>NW_016107534.1:1607499-1650419 GCF_001604975.1 Cebus imitator
ATCTTAGATAATGTGCATTCACGAATCAACTTAAAAAAAAAAAAAAAAAAGTTCTTATCTTATTTTGATTCCCTCTACTCCCATTCACCTCTGTCTATGACCCTAACTATTTTAGGGAGAATAATAGTTTTGGAAAAGAAGGTAGCAGATGAATAAAATTGTCCTCCAAGAATCTCGGAAAATACTAAAAATAAGGGGAAAAGATTCAGAACTTCAAATGAGATAGCAGAATGAAATCTTACGTTTCTACTCCAACACAAGCATGATTTCTATGCTTACGAGTTATATTAATATAAGGTGTTATTTAATGGATCTTCATTTGCCATTTGAAATCCTTTTAACAGAGTTACTCTATCTGGTTTTATATATTTTAATTAATGTTTACACTTCTACTCCTAAATTGAAGGCAGCTTAAAAAAGGGTATTGCTTAAAATTTTGAAATAATATAATCATTACTCCACATAGACATTTAGAATCCTACCTGGGTTTATTTAGTTCTGGCTGGAATGCAGTGGCAGCATCATAGCTCGCTGCAGCCTCGATCTGCCAGACTCAAGTGACCCTCCAGCCTTAGCCTCCCAAGTAGCTGGCACATGCCAACATGCCTGACTGATTTATTTTTATTTTTAGTAGAGATTAGGTCTTTTGATGTTGCCCAGGCTGATCTTGAACTCCTGGCCTCAAGCAATCCTCCCGCCACAGCCTCCCAAAATGTTGGAGTTACAGGAATTAGTTACTGCACCCAGCAAGTTTAAAATCTTTAATGGAACAAAAGACAATCACTATTTCACAGCCATCTTATCTTAGAAGTGGCATGGAAGACTCAGTCCAATGGGGTTTGCCTCTTCCTCATGAGCATCAGGGGAATGCAAAATGTTAAAGCCCATTCAGGAAAACACCCCTTGCTACATGGACAAAGGATACAGGGGCTGGAATCTTGCTTTTGTTTTTATTCTCCTTCTTTGCTCAACCCTCCTTCAGGAGCAGAGGGTTGAGCTAATTGACTTCCATAACTCATGGCACATTGTTTTACTTGGTCCTAGGAAAATCTCTCTTTTATTTTACTTTTGAATTCTGTCCTACTCCCTATTCCTTTTCCATCTCCCCCTCCCCCAACTGGCTTCATTTCTCATGTGTTTGATATATTTTTCTTTTATTGGACTACCCTTATCGTATACTCAAGCCTCCCCCTAATCTTGGCACCCCGTCTCCATAGTCTTCTCCCCATCTTCACATATGGTCATGCCCTGATGTCAGCTTCGGCACCCTGGGGTTATCTGTCCTTCTGCCTCCTCAGTCACCATTTTCTTCCCTGTTGGCTTGGTGTTGCCATGACTGACCAATCAGTAACCACCCTGCTAGGCTCAGGGCTTCAATTCTCCAACAAGGACAATCTATAGGAATAGCCTGGATCTTTCAGGAGGTCTTTGGTTTCCCAGAATCTGCTGTCAGGAAACCTCCATCTAACACATAAACAAAAAAATAAATAACTCTCTTGGAACTCTAAGGAGTATGTGTCATACATACTCCTAATTCAAAATTGGAGAACAAAAAGTATCTTCATAATGGCACTGAACTCTACTTCAAGGGAATTTGGAAAATACAAAAGAGACAAAATACTTGTTTGTGTCTGCTCTTCATCAATGATGGTCTGCTCTTCAGGATTTCCTAGGCAACCGTAGTGTTCAAGAATTGACTAGCTATCCAGAATGTAGACAATGTGTGCCCCCAATTCAAAAGAAGCATAATGGAGAAAATATTATTGTGCTTATAATACCATAAAGGGTTTGAAAGTTGAAAATGAGCCATGGTCTGCCAAACTAACAATGTTCAGATTTGTGCTACTTTTGGGGGTGATTGTTGCCAATCTTGGACTTCGATGGACCCTGCTGTAGGCTTAAAGAGTTCTTATATGTCCAAGAAAACTCTGGTCACCCACTGTATACACCATTCTTTTGGTGGGATTTCCACAGCAGGTCCATCAGAGAGGTGGCTTAGTATAAGAGACTGTTAATAATTGTATTCTTTATGAAAAAGCTTTCAAAACATGCAATACGATGGAAAATCTTTGAAACTCATTTTAAATCTTCAATCTGCCAATGTCAAGAAGATAAAATGTGGAGCAGCATATGTTTTTAAGTATCTCACAGCTGTTGTCTTAAAAGCTGTAGACAGCTTTAGCTCAGCCAACATACTCATTTCCTGCAAATAAAGGGTTGAACAGATATGAATACCCGTATCTCTGCACTCAAAATGCATGTGCTTGAGTATTATTCTTCATTTATATATAGCACTTTTTATTTGTAAAGGACTTTCTGATTACTCTGGTGACGTTCTCTAAGTCAATCCTGTGAATGGCATTTTCAGAGTCGATAGACAAAGAACTAAAATGCTGAGGCTGTGCCACAGGCTAAGGGCCTGTGCCTCTTGGGTCCTGCAGCTCCATGTGTTGGGATGAGAAGATGTTGAAAAAGGTGAGGTGTTTTTTCTTTTTTTTTTTTTTTTTTTTTTAGTGATTTTTTTTTTTTTTTTTTTTTTTTTTTTTTTTTAGGTTTGGGGGTACATGTGAAGAACATGCAAAATTGTTGCATAGGTGAGGTGTTTTTAAAGACCTCTGAATCACTACTTTCTGCCCTAAGTGGATGTTCTTGTAGCAACCTGTTATGTGGTGAGATGGTAAGATCTGTCCTTGGCAACGTGAAAGTAATGCTGGTTTATACTTTATGATTCTTTTCTCCTAAGCTGTTTAAAGTGCTTTTCAGGTAATAACTCACAAATTACCCTAACATCTCTATGATACATGTCTGCGGCAGATATTATTTTCATTTTAGCAATAAGGAAGAAATTGAAGCATAGAGTCATAGAACAACTTAGAGCCTCCCCTGGCTCCCAGCCAGCAGGTTGATTTAGCAAAGAAGCATGCAAGTAAATTCAGTAAAGATCTTTTTTTTTTTTTAGACAGGGTCTTGCTCTGTTGCCCAGGCTGGAGTGAGGTGGTGCAGCCATAACTCTTCATAACCTCAAACTCCTGGGCTCAAACGACCCTCCCAGTTTAGCCTCCCAAGTAGCTGAGACTACAAGTGTGCACCACCATGCCCAGCTAATTTTTTTTTTAAGAAATGGGGTCTTCTATGTTGAGCAGGTTGCTCTTGAACTCCTGGCCTTAAGTGATCCTACTGCCTCAGCCTCCCAAAGTGCTGGTATTACAAGCATAAGCTACCATACCTGGACTCAATGAAGAACACTTTGATGGAAAAGACTTCAAACATACTTATCTACCAGCAACAAAACTAAGAAATAATTATGTGGCGAGCCCAAAATAGAGCTCTGCATTGATGATTCTCAATAAATATTAAATGACTACAGCAACAATAAGAATCTGCTTGTTCTTTGTTTAGGAGCTGATTGCAGACCCACTTTGGCTATTTAAACTTCTTTTCAAGGCCAATAAATTCTTATTGAGGGATTTTGTTCCCCTCTGTTCAGAAACTAGAAGCCCCTTTTGTATCAGAAAATGTTTCTCTGACAAAAAATGTTTAAAAAACTTTATGAAAGACACGGAAAAAAAGAAATGGAACAAATATAGTTCCTGCCATGCATAATTAACCAGGTAACTCTTAGCATGTGTGTGTGTTTATTCATCTGATTTTCCAGCTCTTTCACGGATCCAAATGTGAAATGGAGCACTTGGGAAAAACTCACAGATTTATAAGACACTCTGGGGAATGCAAGGTCTATAAACGGACACATTAGCCTCATCCACAGCCAGGGTATGAAGTTCTTTTACTACCACAATATGGACCACAATGTTTCTAATCTAGAGATAATTTAGTATCAGTAACCAATATAAGATTGGTACTGAAATGTCCTTCATTTCCCTTTACTGCTTCCAACCTAGGCAATGTAAATGTAATTGAGTGGAAATTGCTTTTCAAGGAATTGTGTCTGCACCAGAAACATGGATTCAGAGTCCATCTCATCTCCTCAGGCCAGCTACCAAACATTTTCTATTTGAAAACTTAACAGAAAGTTCATATGGTGGCTTCTCATGCTGAATTCACATAGTTTAAGTAGAATTATACGCTAAATACAGTTTTCACAAGCCAATAACCTGGGGTGCAAAAATAGAACCTTTACTTTTTTCTGTAATCAAGCTTAACTTCTATCTCAAGCTCTGAGTCTTCTCTGTAGCAGGAAAGTTAATCTTCCCAATTTAAATTAATTCAAATTAGTGGTTCTTCAGTCACTTCAAGGATAAAATTAGACAAATTCAGGGTTTCATGCTTTCTCTTTCATTGTTTCAGGATGTCAGTGCAGTTCTCTGGGAACTGCGTGTACCATATTGCTAAGAAGTGAGATAGCTTCTCCACCAGCATCTGATGACAGCACGTTCACCTGCTGGCCTTTGGTCAATGGTCTTGATCTCCATAGCATCCCCTGCCAGTGTGCCTGGGTCCACCACAGCCTCTGGCTTTTCCATGCTGCTCCTGACTGGAAACCCTTGTCACAACCTCTCTCAGCCACGTCCACAACCCACTAGGGACACGGAAAATTCTTGTAGGCTCTTCTCTAAGCTGCAGGAACCTCAGAATTGCCAGAGCCCTTCTCGCCTAGATTTGCCTCATTGCCCTCTCTGCTTTGCTACTGCTTCAATGTGCCCATGAGGTTTGCTGTGCCCTCAGGCCTTACCCACAAAGCAAGCACAATTCTTCCCTTCTCTTAGAACCCTCCAAATCAATCTGAGCCTTTTCTCAACCTCACCCAGGAATTGGCCACTGCTAAACCAGGACTCTAGAGTCAAACTTCCTGAGTGCAAACACTGGCTCTGCCACTTACTAGCTAGGAGATTTTGGACCAGTCTCTTGACTGGTTTGTGCCTCACTTTTCTCATCTACAAAATGGGATCTATATCATAAGGTTATTAACATATGTACACTTGGTATAATGGTTGGCACATAGTAGGTACTATATGGGTTGGATATGATTATTGCTGCTGGTCCATGGTGGAGGCTGAGAATGGAGCACTTCTCCCAGAGCCATATCAGCATCTATCTCCAAGGCCATTGAGGGGAAGAATTAGCTGTCACTTTGCACTGTCTTCCCATTCTAATGTCTACTGTATAAACATTGTGCTCTGACTCCTTCAGTCTCTTAGGCTTTGGGAACTCAAAATACCTTTTCTCTTTCAAAATCCTGAATTTCTCCAATTTAAGTCTTTGACTGCCATAGAAGACATCAAGAAACTGTTAAACTATTGGAAATTAAAAGTCAAGAATTTGTCTTCTTCACTTGTATCTCCCTAAGATAATAACCCTGATCTACCTGATCAGGGAGAAAGACTGTAAGTTACAAAGGTAGTGTTTCCTTTTTTTTTTTTAATGAGAAAATTAAGTTTCCATCCAATTTTTTTTTCTTTTTATTCCTTTTAGGACCATCAGAAAATTCAGAAGAAAGAGAGGTAGAAAATAGGATATTGTGGGGGTAAAGAGGAGGGAGGACAAGATGGCTGACTAAATGCAGTCAGGAAGAGCTTCTCCTGCTAAAAGAGACCAGAGTAGCCTGGCATATTCCAAACAGATCTTAAAAGAGAATACACTGAGAGTGGATGAAGAAATGATGCATACACTGGGGCTGAATGGGGAGGAAGCTGTGAACCCTGCACAAGGTTGCCAAGTGCTGGGTCTCATTCCTGCCCCTGAAAGCTCCCAAGAAAGGGGTGAGTGAAGGAACTGCAGAGTGGCCAACTTTTACAATGGACCTCTGGGATCCTAGCCGCAGGTGATCGCATGGCCCCCATGAACATTTAATATTGCAGGGAATACTACCAGGAGAGTCGGTAAAGACAGAGATCCAGTCTGCATGGAACCTGGGGAATTTGGTGAGCAAAGAGCTGCAAAGGAATACGGACAAATTGCAAGGCTCTCCATACTTCTCTAGGTGGCTCTGACCTTTGTTAACTGCTTGACCCAGCAAGCAGGGCTGTCTTTACCATGGGACCAAGGTAAGTGTGATCTACATACACACACACCCATCCTCCCAGGGTCCCTGCCTGGCCACTTCCATGAAATCAGGAACATTGTGAAGACTCCACTGTTCTGCTAGAGCATTTTTGCCAATCACCAACACCACAGTGCTTTCACTGGTGGCTCCCAATGTTCTCCTGGAGCACTTTCCCCAATGGCCCCCTGACTGTCCCACTGGAATGCTTTTGCTGGCAATACCTGATGCAACACTTTAGCCAGCAGCCACCAACAGAGTGCTTTTTCCAGTGGCCTAGGACCACCTCAACCCTCCAACCTCAGTACAGCCAGCGCTCAACCTAGAGGGGTCAGAGGGCAATGGCATAGGGATGGTCCCAGCCCCCTAGGGCTAGAGCACACAGTCCAGGAGTGCTATACTGAGGGTTGTCCATCTGAAAACATCCATACCTCCAACTTATAGTTGAAGTCAATCAACTATATTCAGCTTAAATGATCTAAGAGTTGAAAGATGATATAACCATTTTAAGAAAGATTCAAACTGAACTTCTGGAATTGAAGAATTAACTACAGGAATTTTGGAATACAATGGAAATAACTAAAGGAATTTTGGAATACAATGGAAATATTAACAATAGAATAGACCAAGCTGAGGAATAAATCTCAGACCTTGACGATTGCTCCTTTGAAACAATGCAAGCAGACATAAATACAGAAAAAATAATTTTATAAAATGAATAAAACCTACAAGAAACATGTAAGGAGACCAAACCTATGACTCATTAACATTCCTGAAAGAGAAGGAAAGAAAGTAAGCAACTTGGAAAATATATTTCAGTATATAGTTTATAAAATTTTTCCCAACCATGCTAGAGAGGCTGACATGCAAATTCAAGAAATTCAGAAAACAAAACCTCTGCAAGATACTATGTAGGATGGCCATTTACAAGACTCAGTCATCAGATTCTCTAAGACCAACATGAAACAAAAAAATCTTAAAGGTGCTCTTGTAAGGCAGCCCTGGTGGTGATGAAATCTCTTGGCAATTGCTTGTCTGTAAAGGATTTTATTTCTCCTTCACTTATGAAGCTTAGTTTGGCTGGATATGAAATTCTGGGTTGAAAGTTCTTTTCTTCAAGGATGTTGAATATTGGCCCCCACTCTCTTCTGGCTTGTAGGGTTTTTGCCAAGAGATTTGCTGTGAGTCTGATGGGCTTCCCTTTGTGGGTGACCCAACCTTTCTCTCTGGCTGCCCTTAGCATTTTTCCTTCATTTCAACCCTGGTGAGTCAGACGATTATGTGCCTTGGGGTTGCTCTTCTTGAGGAATATCTTTGTGGTGTTCTCTGTATTTCCTGGATTTGAATGTTGGCCTGCCTTGCTAAGCTAGGGAAGTTCTCCTGGATAATATCCTGAAGAGAGTTTCCCATCTTGAATTAATTCTCTCCGTCACATTCAGGTAGGTACACCGATCAAATGTAGATTAGGTCTTTTCATATACTCCCATATTTCTTGGAGGCTTTGTTCATTTCTTTTCACTTTTTTTTCTCTAATCTTGCCTTCTCATTTTATTTCATTGAGTTGATCTTCAATCTCTGATATCCTTTCTTCTGCTTGATTGATTCAGCAATTGAAACTTGTGTATGTTTCACAAAGTTCTTGTGCTGTATTTTTCAGCTCCATCAATTCATTTATGTTCTTCTCTAAGCTGATTATTCTAGTTAGCATTTCATCTAACATTTTTTCAAGGTTCTTAGTTTCTTTACATTGGGTTAGAACATGTTCCTTTAGCTCAGAGAAGTTTATTATTACCTACCTTCTGAAGCCTGTTTCTGTCAATTCATCAAAATCATTCTCCATCCAATTTTGTTCCCTTACTGATGAGGGGTTGCAATCCCTTGGAAGAGAAGAGATATTCTGGTTTTTGGTGCTTTCATCCTTTTTGTTCTGGTTTCTTCCCATCTTTGTGGATTTATCTACCTTTAGTTTTTGAAGTTGGTGACTTTCAGATGGGTTATCTGAGCAGATGTCCTTTCTGTTGAAGCTATTTCTTTCTTTTTTTTAATTTTCTTTCTAGCAGTCAGGACCCTCTGCTGCAGGACCGCTGGAGGTCCACTTCAGACCCTGCTTGCCTGGGAATCACCCGCGGGGGCTGCAAAACAGCAAGGATTGCTACCTGTTCCTTCCTCTGGTAGCTTCTTAAAGGTAGAGAAAAGGGGCCAGTCACTTACAAAGAAAGCCACATCAGGTTAACAGTGGACCTTAGCAGAAACCTTACAAGCCAGAAGAGATTGGGGGCCTATTTTCAGTGTCCTTAAAGAAAAGAAATTCCAATTAATAATTTCATATCCAGCCAAAATAAGCTTCATAAACAAAGGAAAAATAAAGTCTTTTTCAGACAAGTACACGGTAAGGAAATGTGCTACCACTAGGCCTGCCTTATATAAGGTCCTTAAGGAAGTGCTAAACATGACAACAAAAGAAATATTCCTGCCATCAAAAAAAAAAAAAGGCATACATACTTGGGGGTGCTGGGGCTGCTGAGGGTGGGGCAGGGCAGGGGCTGGTGTAGCCTCTGTGCCTTGTTCTCCCCTGGTGCCACCCAGACATCAGTCAGGATGCTGGCACCATGAAGATATGGACTTCAGAGCACATCTTTGACCCCCCCATGGGGAAACTGTTACAACAGCTACAATGCAGAAATACCCAAACCCTGTGAACCCAAGTAGGTTGGAGTTGATGTGTTGGACAGATATATAGATCCCTCTGGAAAGCTGCACAGCCACAGACTTCTCAGCAGAGAGTGGGGACTCCCTTCCATTGTGAAGTCTCTTACTGGTGCAGCAAGAATGAAAACATAAGGGCAAGAACATTCTGTAGCCGATCTAGTAGAAAAAGCAATAGAACTTAAATCTGCTAATATTTCATTTACAAATATGGTTTCAGTGGATGAGAGACTTGTATACAAACTACATCCTCAGGACCCAGTAAAAACTATTTTGACTCAAGAAGCCATAATCACTGTGAAAGGAGTTAGCCTCAGCAGTTACCTTGAAGGACTGATGGCAAGTATGATATCCTTAAATGCTAGTAAAGGCCGAGAAGCAATGGAATGGGTAATATATAAATTAAATGCTGAGATTCAAGAACTGACAGCCTCAGCAAGAGGAAACATAAGGACTCAAATGGCATCAGCAGCATTTGCAGAGATGTGATCATGACAGTTGGTAGACAACGTCAGGTACCCCAGGTCTCTCTGAGCTGACTATATTTGTTATTTTAAAAATACAACTATATTTTAGGTAGTTTTTTTTTTATAAGCTGGTGTAAGGCTATGTGACTTTATCCAGATTGAGGGCCTCTAAATAAAAGGGATCATTTGAAATTAATGTTGTTTGAAATTACTATCTGATTTTGAGGGTTCCAGTATTTCTGTGAAAATCAACAAGAACTCCTTGGAAATATTGAATCTTCTTAAGGTGGACTTTTCAAGCTTTTCATACATTGGAACTCCACCTGACTTTGGACCAGCTCCAGAAGAGAGCAAAGTCACCTCCTATGATGCCCATTGCCCTGCTGCTGTACACGTCAACAGCTTGCACAAGGGAACTTACTTAAAAGGGGAAATTGTGTAGTTTTAAAATGTATTTTGTGTAAAATAACTTGCTCTGCTATAAACCACCATTTAAAACAAGTGTTTTGATTTGGTACTTACATATTTTTGGAGTGAAAACTATCACTAAAGTAACAGGACTCCAAGAAAAGTATAGTTTCATTAAAGAGTACTGTATTGATTTGTCAAAGTCTTGTAACTTAGTAAACGTATTAACTTCCTTGGATTTGTACTTTGTGATTTAGTATGCTGTACCATGGGCTGGTTATGTTGACTGAAAAAAATAGTCATTACCTGGGTTTTGCAGTGTTCTAACTTAAATAGAACAGCTGTTCACATTAACAACCTAACATCATATCTAGAGGAACCAGAAAAACAAATTAACCCCAAAGCTAGCAGAAGAAAAGAAATAACCAAAATCAAAATCAGAGTAGAATTAAATGAAATTGAGACCCAAAAATCTATTAAAAAGATCAATAAAACCAAAAATTTGGGTTTTTTTCCAAAGAATAAATAAGAATGATACATCGCTAGCTAGGTTAACAAAGAAAGAAAGAGAGAAGATCCAAATCAGCACAATCAGAAATGACAAAGATGATATTACAACTGATCCCACCTAAAAACAAAACAAAACAAAAAAACCTCAGAGACCATTACTAACACCTCTATGCACATAAACTAGAAAATCTAGAAGAAATGGACAAATTCCTGGAAACACACAGCCTCCCAAGAAAACTAGGAAGAAACTGAAACTCTGAAAAGACAAATAACAAGTTTCAAAATTGAATCAGTAATTTTAAAAACCTAACAACTAAAAAAAGTCCTGAACCAGACAGATTGACAGCTGAATTCGACCAAACATCCAACAAAGAGCTAGTACCAATCCTACTAATATTACTTCAAGAAATCAGGGAGAAGGAACTCCTCCCTAACTCATTCTACAAGGCCAGCATCATTCTGATACCAAAACCTGGCACAATAAAAGAAAACTTCAGCCGGGCGCGGTGGCTCACGCTTGTAATCCCAGCACTTTGGGAGGCCGAGGCGGGTGGATCACGAGGTCAAGAGATCGAGACCATCCTGGTCAACATGTTGAAACCCCGTCTCTACTAAAAATACAAAAATTAGCTGGGTATGGTGGCGCACGCCTGTAGTCCCAGCTACTTAGGAGGCTGAGGCAGGAGAATTGCTTGAACCCAGGAGGCGGAGCTTGCGGTGAGCCGAGATCGCGCCATTGCACTCCAGCCTGGGCAACAAGCGTGAAACTCCGTCTCAAAAAAAAAAAAAAAAAAAGGAAAACTTCAGGGCCGTGTCCCTGATGAACATAGATGCAAAAATTCTCAACAAAATACTAGCAAACTGAATCCAGCAGCATATCAACAAGTTAATTCATCATGATCAAGTAGGCTTTATCCCTAGAATGCAAGGTTGGATCAACATACACAAATAAATCAATGTGATTCACCATGCGAAGAGAATTAAAAACAAAAATCATATGATCATATTAATAAATGCAGAAAAGACTTTCAATAAAATTCAACACTTCTTCATGTTAAAAACCGTCAACAAACTAGACATCAAAGGAACATACTTTAAAATAATAAGAGCCATCTCTGACAAACCCACAGCCAACATCATAGTGAATGGACAAAAGCTGGAAGCATTCCCCTTGAAAACTGAAACAAGACAAGGATGCCTATTCTCACTATTCCCATTAAATATAGTATTGAAAGTTCCAGCCAGAGCAATCAGGCAAAAGAAAGAAATAAAAAGCATCCAGATAGGAAAAGAAGAAATCAAATTATCTCTCTTTGCTGACAATACAATACTATATCTAGAAAACTCTCAAGAAATCTGCCAAAAAGCACCTATGACTCGTAAATGACTTCAGTAAAGGTTCAGGATACAAAATCAATGTACAAAACTCAGTAGCATTTCTATACACCAATAACATTCAAGCTGAGAGCCAAATCTAGAATGTAATCCCATTTATAATAACCAGAAAAACAATTTAAAAAAAACTAGAAATATAGCTAACCAAGGAGGTAAAAGATCTCTACAATGAGAATTATGAAATGCTGTTGAAATAAATCAGAGACAACACAAATAAATGAAAAAACATTATGTGCTCATGGATTGGAAGAATCAAAATTGTTAAAATGACCATAAGCCCAAAGCAATTTACAAATTCAATGTTATTGCTATTTACCAATGTTGTATTTCATAGAATTAGAAAAAACTATTCTAAAATTCATATGGAACCATAAAAGAGTCCAAATAGCCAAAGCAATCCTAAGCAAAAAGTACAAAGCTGGCAGCATCTTACCACATGATTTTAAACTATACTATAAGGCTATGGTAACAAAAACAGCATAGTACTGGTACAAAAACAGACACATAGACCAACGGAACAGCATAGAAAACCCAGATATAAAGCCACACCCATAACCACCTGATCTTTAGCAAAATTGACAATTAAAAGCAATAGTAAAAGGACTTCTGTTATTTTTTCAATAAATTGTTCAGGGACAACTTGGTAGGCATATGCAGAAGATTGAATCTGGACCCCTACCTCTTACCATATACAAAAATTAACGCAAGATGGATTAAAAACTTAAATGTAAGATGTAAAACTATTAAAATCCTAGAGGAAAACTAGCAAATACCATTTCAGACATGGGCCTTGGGAAAGAATTTATGTCTAAGTCCACAAAAGCATTTGCAACAAAACCAAAAATGGACAACTAGAAACTAATTAAAGATCTTCTACACAGCAAAAGAAACTATCAGTAAACAGACAACATGCAAATGCGAGAAAATATTCACAAACTGTGCATCTGACACAAAGGTCTAATATCCAAAATCTCTAAGGAGCTTAAACAATTCAACAAACAAAAAACAAATAATCTCATTTAAAAATAGACAAATGACATGAACAGACACTTCTCAAAAGAAAACATTCATGTGGCCAACAAATAAATGAAAAAATGCTCAACATCAGTAACCATTAGAAAAGTAAATATTAAAGCCCAATGAAATACTATCTTATGCCAGTTAGAATGGCTATTATTTAAAAATTTACAAATAACACATGCTGGTGAGGTTGCAAAGAAAAGATAACCCTCATACACTATTGGTAGTAATGTAAATTAGTTCAGCCTCTGTGGAAAGCAGTTTGGAGATTTCTCAAATAACTTAAAACAGACCTAGCATTTGACCCTGTAATCCCATTACTGGTTATATGCCCAAAGGAAAATAGATCATTCTACCAAAAAGACACATGCACATGAATGTTTATTACAGCAGTATTCACAATAGCAAAGACATAGAATCAACTTAGATGCTCATCAATAGTGGATAAAGAAAATGTGGTATATATCCACTATGGAATACTATGCAGCCATAAAAAATAAAATTGTGTCCTTTGCAACAACATGGATGCAGCTGGAGGCCATTATCATAAGTAAACTAAGGCAGGAACAGAAAACCAAATATCACATGTTCTCACTCGTAAGTAGGAGCTAAACAATGAGTACACATGGACATAAACATGAGAACAATGGACACCTGAGACTACTAGAGCAGGGACGATGAGAGGGTGAGAGAGGGTAAAGGTTGAAAAGCTGTCTAGTACTATGCTCCCTACTGGGCGATGGGATCATTTGTACACCAAATTCAGTAACATGCAATTTACCCTTGAAACAAACCTGCACACATACCTACTGAACCCAAAATAAAAGTTCAAAGAAAAAAAACAAGAAAATAGAATGAGAAGGAAGAATTGGTGCAATCCACTAAAAATTCTTGTTAGCAAAGTGATGGTGCTTGGGTCAAAAGTTAGAGAATATGGCTTGCTCATTGGTGTGTTTTCATCCTCTCTCTGCTTTTGCCCTCTTCTCTCTTTCTACTTTCCTACAATGAGAAGTGGAGTTTATTTAATATTATGCAGGTGAATTCAACTAAAATACTACAAGGGCTGGCCAGCCCTATTTTCCATGCCACAGTACCTCATTCAGTGAACAGGCTGGTAGTTTTCCAGGAAGCATTTCCTCTTAATTGAACTGCTAATCTGATCATTTGTGGGGATAAGAATAAGAAGGTGGCTAGGCTAGCCACACCTGTCCCATGCCTCAAATATTTCCAGATACTTTGAGAGCAGTTAAACACTAATCTAAGGCAATAACCCACTAAATGCTGTCCCATGCCTCAAATATTTCCAGATAGCTTGAGAGCAGTTAAATACTATCTAAGGCAATAACCCACCCACTAAATGAATGACATGAGGCAACTCATGGAAAAAATGTGAAAAATACACTAAAACAAGATTGACACTGTCATCTGCAACAGCACAAAATCAACTCATATTACTGGACTCGGCTGCTCTACAATTGGAGCAAAGATGCTAACGGTTATATTGAAAAATTAAAATTAGTAACAATTCTGTTCCCACAAGAGCTTTGTTCTGTTCTCAGCACAAATGGCATCAATATCTTGGGAGCTGATGGTTAGCTAACTTGAAGCAGATCCTCTAGAAATTTATTTGTGCATTTACTTTACAGAAAGGGTATTGCATTGTCACCTAGGCTGGAATGCAGTTGTGCATTCATAGCTCCTTGCAGCCTCAACTTCCTGGGGTCAAGAGATCCTCCTGCCTCACCCTCCCAAGTAGTTGGGTCTATAGGCATACAACACATGCCCAGGTAATTTCTTCATTTTTCTGTAGATATAGGGTCTTTATATGTTACCCAGGCATGTCTTGAACTCCTGACTTCAAGCAATCCTCTCACCTTAGCCTCCCAAAGCCTAGGATTACAGGCATAAGCCACAGTGCCCTGCCTAAATATTTATTTAAATCATGGACTTTCCCATTGGAATTTCCATTTTTAGCTCTAAACATGTTTTTGGTTACTGAACCAGATCTTCCAGCATTAGAATATATCCCCTGTGCATACTCAAGAGATATATTGCTTCTTCCAGGCCACTAAAGCAATATTTGATGAATTATGGCCCAGGCTATAATAGGAGAACATTACTCACACCAAGTCCCTGGAAGCATCTGTTTAGCTCCACAGGCTCAAATGTTCCAGCTTAAAGTCTTCAAAAACCTTTTTAAGAACAGCTAAATGACACCACCAGGCATTTTCAATCAACCCACATTCATTTGAACTTCAAGTGGTCAAGCTTTGTGTGAGAAAAGGTAACACCTTTTTCTCAACAGTCATGTGCTACCTCAATACAATGTTCTTCCACCCTCAGATTAGCTCTGGCTATGGTTTTTAAATGTCAGTTTTCAGGCAGTAATGAATCCACAGCTTCAGTTCAGTGGTTACAATGGAGTTAATTATGATATATGAGAGGCAGGATCCTTGAGAATGCCCCAGGCAGGGAGCTTTTAAAATCTCAGATTCATTTATGTATGTAAATGGAGCCTGTTCCATGTTTCTGTAAAACCACAAAATTATTGATCATTTTCATTGGCATCGCTTTCATCTTAATAGTCTCAGATTGATATTAAATGTATAATTAAATTACTGCCTCATTGTTTGGTCTCAGATAATGGTAATAGCTCACATTTAACAGAGGGTTTATTATGGTCTACTCACTGTGCAAAGTTCTTTATGAGTATTATCCAATTTGGTACTACAAACATTGCCATTTTACATAAGCCTAAGGAAGGTTCAGGAGCTTGTCTAATGTCACACAGCTCATGAGAGGTGGCAGTGGAACTAAACCCAGGTTGGTCTGATTTCAGAGCATGAACTTTTCACCACACCAGACCATCCCACCACGTATACTACATAATTAAATCAAAATTTGAGATTCTCTATTTTCAGCCCCCAAACCAGAGCCAAATATGTTTTTAACTCTGAATAGATGTTAAATTCTCCTCCTTGATTTGTCTTTCCTTTTTTTCCTCCTTTTCTTTTTATCATATCTCTTTGCCTCCTTTCACCTTAAATCCCTGCCCTCTTTTAAATGCCAAGAATCTCAAGCTCCACCTTCACAGAATGCCCCTGCAATAACAACATATCCATGAGGGTCTAGAAGTCACTCGAAAAATTAGAACAAGACCTCGCAAAATACGAATATTCTCAGTTCTTAAAAACTTAAAAGCAATTAAATAAAGTAAAATACTTTGTTATAAAACTGATAAATTTGTACTGATATTTGCTTCTTTATAGCCCATACCTGAAATTACAGCCATGCACCACATGATGGTGTTTCAGTCAGCAATGGGCCACACTGCCAGTCTATAGAAGTATAGCACATGCAATTGTGCATAGTATATAACACTTGGTAATGATAATAAATGGCTATGTTATTGGGTTATGTATTTATTAGACAATACTTTTAATCATCATTTTAGAGTATATGATGTCTAATTGTATTTTTAAAAGTTAACTGTAAAATAGCCTCAGGCAGTCCTTCAGGTGTATTCCAGAAGACGGCATTGCTATCGTAGGAGATGGAAGCTCCATGTGTATTATTGCCCCTGAAGACCTTCTAGTGGAGCAAGGTGTGGAGGTGGAAGACAGTCATACTGATGATCCTGCTCCTATCCAGGCCTAGGCTAGAGTATGTTTTTGTCCAGTTTGGAGTGCAGTGGTACCAGCATAGCTCACTACAGCCTCAAGCTCCTGGGCTCAAGCAATCCTCCCACTTCAGTCTCCCAAAGTACTGGGATTATAATGCAAGCTGCCACACTGGGCCCTAAAGTTTTTTAAAATAGGAAAAATTTTCATAGAATAAGCTTGTAAAGAAAAAAAGTATTTCTGTACAGCTATACAATGTGCTTGTGTTTATACCTAAGTGTTATCACAAAAGTCAAAAAGTTAGAAAAAATTTTAAATGTACAAAGTAAAAAAATTACAATAAGTTAAGGTTAACTTATGGAAGAAAGAAAAATAATTTTTATGAATTTAGTATAGCCTAATGGAAATACTATTCGTGTTTATAAAGTCTACAGTAGTGTAAGGCAATGTCCTAGGCCTTCACATTGACTCACTACTCACTCTCTGACACTCAGAATAACTTTGAGTTCTGCAAGTTCTGTTCATTGTAAGTGTCTTATGCAGGTGTACCATTTCTTTGTCTTTTATACTGTATTTTTGCTATGTCTTTTCTATGTTTAGCTATAGATGAATAAATAAATACTTTCATTGTGTTCCAGTGTCCTACAGAATTCAATACACTAACATGCTGTACAGGTTTGTCAACAATAAGTTACACCTTAGATCCTGGGAGTGTAGTAGGCTATACCACCTAGGTTTCTGTAAGTACACGCTATGATGTTTGCACCATGACAAAAATATCCTAATGATGCATTTCTCAGAAGAGGATATCTCTGTCATTAAGCAATGCATAACTGTAATCTAATGTAAAATACCTCCAAAACTTAATTTGGACTTGTTAGTTTTTCATTGTACATAGTTATACTAATTTTTAACTTACTGTCACTTTCATCCATTTACCAATCATTCATAATATCATGTTTAAGTAGTTCATTTTTACACCATGAAAATATAGAAATATTGAGTACTTCTAATTAATAGTACTGTATCAATGATAATTTCCTGATTTTAATAATTTTACTATCATTGGGTAAGGTATAAACTTTTGGGAATCTGGGTAAAAGGCTTGCAGATATCCTTTGTACTATTTTTGCAACTTTTTTATTAAGTGTCAAATTATTATTTGTTTGTTTGTTTTATTGTACTTTAGATTCTGGGGTACATGTGCAGATGATGCAGGATTGTTGCATAGGTACATGCACGGCAATGTGGTTTGCTGCCTCCATCCCCCTGTCACCTACATCTAGCATTTCTCCCCATGTTATCCCTCCCTGACCTCCCCACTCAGCCCCCGCCCCCCACTGGCCTTCCCTTGGCCCCCTGCAAACCCAGTGTGTGATGCTCCCCTCCCTGTGTCCATGTGTTCTCATTATTCAACACCCACCTATGAGTGAGAACATGCTCTGTTTGATTTTCTGTTCTTATGTCAGTTTGCTGAGAATTATAGTTTCCAGATTCATCATGAAAATGGTCATACTGCCCAAAGTAATTTATAGATTCAGTGCTATCCCCATCAAGTTACCAATGACCTTCTTCACAGAACTGGAAAAAAACACCTTGAACTTCATATGGAACCAAAAGAGAGTCCGCATAGCCAAGACAATCCTAAGCAAAAAGAACAAAGCCAGAGGCATCACAATACCCGATTTCAAACTACACTACAAGGCTACGGTAATTAAAACAGCATGGTACTGGTATGAAAACAGAGATACGGACCAATGGAACAGAACAGAAGTCCTGGAGGCAATGCCACACATCTACAACTTTGACAAATCTGACAAAAACAAGCAATGGGGAAAGGATTCCCTGTTTAATAAACGGTGTTGGGAAAATTGGCTACCAGTGTGCAGAAAGCAGAAACTGGACCCCTTCCTGACACCTTACACTCAAATTAACTCCAGATGGATTAAAGGCTTAAACATAAGACCTAACACCATAAAAACCCTAGAAGAAAATCGACACAAAACCATTCAGGACATAGGCATAGGCAAGGACTTCATGACTAAAACACCAAAAGCAATGGCAACAAAAGCCAAAATAGACAAATGGGACCTAATTAAACTCCAGAGCTTCTGCACAGCAAAAGAAACAATCATTAGAGTGAACTGGCAACCAACAGAATGGGAAAACATTTTTGTAATCTACCCATCAGACAAAGGGCTAATATCCAGAATCTACAAAGAACTAAAACAGATTTACAAGAAAAAAAAACAAACAAACCCATCCAAAAGTGGGCAAAGGATATGAACAGACACTTTTCAAAAGAAGACATATATAAGGCCAAAAAACATATGAAAAAATGCTTATCATCACTAATTATTAGAGAAATGCAAGTCTAAACCATATTGAGATACCACTTCAGTTAGAATGGTGATCATTAAAAAATCTGGAGACAACAGATACTGGAGAGGATATGGAGAAATAGGAACACTTTTACACTGTTGGTGGGAGTGTAAACTAGTTCAACCATTGTGGAAGACAGTGTGGCACTTCTTCAAGAACCTAGAAATAGAAATTCCATTTGACCCAGCAATTCCATAACTGGGCATATACTGAAAGGATTATAAATCATTCTATTATAAAGACACATGCACACGTACGTTCACAGCAGCACTGTTTACAATAGCAAAGACCTGGAACCAACTCAAATGCCTACCGACGATAGACTGGACCAGGAAAATGTGGCACACATACACCATGGAATACTATGCAACCACAAAAAATGATGAGTTTGTGTCCTTTATAGGGACATATTTGTTTGTTTTTGGAGTCTCGCTCTGTCACCCAGGATGGAGTGCAGTGGTGCAATCTCTGCTGACTGCAACCTCCACCTCCGGGGTTCAGGCAATTCTCATGCCTCAGCCTCCCAAGTAGCTGGCACTACACGTGCTTGCCAGCACGTTTGGTTAATTTTTTATATTTTTAGTAAAGATGGGGTTTCACCATGTTAGCCAGGATAGTCTTGATCTCCTGACCTCGTAATCCATCTGCCTTGACCTTCCAAAGTGCTGGGATTACAGGCGTGAGCCTCCACACCGGCCAAATTATTTTTAAGTGAAAAAGTTTAAAAAAATAAACAATGATTGTTAAAACTCTAGGAAACTCTGAAGTACTTTTAGTATTTAATATTTCTTCATTTACCTAATTGTGCATTTCCCTCTGTAATAATGTATAATATGATCCTACTGTTAAAATAATTCTAAATTTGTTTTGTGTACATTTGTGAAATAAAGAAGACAGAGCACATTATTTTTTCTATTGTCAGCAGTTCTATGTCCCTTGCTCTTCAACTTCCTAATTTCTCACTGCTTCAAGACTTGAAATGTAGTTTACACTCCCATTCTCTTGACTCTTCACAAGTCTACAAAACTTCTCTTTTAAGGGTCACTAGTGACTTCCTAGCAACTCAGTCCAAGGGTATTTCTTAGCCCTCATTGTCCTTATTGTTCTTCAGCAATGTGACAATATGGTTGACAGCCTTAAAAAAATAAAAGGTGTGTCAACAATTATTAACTTATGGACCTTCTTGTTTTACCCAGTCCCATTCCTACTGGATTTTTGTTTTTGTAGAGATGGGGGTCTCACTATGTTCCCCAGGCTGGTTTCAAATTCCTGGGTTCAAGTGATCCCCCCCATCTCAGCCTCACAAAATACTGATATTATAGACATAAGCCACCATGTGTGCCCACTCACTAGATTATTTCAAAGACAATCCCAGACATTCTATCATTTCATTTGTAACTATTTCCTTATACATCTCTAAAGTTAGTATCTCTTTTTAACATAACCACAATACCACTATCACTTTGAAAAAAGGCCAATGCTTGAATTTCCCCACTTGTTTTGTTTTTTATAGAGTTGATTGGTTTGCTCCAAATACATTTATAGGTTACAGTTGGTTGACATTAGACCTTAGCACTCACCTGACAAAATCCCAATCCAAGTTAAACCAACCTGTTCACTTACTCAATGTGCCCAAGGGACCCATGGAACACAGCTGTAGAAAACCATACATACAATTGCCCTCATTTTAAATGTGTGACAGTCACAGAGGAAACCTCTTCTCCACAGATTCATGTTTCCATGCAGAGCAAGCACTGCAGAGCAGCATTATTGGCCTTTCTCACCATCCCCCATCCCCTTACTCATTCCTCTGCTGTTCTATGAGATGGTCCCATGCAGACTGGGTGGAGAGCAATGGTGACATGGTGCTCAGTGCTGCTTGTGTCTAGGTGGTACATCTGCCTGATTCTGGGGTAAGACATTAACAAGACCTAGAGCTTCATGCTTCACCAGCTGTATCAGTTATGAAGCTGACATTTTGCTATCAGTTGGGTTCCTGGGCTATTTCTCAGTAAGTCTGAATCTGGACAGAAAGGAAATAGCATTATTTATTAGTAGGGTGGCTATACTATACACTTCATTTTCCAAACAGAGACACTTTTAAGAAAGAAAGGGAACACTATTAATAATTACTCTCAGACCTCCAGCAAAATCAGGACCTGTCCCTAACAAACCAGGATGTATTAGGCCTGGCTTGTGCCTGAGTTGAGATCTTGAAAAATAAACAATGAATGGAATTTGGGGAAAAATTAACACTTTGAGATTGAGGTGAGGTGAGAGGCAGGACTAGACTCTGGAGGTGGAACTTGGACACTAGGCCAAGTTGAGGACTAGCTAAAACAGACCCAGGGTGGCAGCACCTCCCCATAAGACACACCTATCAGTGTGCCATGTCAGTTTCCTATTGACATGGCAACACCCAGAAGTTACTGCTCCCTTTCCATGGTAAGGGCCCAGCAACCTGGAAGTTACCACCCTCATCCTAGAAATGTCTGCATAAAATGTCCCTTAATTTGCATAAAATTAAAATTAAGTATAAATATGAGTGCAGAACTGCCTCTGAGCTGCTATTCTGGGCATCTACTGCCTATGGGGTAGCTCTGCTCCACAGGGAGTGGTACCTCTGCTGCTGCTATGAACTGCCACTTCAATAAAAGTTGCTGTTCACCACTACTGGCTCACCCTCAAATTCTTTACTGGACAAGGCCAAGAAACCTCACCAGCCAAGCCTCAAATTTGGTGCTTGCCTGTCCTGCATCAGAGGCTCCTGGTGAAGTATGATAGGGTGGCTTAGACTTTAGAAAGCATAGCCACATGGAATTTCCTTTACCATTATAACAAACACAGAAAATGGCACATAACAAATATATAGCTTAGTGGATATTACAAAGCAAACACTCTTACAACCAACCATGACACACAGCTCAAGAACTTGCCACACGAGAAGAATTTTGGAAATTATACAAACACACAGAAATTAGACAATGTACTCCTGAATGAAGAGTGGGTCAATGAAGAAATTAAGAAGAAAATTTTTTAAATCCTTGAAACAAATGACAATGGAGACACAAAATACAAAAGCCTATGGAATACAGCAAAAACAGTATCAAGAGAGAAATTTACATCTATGTGTACCTACATCAAAAAAGGAGAAAAACTTCAAATAAATAACCTAATGATGCATCTTAAGGAACTAGAAATGCAAGTGCAAACCAAACCCACAGTTAGTAGAAGAAAATAAATAATAAAGATCAGAGCAGAAATGCATGAAAATGAAATGAAAAAAAACAATATAGAAGATATTAAATGAAACCAATGCAAAGTTTGTTTTTTTGGGACAAAAAATGACAAACCTTTAGGCCTACTAAGAAAAATTGAGAAGACTCTAATAAATTTTTTAAAAGACATAAAAAGGAGAAATTACAATTGGTACCACAGAAAATCAAAGGATTATTAGTGGCTACTATGAGCAACTATTTGCCAATAAATTGAAAAATCTAGAGAAAATGGATACATTTATAGAGACACAAACCTACCAAGATTGAACTATGAAGAAATCTAAAACCTGAACAGACCAATAACCAAACACTGAGATCAAAGCCATAATAAAAAGTTTCCCAGAANAAAAAAAAAAAAAAAAAAAAAAAAACAGAATCCAATGATTTCACTGCTGAATTCTACCAAAAATCTAAAGAACTAATATCAACCTTACTCAAATTAGGAGGGAATACTTCCAAACTCATTCTGTTAGACCAGTATTACCCTGATATCAAAACCAGGCAAAAACACATCAAAGAAAGAAAACTACAGACCAGTATCTCTGATGAATATTGATACAAAAATCCTCAACAAAATACTAGCAAACTTAATTCAACATTGCATTAAATAGAACACTCACGATGACCAAATGGGATTTCTCCCTAGGAACGCAATGATGGTTCAACATATACAAACCAATCAATATGGTAAATTGTATCAACAGAATGAAGAAGGAAAACCTTATAACTATTTCAATTGATGCTAAAAAAGGCATTTAATAAAATCCAACATCCCTTCATGATAAAAAAAAAAAATGCAAAAAATCCATATAGAAGAAACATATCTCAACATTATAAAAGCCCTATATGACAGACCCACAGCTAGTATCATACTGAATGGGGAAAAAACTGAAAGCCTTTCCTCGAAGCTCTGTAACACAACAAGGATGCCACACTGTAACCACTGTTATTCCACATAGTACTGGAATTCCTAACTAGAGCTATAAAACAGGAAAAATGAATAATAGGTATCCAAATTGGAAAGGAAGAAGTCAAATTACCCTTGTTTGCAGATGATATGATCTTATATTTGGAAAATCCCAAAGACTCAACCAAAAAAATGGCTAGAACTGATCAATAAAATTAGTAAGTGCAGATACAAAATCAACGTACAAAAATCAGTTGTATTTCTATATGCCAACAATGAACAACATGAAAAAAATCAAAAACTAATCACATTTACAATAGCCACAAGTAAAATGCAATACCTAGAAATTAAACAAAGGAGTGAATGATCTCCATAACAAAAATTATAAAATACTGATGAAAGAAATTGAAGAGGACATTAAAAAATAAAAAGATATTCCATGTTCACAGGTTGGAAAGCTCAGTATTGTTAAAATGTCCATACTGCCCAAAGCAATCTAGAGACTCAATGAAATCCCTATCAAAATACCAATGACATTCTTCACAGAAATAGAAAAAACAATCATAAAATTTACATGAAACCAAAATGACCCAGAGTAGCCAAAGCCATCCGGAGCAAAAAGAACAAAACTGAAGGAATCACACTACTTGATTCAAATTATACTACAGAGATATAGTAACCAAAACAGCATGGTACTGGCATAAAACAGACACATAGACCAATGCAATAGAATAGATAACCCAGAAACAAATTCAAGTATCTACAGTGAACTTATTTTTAACAAACGAGCCAAGAATGTACACTGGGGGAAAAGACAATCTCTTCTATCAATGGTGCTGGAAAAACTGGATATCCATATCCAGAAGGATGAAACTAGATCCCTATCACTCACTATACACAAAACTCAAACAAGGGATTAAAGACTTACATCTAAGACCTCAACCTATGAAAATACTACAATAAAACATTGGAGAAATTCTCAAGGATGTTGGAATGGGCAAAGATTTCTTAAGTAATACCCCATAAGCACAGACAATCAAAGCAAAAATGGACAAATGAGATCACATCAAGTTAACAAACTTCTGTACAGCAAAGGAAATAATAAACAAAGTGATGAGACAACCCACAGAATGGGAAAAAATATTTGCAAACTACCCATCTGACAAGGGATTAATAACCAGAATATATAAGGAGCTCAAACAACTCTATAGGAAAAAAATCTAATAGCCCAATTTAAAAATACACAAAAGATTTAAACAGGTATTTCTCAAAAGAAGACATATAAATGGCAAACAGGCATATGAAAAGGTGCTCAACATTATTGATCATCAGAGAAATGCAAATCAAAACTGCATATCATCTCACCCCAGTAAAAATGGCTTTTATCCAAAAGACAGGCAATAAAAATGCTACAGAAGATGTGGAGAAAGGGAACACTTGTACACTGTTGGTAGGAATGTAAATTAGCATGACCACTATGGAAAACAGTTTGGAGGTTCCTCAGAAAACTGATAATAGAGCTATCATGTGATCCAGCAATCCCATTGCTGGATATATACTCAAAAGAAAGGAAATCAGTATATAGAAGAGATATCTATACCGCCATGTTTTTGCAGCACTGTTCACAATAGACAAGATTTGGGTGCAACCTAAGGACCCATAAATCGATGACTGGATAAAGAAAATGTGGTACATATACACAATGAAGTACCATTTGGCCATAATAAAAAATTAGATCCTGACATTTGCAACAACATGGTTGGAGCTGGGGGCCATTAAGGTAAGTGAAATAAGCCAGCACAGAAAGACAAACATTGTATGTTCTCATTTATTTGTTGGATCTAAAAATCAAAACCGTTGAACTCATGGAGAGAGAGAGTAGAAGGATGGTTACCAGAGGCTGAGAAGGGTAGTAGTGGAGTGAGGTAGAAATGTGGGGATGAGTAATGGGAAAAAAACCCAGAAAGAAAAAATAGACCCAGTGTTTGACTGAATGACATGGGGATTACAGTCAATAATAATTAAATTATATATTTTTAAATAATAAAAATGGTATAATAATTGGATTGTTTGTAACCCAAAGGATAAATGCTAGAAGGAATGGATACCTCGTTTTCCATGATGTGATTATTACACATTGCATACCTGTATCAAAATATCTCATGTACTCCACAAATGCATTCACCTACTATGTACCCACAAAAATTAAAAATGAAATATTTCTAAAAAGAAATTGCCCTTTGCCAACCATTCCAGAAGACTTCACATGTCCTACCCCAATCATAGCTTCCTCCCTCCCTCCAGAAGTAACCTCACATTATTATAATCACTGCCTTCTATTTCCTTTTTGTTTGTTTTATTGCCCATGCATGCATCTTTGGACTCAATAGCTTAATCTTGGCCATTTTGAATATTTCATTAGGTCTTTTAAGTCTCCTTTAATCTACAGATTTTCCCTCCCATCTTTTTCTTTTTCTTACATTTTATCTTTTTGAGGTCATATATCATTTGATTTGGTTTCCCACAGTCTAGATATCACTGGTTGCAGATTCATGGTTCAACATATTACTCTTTCCTTTGTCCTTCAACATATTATTCTGTCCTGCAAATAAGCAGCTAGAGACAGACTCTTGATTAGACTCGGGTTAAATTCCTTTGGTAAGTCTGAAAGCAATTATTTTGTCTCTTATGTGATGTTAACGTCTCTCATTAATGCACATCATTCAGATCCATGAATTCATTTGGAGTAGTAAAATTCTATTTCTACACTTTGCCTTTATTTATTAGCTGGAATATGTTTATAAATAGATGTTTCATTTATCTACTATTTAGTTACCCAGCACACCCACTTGTATTGTTCATATAGTAAATGTATTATTTTTTCCCCTTTAAAAAAAATGGAGTAGATAGTTCCAAGATAATGAATTAATTTCCTGTCATCTTCTGAATATTATCAATAATTACATATCATTATAAACTCATTAATTTAAACATATTTTATGGGTTTCAATCTATTGAGCTTCCTGTCCTTAATAAAGCTAGATTGTCCCATTTCTAGCCAATGGGAACCTCTTCCAGTTTGATAGCCATCTTACTAGCTCTTATAACAAGATATTCTAAACTCTTTCATTTCCTGTCCCAGACCTGAAATCAGTTATTTCCTCAATAATTCCTGGTGTCTTTTATTGGGAAAACATATTTCAAGACTGTACTTTTGGCACAGAAATGTTAAGAAGCACAATTCAAAATTAATGCTATGGGTTTTACTTAACCTCTCCTATATTACAGCTAAAAAACCTTTCTTCCACATTGAGAATCCTCGTTCTCAAGGACAGACACATGAAATGATCGAATTAATATAACCCATGACTACTCATTTACTTTAGCCCATATTACAAATACAACAGTCCTCTAAATAACAACAGAATCAACTATAATACCACTTGTATTTATATCAGTCTTTCTCTAATTGGTTGAAGCTTGCTGTCTATTGGATTCCTTAGGAAATGTTCAATATTTCCTGTTTTTTTATGTTGCTATGTTTGTCTAAGCCTTTTATACTTGAAAGTCAATTTTTCTGGATACAAAATTCCTTGTACACTTTTTCTTTAAGTAGCTTAAATACACCACTCCATCATTTTCTTCTGTCATAAAGCACTGCTGTTAAAAGTTTAATATTCTTTCTCTTGTAGACCATACTTGGTTGGTTGGTTGGATGGGTTTGCCTGTATGCATAAAGAATTTTTCTTTTCTTTTAAATTCCAATAGCATACATATGTCTTGGTGTTGGTCTTTCTGCCTGCAAATTTTAAGTGTGTTCTTTCAATATGCCATTTTAATTTCTTTCAGGAATGTTTTCTTAAAATACAATTTCTAGTATTTATTCTATTTGCTTCCTCACAAATTTTTCTTCAAAAACTTCTATTATCCATATATTGGATCTTCTTGACCCATCTTCGCTATTTGTTATTTTTCTCTTAAATGGTTTTTTATCAATTTTTATAAATGTTTAAACTTTTCCATTTTCATTTTGGGCATTATTTTTTATGTTTATTCATTTTATGATGCTTCCAGTGATGTTTTTCTTCCTACAATCACCGTTTTAATTTATAATTTTTTATTAAATTACCTTTCAGCTTGAGTCTTTCTAATTCCAATTCTGTCATATATCATTTAAAAATGTCTTTTCGCTTGTTTTGAAATGGTAGTTTGGCATTTTAATCCATTAATGAGCATGTCTTTCTGAGGTAATTTTCTTTCATGTGATAATGTTATACTATTTCTTATTTTTTGTATGTATGGGATTAGACCACAGGATTTTTTTTTTTTTCATTTTAATTTAACATTCCTGCTATGGTTTGAACATGTCCACCAGAATTTATGTGTTGGAAACTTAATCTCCAATGCAACAATATTGGGAGGTGGGACCTAATAAAAGGTGATTAGGTCACAAGGGCTCTGCTTTCTTGAGTGAATTAAAGTCATTATCATAGGAGTGGTATAGTTATCCTGAAAGTTGTTGGTTATAAAAGTGAGTTCAGTCGCATCATGCGCGCTCTCTCTCTCCCCTTCTCTTGCCCTTCAACCTTCTACATGGGATGATGCAGCACTAAGGCCCTCACAAGATGCCAGTGCCATGCTCTTGGACTTCTCAGGCTCCAGAATCATGAGCCAAATAAATTTCTGTTCATCATAAATTACCTAGTCTGTGGTATTCTGCTATAGCAGCATAAAATGGACTAAGAAAGTCTCAAAGAAATGCTTGCACATATTTAAACAAAATTTAAAACAAACTGAAAGACTAGATAAAAATGTGAAGAAATATTAGGTAAGTTTCAAAGCAATAGTTGTTTTGTAGGCAGTACCCTAAAAAAAACTGCTTGAAAAATTTATAAAATTATGACTCTAAGGAAAGTGCCAACAAAGATGAGATGGACTAAGCTGAAGCTATGCAAGTTAGTAATATAAAAGCCAGATAATGATATGGTAGGTATATTGTTTCTAGAAGGAATAATCCAATGCAGGAGCGTGGTAGGCAATATTTGTTTTAGCAACAAATAATTGGGCAGACTCAGAACTCACTATTGGACAATCTAAAGGGCAAAATCCAAAGAGGCATGTTTTTAAAAATCTCTGGCAGACAGAACATGAAAAGGAAAAGGAAAAAATACCCAGAAATAACTGGGCCACCATATAGGAAAGATGGAAACTTTTAAAATACATTGAACAAATAAATATTTTTCTTAATCTTCCTGAAAGGAAAAGAGGGATAGCAGAGGAAAATAAGTCTGCATTTTTCTCAATTGGCTACAATTTTGGGAGAGAAAGAAGAATGTTATTGCACTTCTAAAATAACCAAAATAACCACAAATTTCAGATGGATCATCAACTCTACCAGATAAGCCCACCAGGCAGAAAAATGGCCTGGATTCATTCCTTCACACTGCCCCAAAAGAATCCTCTTCGTATATTTCTCTTTCCCTTTGGCACAGTCATTTTATCTTTGTCTCTCTCCTGGGTGATTCCTAGCACCACATAAATAAGACATTTTTAAAAAACTACTGGAAAAAACTTAAAATGACTAAAAATTGTAATGACTTTTTAAAAAACGATCTTAAAAAAACAACTATTTCCACAATTACCAGCTTGATTCTTGGCTCCTCTTCATAGCAAAACTTCAGGAACAAGTTCTTTACTCATTGTTTTGTTATTTTGTTGTTGTTTTTTTCTTGCTCTCCAGTTTCATGTAGATGTCTAATAGGAATCTTAAATTTAACATGACCAGAACTATTGATTTTACCTTTTCCTCACCTAAACCAAGCTCACTCCTTTTGAACAAATCTTTCCTCATATTAGTATACTACATTACCTTCTCCTTTAGTTCCTTGAGGGATAAAACCTAAGTGTCATCCTTTCTTCCCCTTAAACTCTATATCTAATTCATAAATAATCCCTGTCAATTCCTCCATCAAAATATTTTCCCATCTTACTACTTCTTGACCTCTTCATTGTTACGCCTGAGTTCATTTGCCCCATTATCTCTCATTTGATGCATCCCCATAATCTGCCTTCTGGTTTTTGACTCCTGAAATCTTTCTCTCATGCAGCAGCAAAAGAAAGCGATATTTCCAAAGCATGTTTTTCATCACACTTAAACAAATTCTTTAGCGTCTCACGTACTATATGATCTTTACATATTTCTTCTATCACTCTCTCGTTCATTCCACCCTGACCATCCCTTCTTGTTGTTCCTTGATCATGCAAAGCATGTTTCCACCTGCAGTTTTTTTGCTTGGAATACTTCTCTCATACATCTTTATGAGTCGGCAGCCCCGTCATCATTCAAATTTCATGCCCCAGCATGCTAGCTGAAGTCTCTCTAACCCCAACCCCACCCACCCTCTACCATCCTATCTGGTTTTATCTTCCACAGCCTTACAATAACTGAGGTTATTTCATTTACATGTTTATTGCTTAATTTCCCCCACTAGAATTTAAGCCTCTTTGGAGAACAAAGTTTTTTCACCCCTGTATTCCCACGCCTAAGGCAGTACCTGGAATATCACAAGTGCTCAGCAAATGTGTTTTAACAGATTCACTTATCTTTCCACATAGAGCCCAGCACATTATCAGTGCTCCAAAAAGTTAACCTGACAATATTAAGAGTATATAAACATTTCAGATTCCACTGTATTATATGAGGATATGAGGAGAACCACATCTGAAAAGAATCAAAGTCCAAGAAATAGATAATAAAGACAACTTCTGTTTCTCTCTCTACCTCCTTCTACACGCGCATGTGTGCATGCCCAACTTCAACCCCAGAGTCCCTCTCTTTCTTAATGATTGTCTTCTCTGAGTAGGGGGGATATATTTGGGCGATACTTGCAAAAAAAATTACCTTAATTAAAGTATTTTCTAGAGAGAATCTTTTTTCTAGATGAAGAAAAATTAGGGGTGGTGTATAGATTATGGGTTAAATCATCATCCTAATTAAGAAGCACTTCTTTGTGTCTCACTGTGCTAGAAAACTAACTCCAAAAACAATTTGGCATCATGGGAAGAACATGACCGTGGAAGTAGGTATGAGACTAACAATTCATGATATGTGACCTTGGGCAAATTACTCTGCCTCTATGCATCTCAGGTTCCACATCTTGGTCAAATGAGGGATTTGAACTAGATGACTTCCAAACATCCTTCTAGCTTTACAATTTTGAGATTATAATGTCTTAGATTAATCAGAAACATTTGAAAACATTTTTTTCCAGTAAACTGTATATTTTTGGCACTGTAATTTTTACCTCTACTATAGCATTTACCAAAACTTTCATTGTAGCAGGACTATTTTAATGGTTGCACATCTCTCTTGCCTAACAGACTAAATTCCTGGAGGGAAAGAATAAACCTTGTTCATCTTTTATCCTTCTTACCCTGTAACCTATTAAAGATATTAGATACATGCTTACTGGATTAAACTACAAGACTTGAGGAGTTTACAATCTTAAAAGACTACATTATTGGATAAACTTTCTGTATTATAGAGATGCAATTTGGAGCATAACCACTGATAAACCAATATAGCAAATGGCTTACTTGTTAATAGGGAGAGGGAAAGAACAGGACACAACACCCCATTTTAAATTCAACATTAACACAAATTACAGAGGGGGCTGGTTAAGATGGTTGACTAGAAGCAGCTAGTCTATGCCACCCTCGTGGAGAAAAACAGAAGAAGCAAGTAAATACAGCACCTCCACTGATATATCCATGTACATGCACTCGAATTCATCAAGAAAACAACTTGACCCATATGGAATAGAGAAAACCAAGGCAGGACAACCACCCACCTGGGAGGCCACCAGAGCCAGAGGAGCCTGCCCAACCCAGGGAAGGGGTGAGTAAGTGAGCAACCCCAGGGACTCATGCTTCTCCCACAATCTTTGCAAGCCTTGGGTCACCCTCATGAACCTACTTCCCCAGGGCCTTCCATCTGACACAGAGAGCCACACGGAATCTCAGCAGACTAGTTAGGCACACATGAAAACCTAAAAGGTTTAGATTTCAGGGCTTCCCAGCAAAAGTGGCTGCAACTTCAGCAAAGCAAGAAGTTAGACCCCTGTACATATCTCTAGAAAAGAGGCTGAATCCAGGGAGCAGAGCAGCAATGGTCTGCAGGCCCCACCTCCACAGCACCTTGCAGGATGAGACCCATTGGCCTGGAATTCGAGTCAGTTATGGGTAGCAGCTTTGCACCTCCCTAAGATGGAGCTCCCAGAGGGAGGGGCAGGCTTCCATCTTTGCTGTTTCACAGCCTTAGCTGTTGTTGCCTTCAGGTTTTGGAGAGGCAAAGGCAATTAAGGGCTGAGAAGACCCCCAACACAGCATAGCTTCTCTACGGAAATGTGGCCAGATAGCTTTTTTATCCAAGTCCCCAATCCCACTCCTCCTCACTGGGCAGAACCTCCCAACCAGCATCCCCTGTCATCCCAGCCAGTGTGTTTGGGCCAGCAACAGGTCCATACCTCCTTGGGATGGAGATCCCAGTGGGAGGGGCAGGCCACCATCTTTGCTGTTTGACAGTCTTCACTGTTTATATCTTCAGGTACTAGAAAATCCGGGGTGACTAGGGACTAGAGTGAACACCCAGCATACTGAAGCAGCCTTATGGAAAAGCACCCAAACTGTTTGTTACATAGGTTCCTCAACTCGTATTTCCTCACTGGGCAGGTCCTCCAGGCCTGGGCCTCCAGCCACCGCCTGCTGGGGATATTGAGCAAGCAGCAACTCTGCAACTCCCTGAGACAGAGCTCCCAGTGGAAGTGGTGGGATGCCACCTTTGCTGTCTTGCAGCCCTCGCCCTTGCTGTCTCCAGGATCTGGAGAGTCTGTGGAAACCAGGGGCTGGACCAAACTCCTGCAAAGAGCACCCACTTCACAGAAAAGTGACCAGACTGTTCACACAGGTCCCAGTCCTCATTGTTCCTCCCTGGGCAGGGCCGCCTGACCTGGGATTTTAGCTCAAACACCCTGCCACTGCCTGACCACTTCAATCAGAAGCAACCCAACATTTCTCTGAGGAGAACATTCCAGAGTCAACCCACAACTTCTCCACCACTGCAAATGAAGTGGCACAGCCCTAACAGCCCTTGGGCTGGGAAAAGAACTAAGGGCCTAGTCACTATATTGGCACCTCCAGCACATCATAGCCACTATATGGAAAGGAGTCCAGCCCTTCTTCCCTAGAACCCCCATCCCCACTTTACACCAGGCAGAACCCCTGGCTTATGGCCACAGAACAGTCATCCCACCCATGGCTGAGCATACTCACAGGTAATGACCCTGAATTTCCCTGGGAAGAGACTCCCAGAGGCATCTGACAACCCCTCTTCCTCTGTTACCCTCAGACAAACAAAGGAGCAAAAGCCATAAGTGCCTTATTACTCCACAGTCAACCCAATGAAAGATCAGTCCATCTCCTATGAATCCCATCCACACTCCTTGCTCATCACCAGGCAGGGAACCCCCAGCTTGGGCCCACAGCACAAACCCCCCATCCCGGGATGATTGCAGTAAGCAATTGCTGATCTGCATCTTTCTGGGGTGAAGCCTCACCCTCAGCCACAACCACTACGAAGATCCTTTACTATCTTACCTCCAAACTGGGGAGAAAACGTAAACCCCAAGATCACCCCAGAGCTGTGGTGGGCAGCCTGGGAACGCCAAGCTGCAATCTACAGCCAGCTCTCAAGTGGGAGAAGAGCTCACAGTTTCAGAGAATTGAGAGGGAACACAGCTGCAACTGTGAGGAAATACAGGGGAGCAATGCAATTTAGCAAGAGCCTACCAACTGACGACTACACTTAAGCAGCACTTACTGGATCACACCTCAAAGCTTCAACATCAAAATATCTTGCTAACATATCCCCTGTGAAAATAAGAAGGCAACTACAAATAAAGACCCTGCACAAAGCCTCAGTTCAGTGAAAACATCCAGAAAAGAAGTCTACTGACTATACTCAATCTACACTGCAGCTAAAGGAACAACTACATGCAGAGATGAGAAAGAACTCCATGCAAGAACTCCAGCAACTCGACAGAGATGAGAAAGAACTCCAATGCAAGAACTCCAGCAACTCAACTAACCAGAGTGTCTTATGACCTCCAAATGATTGCATTAGTTTTCCAATGAGGGATCTTAACCAGCCTAAATTGGCTGATATAACACAAATTGAATTCAGAATATGGATAGAAATGAATATTATCAAGGTTCAGGAGAAAAGTAAAACCCAAACCAAGGAAACTAAGAATCACAATAAAATGATACAGGAGTCGAGAGACAAAATAGTCAGTATAAAAAAGAACATTTTTATGGCAGCATAGTATTCCATGCTCCATATGTCCCACATTTTCTTTATCCAGTCTATCACTGATGGGCATTTGGATTGGTTACAAGTCTTTGCTATAGTGAATAGTACTGCAATAAACATACATGTGTATGTGTCATTATAGTAGAATGATTTATAATCCTTTGGGTATATATCCAGTAATGCAATTGCTGGGTCTAATGGTATTCTGGTTTTAGATCCTTGAGGAGTCACCACACTGTCTTCCACAATGGCTGGACTAATTTACACTCCTGCCAACAATGTAAAAGCATTGAGTTCATGTCCTTTGCTGGGACATGGATGAAGCTGGAAACCATCACTCAGTAAACTAACACAGGAACAGAAAACCAAACACCACATGTTGTAACTTATAAGTGAGAACTGAACAATGAGAACACATGGACACAGGGAGGGAAACATCACACACTGGGGCCTGCCAGCCGGAGGAGAATAGGGGAGGGATAGCAATAGGAGAAATACCTAATATAGATGACAGGTTGATGGGTGCAGCAAACCACCATAGCACAGTATACCTATATAACGTATGTTACGTATGTATCCCAGAACTTAAAGTATAAAAAAATCAATATCAAAAAAGAACCTAACTGATCTGATAGAACTGAAAAACACACTACAAGAATTTCACAATGCAATCACAAGTATTATCAGCAGAATAGACCAAGCTGAAGAAGGAATCTCAGAACTTGAAGACTGGCTTTCTGATATAAGACAGTCAGACAAAATTAAAGAAAAAAATTAAAATAAACAAAACCTTAAAGAAATATAGAATTGGCCAGGTGCAGTGGCTCACGCCTGTAATCCCAGCAGTTTGGGATGCCGAGGTGGGCAAATCACAAGGTCAAGAGATCAAGACCATCCTGGCCAACATGGTGAAACCCCATCTCTACTAAAAATACAAAAATTAGCTGGGCGTGGTGGCATGCACCTGTAGTCCCAGCTACTCAGGAGGCTGAGACAGGAGAATTGCTTGAACCCGGGAAGCAGAGGTTGCAGTGAGCTGAGATCGCACCACTGTACTCCAGCCTGGTGCCTGGCACCTGAACGAGACTCTGTCTCAAAAATAAATAAATAAATATAGAATTATATAAAGAGGCCAAATCCATGAATCATTGGCATCCCTGAAAGGGACATGGAGAAAGCAGACAACTTAGAAAATATATTTTAGGATATTGTCCATGAAAATTTTCAACCTCACTAGAGAGTCCAAGAGTCAAATTCAGAAAGAACAGAGAACCCCTACAAGACTGTACATAAGAAAACCACCCACAAGATACATGATCATCAGATTTTCCAAGGTTGAAATAGAAGAAAGAATGTTCAAGATAGCTAGAGAGAAAGGGCATGCCATCTACAAACAGAACCCCATCAAACTAACAGTGGACCTCTCAGCAGAAACCAGCCTTATAAGCCAGAAGAGATTGGGGGAATATATTCAACATTCTTAATGAAAAAAATCTTCAACCAAGAATTTCGTATTCAGCCAAACTAAGCTTCATTTCTGAAGAAGAAATAAGTAAACAAGCAAAGACTGAGAGAGTTCGTTACCACTAGATCTACCTTATAATAAATCTTGAAAGGAGCACTAAATATGGAAAGGAAAGATCATTACCAGCCAATACAAAACCACACTTAAGTACAAGACCAGGGACACTATAAAGCAACCACATAAACAAGCCGTTATAATAACCAGCTAACAACCCCATGACAGAATCAACTCCACACATACTAATACTAACCTTGAATGTAAACAAGCTATCTGCCTTTATTAGTCCATTCTCATGCTGCTAATAAAGACAAACCCGAGACTGGGTAATTTATAAAGGAAAGAAGTTTAATTGACTCACAGTCCTGCATGGCTGGGGAGGCCTCAGGAAACTTACAATCATAGTGGAGGGCACCTCTTCACAAGGTGGCAGAAGAATGAGTGCCCAGTGAAAATCTTCCCCCTTCACTGGGCACTATGAAACCTTCAGATCTTGTGAGAACTAACTCACTATCGTAAGAACAGAATGGAGGAAACCACCCCCATGATTCAATTATCTCCATCTAGTGCCTCCCATGACACATGGGGATTATAGGAACTACAATTCAATATGAGATTTGAGTGGGGACACAGCCAAACCATATCAATGCTCCATTTAAAAGGCACAGAGTGGCAATGTGGATAAAAAAGTAGGACCCAATGGTATACTTTCCAAGAGACCCATCTCACAGGCAGTGACATCCATAGGTTCAAAATGAAGGGATGGAGGAAAATCTACCAAGAAAATGGAAATCATAATAAAGAAGGGGTTACAATCCTAATTTCAGACAAAACAGTCTTTTAACCAACAAAGACCAAAATAGACAAAGAAGGGTATTCATTACATAATGGTAAAGGTTTCAATTCCAAAAGTAGACCTAACTATCTTAAATATATACACACTCAACACAAGAGTGCCCAGATTCCTAAAGCAGATTCTTTTGTAGCTCTTAGAAACATACAAAGAGACGTACTCTCCTATACAATAATAATGGAAGACTTAACACTTCACTGAAATATTAGACATATCACCGAAAATTAACAAAGATATCCAGGAACGGCCAGGCCTGGTGGCTCATGCCTATAATCCCAGCACTTTGGGAGGCCAAGGTGGGAGGATCATGAGGTCAGGAGTTTGAGACCATCCTGGCTAACATGGTGAAACCCCATCTCTACTAAAAAAACAAAAATTAGCTGGGCATGTTGGCATATGCCTGTAGTGCTACTCAGGAGGCTGAGGTGGGAAAATCGCTTGAACCCAGGAGGAGGAGTTTGCAGTAAGCGGAAATCGTACCACGACACTCCAGCCTAGGCAGTAGAGTGGGACTCCATCTCAAAAGGGGAAAAAAAAGATATCCAAGACCTGAACTAAATGAACCAAGTGTATCTAATAGACCTCTACAGAACTCTCTACCCACCAAAAGCAGCCAAGCCGAAAGCCAAATCAGGAATGTAAACCCATTTGTCAGTATCACAAAAAAAGAATAAAATGCCTAGGAAGACAACCAGGGAGGAGGAAGATCTCTGCAATGAGAATTACAAAACACTACTCAAAGAAATCAAAGAAATAGAAAAACATTTCATGCTCATGGAGAGGAAGAGTCAATATTATTAAAATGGCCATACTGCTCAAAGCAATTTACAGGTTCAATGCTATTTCTATCAAACTACCAATGACATTCTTCACAATTGAAAATAATTATTTTAAAACTCATGTAGAACCAAAAAAAAAAAAGACTCCAAATAGCCAAGGCAATTTTAAGAAAAAAAGAACAAAGCTGGAGACATCACACTACCCAACTTCAAATTATACCACAGGACTACAGTAACCCAAAAATCATGGTACTGCTACAATAACAGATACATAGACTAACAGAACAGAATACAGAGCCCAGAAATAAAGCCACACACCTACGATCATGTGGCCTTCAACAAAGTTGACAAAAACAAGCAGTGAAGAAAGGACTCCCTAGTCAATAAATGGTGCTGGGATAACTGGATGACCTTATGCAGAAAATTGAAACTGGACCACTTCCTTATGCCACATACAAAAATCAACTCAAGATGCATTAAAGACTTCAGTGTAAAACCCAAAACTATAAAAACCCTGGATGATAACCTAGGCAATACCATTCTGGACATAGGAACTGGCAAAGATATCATGCCAAAGCACTAAAAGCAGTTGCAACAAGAGCAAAAATTGACAAATGGGATCTAATTAAGCTAAAGAGTTTCTGCACAGCAAAGGAAACTATCAACAGGGTAAACAGCCTACAGAATGAAAGAAAATATTTGCGAACTATGCATCTGACAAAGATCTAATATCCAGAATCCATAAGGAACTTAAATTTACATAAAAATAAAATAAAATAAAAAGTGGGTAAAGAACATGAACAGACACTTTTCTAAAGAAAATATACATGTGGCCAAAAAGCATATGAATAAAAGCTCATAATACTGACCATTAGAGAAGTATTAATCAAAACCACAATGAGATATCATCTCCTACCGGTCAGAATGGCTGCTATTAAAAAGTAAAGATAGATGCTGGTGAGGTTGTGGAGAAAAGGGAATTCTTATATACTGTTGGTGGGAGTGTAAATTAGTCCAGCCATTGTGGAAAGCAGTGTGGTGATTCCTCAAAGAGCTAAAAACAGAACTACCATTCAATCCAGCAATCCCATTATTGGTTATATACCCAAAGGAATATAAATCATTCTACCACAAAGATACATGCACGCCTATGTTCAAATGCAGCACTATTCGCAATAGCAAAGACATGAAATCAACCTAAATGGCCATCAATATTAGGCTGCATAAAGAAAATGTGGCACATATACACCATGGGATATTATGCAAACATAAAAAAGAATGAGATTATATCCTTTGCAAGGACATGAATGGAGCTGGAGGCCATAATCCTTAGCAAACTAACACAGGAACAGAAAACCAAATATCTCTAGTTCTAACTTATAAGTAGAATCTAAACTATGAGAACACATAGATGCTAGGAGGGGAACAACAGACACTGGGGCCTACTTGAGAGTTGAGAGTGGGAGGAGGGAGAGGATCAGAAGAATAAGTACTAGGATTAGTACCTGGATGATGAAATAATCTGCAGAACAAACCCCTGTGACATGAGCTTTCTACATAACAAACCTGCATATGTACCCCTGAACCTAAAATAAAATTTAAAAATGAAATAAAACTTTAAAATGTAATAATGAGATATCACCTTATACCTACTAGGATAGCTATACATAATACCAATAAAAAAAAAAAAGTGTGACAATATTGTGTAGAAATTGGAATGCTTATGCTTATGCCTCGCTGGTGGGAATATAAAACAGGGCAGTGTTGTGGAAAACAGTATGGTAATTTGTCAAAATGTTAAATACAGAATGGCCATATAATTCAGCAATTCCATTTCTAGCCACTAATATCAAAATATCAGTGACTCAATTAAAAAACAAACCTAAAAAACCTAAAAAGAAGTGTGAATAGCTTTCTTTGGGTGATGTTTATAGATAATCACATAAACCTGTGTGATGGGAACACTTGCGTTTGCCATAAACAGAGACTTCGATTAGCATTTAAACAATTAAGAGTTGGTTGGAAGATCTAAGAAAATGGATAGGTAAAACCATTTAATAGAACAGGGCTAGCAAGAATTTTGTGAACCAAGTAGAACTGGGGAAACTAGTTTTTTTTTTTGTTTTTTTTTTTTGTTTTTTGTTTTTGTTTTTGTTTTTTCAAAAAAATGGTAAAATACCTCTATGCACTGGAATATACTACATGATTAGATCATTTGAACCATCCAAGGCCAGAGACATAATAAAAATATCATGGAGTTTGGAGTCAGAAGTTCCTAGATTCAGATCCTACTTACCAGCTATGTTCACTTAATGCAATTATATGGTTTCTCAGAGTCTCCTTCTATTCATCTATAAAATGGCGATACTAACACATATTTTACAAAACTATTGCAAGTAATAAATGAGGTGACAAATACTGAGCACCCAGCACAGAGTTCAGCTCATATTAGACACTCGATACATGAGAGTTATCTTCTCTCCCCTCCATGAAAGCAGCTACAGTTACCAGAATAAAAATAAAGTCCAAATGAGGGCATCTCTCACGTAAAGGACTCCACTGACATAAATTCAGATACTAGCAACATACAGAAGTTGGACTTGCAAGGGTTCATTATATATCTGGCATTCCTTTTTTTTTTTTTTTTTTTAAGTAGAAGAGAAGGTTAATGTTGACCTCCTAGCTACTCTTTTAAAAAATATACCTTTCAAGTCATATGATGAGTGATCTGTTTCCATAGATTAATAGAAATCAAAATTGTAGAAAGAATAGTTAAAATATTATAGGCTTTCTGCTGTTCCTTTCTTGTTTTCAAATTTTTAGCTTCTTAAAAAACTGTTATGTACATACAGCAAACCTTAATTGCAGCACAGCAGGGCTTTTGTAGTTCTCTGAATTACAGGTAATAATGAAACTTTGAAACCTCACTTTCCTCCCAGGCTGGTGTGGAGCTGGCATGGCCAGGAGACGCAGCTTAGCTGTGTGAGTCGGTGGTAAGGTAGGAGGTGATGAACAAAGCAGAGAAAACAAAGATGAAGAAAGCAGGGCTGTGCTTTTCACAAACCCAGGCTGCAAGCTGAGCAGTGCTGAGCTTGGGTGCTTTCACAGAGGTTTTGTAGAATGGTGATTATATCGCATCATCCTCCCCTTTGAAAAAGAAACATCTGGCAATGTGGTTTCTAATAGGTAAGAAGGAGATCAAAGGTTGCAAGTAGCCTGCTGCCTGCCCTATCCTGTTTGCACTTTTAATGCGTCCCTTAGTGAATCTTGGAAGCTGTAACAAGCCCCATCTGTCTCTGTTGATGGCTGTTCTTCCATGAATCTCACACAGCTGATACCTGTGCCCAGAAAAAACCTGCATCCTACGCCATGTTTCTCCTGTAAGGCTGCTTCCCAGAAGCCAATGGTCACATCCCAAGGCTTGGCAGGCTTATACAGAACTTCAGCTGAGACAGGACCATTGTGGCAGTTCTTCACTCTTCCAAATCTGTCCTACTCTGCACATATTTGTGAGACTTAGCACAACAGATGCCCCTCCTGCCATCCCACCAGCCAACAGCACTTTACCTTTATCCCTAGACGGTGTCTTTCTCAGTGCTTCTCTCCCTGATCTGCTAGTTCAACAACTGCAGAGAATCATGCTGGTTTATCTCCCCTGAGCCAAGAGCTGTGGTTCCTCATCTTTTCATCACCAAGATCTCTTTTGTCTGTGCTGAAACATCCTGCCCAGGGTGAATGGAGTCAAATTCCCAGCTTTGAGTTCCCAATTAGAGCCTTGATAGTGCTGACTTTTCATTCTAAGAACCAGGTATATGTAAAAGGAAATACTTAGGGGAAGTGGTCAGATGGGATGGATTTCCACATCTTAAATCTTGAATACCAATAACTGGGCCAAGAGAACTCTGAGCACAGTATTTCAACAATAGTCCAGAGAGTGGGAAACAGTGTGTGTTGATGTAAAAGACAAGTTTCTACCACATGAAGAGCAGATTCTGGGCTAGGGAGAGGAGCCTGGAGAAGAAGAGAAGGGTCTCCATACTGGCCAGGGCACCTGGGCTACCATTTGTGTATGTGGTATCTTTGTGTGAATTAGGAAAAAAAAAAAAAAGCCTTCCTCAAGATATGTGACTTCTATTTTCCAGAAAATCATCAGAATACATGTACAAATCAATGGTGTCTATAATGTGAATAGGGCTCCCTCAGGTGTGCCGCTGTCCTGCAGTGTATAATGATTTCATGAAGGCCTTAGGGGCACATACTGTTTCTTGCCTGCTCCCTTTCAGCTGCAGAGGGGAAGGAGTTGAAATTCTTTAGTAGATTGGGGATTTGAGGCCAGAGGGGAACTGTGCCCTGCTTACCATCAGATATCTCAGGAAGAAGGCAGCCTCCCTGCACTCCCTACCAGCATGCAGCTGCAGTAGAGCGGACCCTGGCAGCTGGCCCTGTAAGCAGAGATAGGTCAGAGACAAACATCCCTCTCCCACCTCAATTATTGAGGCCTCCAAGTCCAGAGAGGCATTGAAGGCAGCGAATGATTGAAAGCCAGCAAAGCTACTAAGTTGTGGCTGGTTCCAGGTGAGGAGACTGATAGCTGAGACTGCAGATGGACCAGTAGGGCCTGGGAGGATGTTGCTGACCCTCAGAACCACAAATGTCAACCAGAGCCATAGTTAGGACCAACTCTGGAGAGGAAAATGCTAAGCTTCCGAGGCACACTCGCCGTGTGTGGTCTGCGCCTAAGAGAACAGATGCCACAGGGAAGCAAGACAGCCCTGGTGCCCAGGGAGGGAATCTGGGCTGTCTTGTCCCGCTGTGGTATCTGTTCACTTAGGCACAGGCCTAAGAGATCTAAGTCCCTGGGGGTGATGGGTAAGACCCCATCACTGTCAAACAGACTCCTCCTTCCTCCTCTCCTCCCCTGCTCCCTGGCTGTGATCTAAGACACTGAGGGTGATGGGTAAGACTCCCCAGGGACTTAGATCACAGCCAGGGAGCAGGGGAGGAGAGAAGGAAGGAGGGCTCTGTTTGACAGTGACTGTACCACTTTGAATTGGCAAGAATATTTTTTTTCTAATTACTTTATTCTAGAATAAAGATTATTATTTTGTGTTGACCACTTGAATTTTGTGACTATGTGAACATCACGCCTGCCAAAAACAAAACACTCATGCATTTATCAGGGGTCTCCTCTCCACTGTTCGCCTCTCCTGCTGCTGCAGGCTAGGAATTCGAATTTCATAGTTAGCCCCCAGAGGAACATTTAACTTTGTAAAACTTCAGACATTTGCTTTTTAACCGTGGGCATTTCCCATTTATTTTATCCTGTTTGTTTTCATAAAGTAGTGGTAAAAAAAATTTTAGAAACAACATGGTTATTTAGGAAATTGGAATAAAAAGGATTAGTAATCAAGTTACATTCCTGAGCTGTAATAGACAACAGAGAATCTTTTCCCAGCCACATGCCCAATGTGGTAGTGAGGAAGCGTCCCACATGCAAGGGAGGGCACCTTTACCACAACAGTTCTGGGGCTCAAAACCTTGGAGATCTTAATGGTGGAAGGACAAACTTCTCCATTGAATGTACTTTTCCAAAGGTGATGGTGATTTGGATAAAGTATGGATTTTATAGCATGTACTGTTTAACTTGAAGAATAAAACATGAAATGTTTCCTGTCACAGGCAACATTTAATATTAACAACTATATTTAACCTGAACAGCAGCAAAATTTAGAGTCTTTCTGAAAATGAGTTTAACTTCTTGCTCTACGCAAGCAGTGGCTTTGACAAAATTCAGCACCTTCCATATCACCTTTATTCTTTCATATAATCTAGCACTGACATGCTCTGTGAGATTGTTCATAATAATAATTGCTAACATTTATTGAAGATATAATTATGTCAGGAGATAGTAATAAATATATAAATTAGTTCATTTAATTCTTGCAACCCTATGCAACAATTACTATTATTATTCTCACTGTACAGATGGAGCAACTGAGAATATAACTTACACCTCTGTCAGTCTCCTCACAAAAGATGCTGCAACCATTCTCTATCCACTGGGGCATGGAACTAAGGATTCAGCAGCCTAGCTGCAGCTGCTCGGTTCTTGGGTGCCATCTTCACCTACTTCTCCTCCCCATGCTTTCTTTTTTTTTTTAATTCCATTTATTTATTTTATTGCATTTTAGGTTTCTTTCTACCCTACGGGATCTCCTCAGGGTCTGGCTATCTCCCAAGTTGAAACACAAACTCTTTCCCAGGCAAGAAACTTCTGTGCCAGCCTGAGAAGACCTAGGTAGGGGCCCAGGGGCTAATTTGCTTTAAACTGGCCTTTCCTTGCCGGTGGTGGTGATACCTGAGATTTTTAAATGAACTACAAGAGTGGTCTTTCTGCCTGCCTTAGTACATACTTCACAGATGCTTCTTGTAGCAGCAAAGGATTCCTCAACTCTAAGGTTTTACATTAGGATTTGGAGCCACAGTGCTACAAGTGTACATTTGCAGGTTCTGTCCTCTGCGCCCATATTTCCCACAAGACCCTCAAAGAGATAGCAAGATGCTTCAAGACAAAGGTTTTATATATATATATATATAATATATATATAATGTATTATATATAATATAATGTATAATATATATTATATGTATAATATTATATATATAATATTATATATATAATATTATATATATAAAACCTTTCTTT
>NW_016107534.1:1650464-1652581 GCF_001604975.1 Cebus imitator
CTCTGCTGATCTAATATCCTCTGCTAATTAGAAGCATTAAACAGAACTTTTAGCAGCCAGAGAGTACAAATGGTAAACCCAAAGTTGAGTTATATATATAAAACAAGAAATAAAACATAAAATAAGAAAACAAGGAATCTAGAATAAAGATTACACATAAAATAGAAGTAATAGATCAGAAGACAGAGATATATAAGAAAAAGACACACACAAAAAAAAATACATATAAAGAAACTATAATAAAAAAAACATAACACATATACAATAAAGATTATACATTACAAACAATAAGAAAAAATAAAATATAAATAACAATATAAATATAACTCAACTTTGGGTTTACCATTTGTACTCTCTGGCTGCTAAAAGTTCTGTTTAATGCTTCTAATTAGCAGAGGATATTAGATCAGCAGAGGATATTAGATCTCTAAAAAACACCCTGTGTCTTATGCTAAAATTATTTTTTAAACATTGCATTCATCTAACTGGATTAATATTCTGAGTTGTTGTGACTTTTCGTTTTTGTTTTTAAGAGTGAAAGAAAAAAGGCAGAGATTCTGAGAGCTGCAGCTGATGGGTATTTGCCTGTATGTCCATGGATTGATTCCAATGGAATTAGACATACATCATCAACAGCCCGAGGTGATGGTTTAGTTTTTAGTAAAGAACTAACGACCTTTCCGATGGTTCCATTGATCTTCTGCTCACACCATCCTCAGACTATTCTTTACTTCTTAATAACAGTTCTTTTCTCCTTTCTTACAAAGAATTGATTTTTCAGTTTAGTCCTTACGATTTGCAGAATAAAGAATATGAAGATTGTTGCCTTTAGAAGATGAAACATTATAAAAAGAATGTGGAATTAAAATGGATCCTTATTTTTAATATGATATCCTGCCTGAAAAGTCAATATGGTTTTTTAAAAAGCACACTCCCTAAAGTTACTGAAAATACATCTGAGCAATTCTAAATCAGAGAGAAAATATTTAAGTTCACATTATTTAAATGGAAAAAGAATAACAATAAAGGTCCATCCAAGAGAGAGAAAGAAACATGAAGCCCTTGGAAAATTTGTACAGCTAAATATACTCACGATAGTCTTTCCAGTTTATTCTCATGGCAGGAGTAGCCATAGCAGAAGCAGCAGCAATAGTAGTGACAGTGGCAGCAGCTAGCATTAGTAACATACTGTGCGCCAGAACCTGTGCTGAGGTTTTTACATGCTTTGTTTCTTTTAATCCATTAGAAAATCCTAAGACATAAAGACTACATTGTTAGTATTATTTCTATTTTGCAGATTAAAATAACTAGGTGTTCAAAAAATATAAATAATTTTGCTAAGACCACATAATTAAAAAGCAACAAAACAGGATTTGAACCTTGAACTGATCTAAACACTGGCCTCAGGTTTTTAAGATTAAAATAGTCCTTACACAGTTTCTACTCCAATCTCTCATTTTCCGGATTTAGAGGCCAAGGCCTAGAGTGCAAATGATTCATCCAGGGTTTTATGACTAGAGTTAGTGGAAGAGCAGGGCAAGGAAACAGGTCTCCTGACTTCTGAGTCAGTGTCCTTGACACTGTAGAAAGTTGATATAACAGCCCTCATCTCCTGTGGGATAAATATTCCAATTCCCAGAGTTTAAAAAAAAAAAAAAAAGCACCCAGAGATACCAGCACGTACAGCCCCGTCAAGCACACACATACATCCACGAGGAAGCAGCATTGGCTAGACCAGCCTTCAGGCAAGTACCTCGTTCCTCCCTCCATGCACCATCTTAGGTGGTGTTTATGAGCTGTGGAGGCAGAACCATCCCCCTGGGAGAATTCAGAAGACTTGAGGAAACACAGGTGAGAATAGGTGAGGACAGGAATTTGAGTGCCCTAAGAAACTGTCATCAATAACAGCTGAGCAACAGAGAGGCCAAGACAGTCAGAATATTCAAGTTCTGCCTAATGGGTAGGAAGTAACTAGAAATCAAACCCCACAAACAAAGAACTGGAAATAGAATAGAACTGTGTAAGGAAAACTGAGGAGGAACAGGTCTAACCAGGAGTTGCATGCATTGGCCTCTCAACTTAGAAAGAGGAACACATCACTAGATAAGTACAAATAT
>NW_016107534.1:1653911-1690160 GCF_001604975.1 Cebus imitator
TGGAGTCTCACTCTGTTGCCCAGGCTGGAGTGCAGTAGCACAATCTCAGCTCGCTGCATCCTCTGCCTCCAGGGTTCAAGAGATTCTCCTGCCTCAGCCTCCCAAGTAGCTGGGACTGCAGGCATGTGCCACTATGCCCAGCTAATTTTTGTATTTTTAGTAGAGATGGGGCTTTGCCATGCTAGCCAGGCTGGTCTCGAACTCTTAACCTCAGGTGCTCTGCCTGCCTCAGCCTCCCAAAGTGCTGGGATTGTGATTACAGGTATGAGCCACCGTGCCTGGCTGCAATTTCTGAGTCATCAGATAGACATGTGTTTAATTTTATAAGAACCCGCCAGAATTTTTTCCAAAGTAATTGTGCCACTTTTCACGCCCAGCTTTTATAATTTTAACCAGTCTGGTGGCTAAAATTCCTTCATATAACTTTTCATCTACTTTCTTCTCCCATAATTTAAAGAGGGAAAATTGATTCTTTCTATCTTTATTTTAACAATCATTACAACATTCATTGGACACTTATTATGTGCCAGGTACTGTGCTCAGCAAACACCCCCATTATGTGAGAGCTCCTTTATTATTATCCTTTCACAGAGGAAGCTACTGAGACTTAAATAATAACTTCATGAAAGCCACTTGTCAAGTCAGTGGTACCACCTGTCCCTGCCTGACTCCTCCAAAGCCTGTGGTCTTAGTCTGTCTGCTATACCCCAGTTTAAAGCTGGTGCTAAGACAGAAAAGAATTCACATCTAAAGCTACTGCCCCTCCTCTTGTCTACATAACTAAGATCTCTTCCAATGAGACACACGTGTCCTCTTTGGTTAGTATGTGGAATAACAGTAGTACATTTCAAGCGTAATAGGAATCCACACAGCCAGAGATAACCCACCTAATTTGAGAGAGAAAAATTAATCTATGAGTTTAGTCAAAGTGGTAATGCTAGTAAAACCTAGGTGTTCTTTGCAAACTCCCTGAGTGCCCATGTAAAAAGCATCCAGTTCCAGATGTCCTGCACCACTCATTCTGCCAGCCAATCAATAACCTCTTATTGAACTCCCTCAGGATGATGGGCCTGTGGTAGACATTGGATTCCAGGACAAGTTATGGAATCTAAGGTGCCACTCATTTGTGTACTACTAAGCAGTAAATAACACTGCTTTCTTGTCTTTTGGAATTTTTATTTTATACTTACTAAAAAAATTGCTTTTATACTTAGAGAGAGGTGTCCAGTAATCTGTGCTCACCTGATCTTGATCCTGTCTAGCACCTGTGCATTGACATTATAATTTCAAGACACATCAAAGAACACCTAGGTTTTACGAGCATTGCCACTTTGACTAAATTCATGGTTTAATTTTCTTCCTCCATGAAATCACATGTCACTTGAAGTTAAGGAGTGTCTAGTCAAAGGTAAGCAGGAAGTTTGCAATAAATTCATGTTAGATGCCTTAACGGCAGAGTTGCACCAGGCATGGATTGATCCCATCTGCTTCTCTCTTTGCTTTAAAATTCTATTACCTATTCTGAGAGATGTGGCAAGTTCTTCTGCTTTCAGAGGTTTTAGCTGGGCTACAATAGGCCATCCTTTTGTCCGTATCTCAGGAATGAAACGTACCACACCTTCCTCTGCTTGTAGAGACTTCTTTTCTTAGGTACCTTAAAGAACTTGGTTTTGAAATACAGAATTGAAGTTGTTCTTCCCACAATGAATATCTGAATCACTGGTATCAAATGTATGTCCCATTGCTCTGTTTTTGTGCCTTTCCTTGTACATAGTAACTTTTCAATGCTGAACCATAATGTATCATTTCTGAAGACTTCTTTCTCAATCAGTGGACTTGTTGTCTTTACCAAAAAATCTTCATGGAGACTTGAGATTACGTTGGCCAGTTCAGGCCTGTACCTGAGCTGTGAGGAAGCTGGCTACCTTCTGAACAACCTGATCTTTCTTCCAGACAAGATAGAATTTAGGATAATGCTACCTCCTTTTTTAAGTTTTAAATATCTTGTCAGAGACTGGATTCTCTCTAGTAGTAGCACTGAGAAGAAAGAATCCCCACTGCCAACAATGTCAGGAATCTTAAATGTAAAAATAAAAAAACATCCCAGCACTTTGGGAAGATGAGGTAGACAGATCATGAGGTCAAGAGATGGAGATCATCCTGGACAACATAGTGAAACCCCGTCTCTACTAAAAACACAAAAATTAGCTGGGCGTGGTGGCGTGCACTTGTAGTCCCAGCTACTCACAAGGCTGAGGCAGAAGAATTGCTTGAATCCAGGAGGCAGAGGTTGCAGTGAGCTGAGATCATGCCATTGCACTCCAGCCTGGTGACAGAGCAAGACTCCATCTCAAAAGAATCAAAATCAAAATCAAATAAAAACAATTCATCTAAAAATGGAAAACTATGGGCAGGGCACAGTGGCTCATGCCCATAATCCCAGCACTTTGGGAGGGTGAAGCAGGCAGATCATGAGGTCAGGAGTTTGAGACCAGCCTAGCCAACATGGTGAAACCCCACCTCTACTAAAAATACAAAAATTAGCTGGGTGTGATGGCGGGTGCCTGTAATACCAGCTACTTGGGAGGCTGAGGCAGGAGAATCACTTGAATCGGAAGGTGGAGGTTGCAGTGAGCTGAGATTGCACCACTCTACTCCAGCCCTCCAGCCTGGGCAACAAGAGGAAAACTCTATCTGAAAAAAAAAAAAAGAAAGCTATGATAAAGAACACCCCTGATTTCAGCAAGAATTAATATCAGGGCTTATCTCTTCTCAGTTTGTATACTCTCTGAAAGGATTCGGCTGTTCTATCAGGAATCATTTTTACACGTAAGTGAAAATTATCTTTAAAATTTTCTCTTTTCTGTTATACAACTAAAATGAGAATACATTGAATATAGGCGGAGCTTAAAGATGAATACCAACGTATATTGCTAAAAATAACAGTGGGCCATAATTAGGGTTATGCTTATTTTTCTAACAAGAAAGAGAACTTTTTTTGAACTTAAAGGACTACTTAAAATGTGGTTTCCAGTGGCAGCCTAGAAAAGTACTGGCGACTTGCATTTCCGCAATACAAAAATGTGAAACTCAAATCAATGAGGAGACATTTAAATATATCCTAAATTACTCCAAGTTTCCAAGTAATGAAGGGGGAAAAGCCTTACCTAAAACCGATTAAAAATAAGTGTTGAAATCACTGATCATTAGAAAAATGCAAATCAAAACCACAATCAGATACCATCTCACACCAGTCAGAATGGCTATTATTAAAAATTCAAAAAATAACAGATGCAAGGTTGTGGAGAAAAAGGAACACTTATACATTGTTGATGGGAGTGTTCAACCATTGTGGAATACAGTGTGGCAGTTCCTTAAAGATCTAAAGGCAGAAATACCATTTGACCCAGCAATCCAATTACTGGGTATATACCCAAAGGAATATAAATTGTTCTATTATAAAGACACATGCATGTGTATGTTCATTGCAGCACTATTCACAACAGCAATGACACGGAATCAACCTAAATGCCCATCAATAATAGACTAGATAAAGAAAATGTGGTATATATACACCATGGAATACTATGCAGTCTTAAAAAAGAACAAGATCATGTCCTTTGCAAGGGCATGGATGAAAATGGAGGCCATTATCCTTAGCAAACTAACTCAGGAACAGAAAACCAAATACCATATGTTCTCACTTATAAGTGGGAGTTAAATGATGAGAACACATGGACATATACAGGGGAACACCACCACAGTGGCGCCTATCAGAGGGTGGAGGGTGGAAAGAAGGAGAGGATCAGGAAAAATAACTAATGGGTACTAGACTTAGTACCTGGGTGATGAAATAATCTGTACACTAAACTCTCATGACACGGGCTTACCTATGTAACAAACCTGCACATGTACCCTTGAGCTTAAAATAAAAGTTTTTTTAAAAAGATTAATGTTGAAAATGAAGTATAAACAGTACCTTAACTAGTAGAATCAAGGATTCCTTTTACTTTTTCCAATTGTGAAGGCTAAAGCCTTCTTTCAGGCTTTAACCATATACATAAAATAGTTGAACTTTCTATGCCTCCTTATGTTTCACTTTTATTAACTTATGTTTTCCAAAAGCGCTGAGTTACATGAGTTCCATGGATTCCACTTTATTCATAACCTAGAAGTCAACATCAAAAGATAGAATAGTGTCTGTGACCAAAAACGATTAAACATCAGATCCATGTCCCAATGCCCTGCTTATCCTATTAAGTCACACTCTTTTTCAATTTGTACTTCAATTCTCTGTATTCATTTCCAGTAACTCATTCAATCAAAATAAACTTGAGTTCTTTGGATAGGGACTCCAAAATAATGACAGCTCAAAAGCAAATCATTTCTCCTCTTTTTAGTTCCTTTGTCATCTTTATCAACTTACATGAGAATGCAGAGGTCTAAAAGAAGAAAAAAAAGAAAGAAAGTGTAACATTTTAAAAAAATGTGATTATCCTAAAGCATTTGCTTCGGCCAGAAAACCAGTCTTTTCAAAATGGATTTTCTCAAGTAACGTATTTCTAGTTTCTCATTTGGTTCCTTTGATTTTCTGCTTATGATATGGTGCTGATGTGGGCAACTACTGGAAAAAGTTATATGCAAGAGGATGATCATCCAATTATGTAAAAATATTTCCTGGGCAATTAATTTAGAGAAATAACTTCTGACATTCTATTGAATTTAATATGCCATCTTACATTTTAAATAGTCAGCAAATGGCTATATTATGAAGTATGAATGGGAACATTTCCAAGAACTGTGAACTTTAAGTCTTGCCCTCACTGTTCTTTCTTTCTGAACCCCAGCCTACCCTTATTAAATACAGAACTTCTACTGACTTTAAAAAAATGGAATCATATAATAGCTGAAGTGCTTTCAGAAGAATACCTGAAGCTAAAATAGACAAATGGGATTATATCGATCTAAAAAACTTCTACACAGCAGAGGAAATAACAAAATGAAGACAACCTACATAATGAGAGAGAATATTTCATCAGTCAAGAGACTAATAGCCAGAATATATAAGGAAAGACAACAACTGACTAAAAAACAAATCATCTGATTTAAAAATAGGCAAAGAGCAGAAGTTCCAGACCATTAGGCCATTGTATTTGATGTATTATGCAAAATGATAAAGCATCCTATATCATGGAGTAGTGAGAGTCTGTTAAGTAAAACAATAGCAAACCGTATTTTCCTTTAAGTGTTGCTTTATCCTAAAAATCTTAAGTTTGCATATATCATTTTCAGATTTCTCCTAACACTGCAAACAAAAACCTACAAAGAGGGATGAATGATATTATTTGCATGAAATCTAATTTCTATAAAGCACTTTACAATATTTGGATTTTAAAAGTGTCATCGAAAATAATTTAAACCATCAAAAAAGTGGAATTGATAACTGCATATCTCTTTTAGTTAGAAACAATTAATAATGTTAAAGGATGACTTAGAATATCCCATTCTCATAGATTAGAAGAATTAACATTGTTAAAATATCCATACTACCCAAAGTGATCTCCAGTTCAATACAATCCCTATCAAAATACCAATGACATTCTTCACAGAAATAGCGAAAACAGTCCTAAAATTCATATGAAACCACAAAAGACCCTGAATAGCTAAAGCAATCCTCAGCAATAAGAATGAAGCTGAAGTCATCACACTACCTGACTTCAAATATACTACAAACCCATAGTAAACATAAAAGTATGATACTGGCATAAAAACAGACACATAGACCAATAGAGCAGAATAGACAACCTAAAAATAAATCCACACATTTACAGCCCACTCATTTCCCACAAAATGCCAAGAACATGTGCTGAAGAAGGGACAGTTTCTTTAATGAATGGTGCTGGCAAACCACAGTAACCATATGCAGAAGAATGAAGCTAGATCCTTATCTCTCACCATACCCCCCCAAAAAAAAAATCAAATCAAAATGGATTAAAGACCTAAATCTATCTCAGATTTGAAATTAAGAAACTACAGTACTGGAAAGCAACATAAGGGAAATGCTTCAGGAAATTGATCAGAAGAAAGACTTTTTGGATAAAATCTTAAAGGCACAAGCAACAAAAGCTAAAACAGACAAATGGGATTGTATCAATCTAAAAAACTTCTACACAGCAGAGAAAACAATCAACAAAATAAAGACATCATCTATGGAATGAGAGAAAATATTTCACCAGACAAGAGACTAATAGCCAGAATACAAAAGCGATGATAACAACTAACTAAAAACAAATCATCTGATTCAAAAATGGGCAAAAGGCAGAAGTTCCAGACCAGCCTGGCCAACGTGGCAAAACCCAACTCTACTAAAAATACAAAAAAATTAGCTAGGTATGGTGGTGCATACCTGCAATCCCAGCTACTCAAGTCGCCAAGACATGAGAATTCTTTGAACTCAGGAGGTGGAGGTTTCAGTGAGCCGAGCTCATGCCACTGAACTGCAGCCTGGTGACAGAGCGAGACACTGTCTCGAAAAAATAAAAAATAAAATAAATAAACAAATAATATGAAAATGGGCAAAATATCTGAATAAACATTTCTCAAAAGAAGACATAAAAATTGCCAACAGATACATGAAAAAGTGCTCAACACCACTAATCATCAGAGAAATGCAAATTAAAACTGCAATGAAATACCATCTCACTCAAGTGACAATGGCTTATCAAAAAGACAAAAAATAACAGATGCTTGTGAAAATGCAGAGAAAGAGGAAGTCTCACACACTGTTGGTGGGAATGTAAATTAGTACAGCCACTATAGGAAACAGTATGGAAGTTTCTCAAAAGACTAAAAATAGAACTACCATATCATCCAGCAATCTCACTGCTGGGTATATATCTAAAAGAAAGCAAGTCAAAATATTGAAGAGATATCTGCACTCTCATGTTTACCACAGCACTATTCGCAATAGCCAAGATATAGAATCAACGTAAGTGTCCAACAACAGATAAATGGATAAAGAAAACATGCTATATATACACAATGGAATATTATTTGGCCATAAGAAGAATGAAATCTTGTCATTTACAGCAATATAGGTGGAACTGAGGGTCATTATGTTCAGTGGAATAATCCAGGCACAGAAAGATAAATATTGCGTGTTCTCACTCGTAAGTGGGAGCTTAAAAAAAGTACATCTCATGGAGAGAGAGAGAGTTGACTGGTGGTTACCAGAGGCTGGAGAGGGTATGGAGAGTGGGGCAATGAAGTAAGGTTGGTTAACAGGCACAAAAATACAGTTAGATAGAAGGCGTAATGTCTAGTATTTGATAATATAATAGGGTGACTATAGTTAATAATAACATATTGTATAATTCAAAACAGCTAGAAGAGAAGAATTAAAATGCTCCCCACAGAAAGAAAAGATAAATGCTTGAGGTGATCGATATTCCAGTTACCCTGCTTTGATCATTACTTATATACATGTATGCAAATATCACATGTACTCCCAAAATATGCACAGATATTCTGTATCGATAAAAAAAGACATAGAAGTAAAACTGCAGATTTAAGGCTTATAATTTCAGAAAGCATTTTCATTCAGTTCAACATTGGTAAACTGCTCATTAAGAACTGGCAGTTAAACTTGAGGCTTTATTTTTTTTCCACAGGGAGCTAAGAAGCTGCTTAAGAGAAAGTTATACCAAGGTGCTAAACACCATGCAATTTAGAAATGAAGCTGAAATCTGACCTATGACAGGTCAAAGCAGAGGGACTTTAAAAGACCACCTGGATGAGATTATGCTTTCCTTCAATTCTGGGGCTACAGTGAACTTTGGTCTTAGCCCTGCTTGTGTTAGTTTTCCACTACTGCTACAACAAATTACCACAATTTTAGTGGCTTTATTTTCTATATTTTTTGAGACTGGGTCTTTCTCTGCCACCCAGGCTGGAGTCACATTTTTGGCATCTTAAGCTTTTGGAAGTCAGAAGTCTCTGTAGATAAGATCAAGGTGTTAGCAGGGGCGTGTTGCTTCTGGGGGCTCCAGCGGAGAATCACCTCCCTTCCCTTTCTCAGCTTCTGAGACCACCGGCATTCCTTGGTGTTTCCTTTCAGCCTCTGCTTCTGTTGTCACATCTTCTCTGACTCTCCTGTTTCCTCTTTTACTTAAAGGAAACTTCATAATTACATTTGGGACCACCTGGATAATCTAAGATCATCTCCAAGTTTTAAGATCCTTAATCACATCCCTCCCTCAGAGTCTTTTTTGTGATGTAAAGCAACATGTGTTCATTGGTTCTGGGGATTAGACATGGACATCTCAGCATGGAGCAATTGTTCTGTCCAAGCACACCTGAGGAGCACCCACTGGCTAGCAGCTGAGCAGTGAGCCAGGGGAGGAAGTCTCGCTGGGCAGCCTGTGCTCCAAGACCACATCAGGGCAAAGATGCCATGGACCAGAAGTGGACAATAAGAGAGAGAGAAAGAAAGAGAGAGAGAAATTCAGTTGCTGTGAGAGCAGACAAGCCTCAGAGGAGATAAGCCAAATACCACCATTTTCCAGGCACTAGGGAACAAGGGAAGGAGCGATGAGCTAGATCTGTGCTCTTCATGTGGTACCTGAGGATCAGGGCTGGTCCACTGACTGTTACTGGTTTATTAACCAGTATGGTGGGAATAGTACAGAAATCGAAAGTAAGCTTTGCTTTGTTGTTGTTGAGACAGGGTCTCACTCTGTCGCCCTGACTGCAGGGCAGTAGTGCGATCTCGGCTCACTTCAACCTCCACCTCCAGGGATCAAGTGATCCTCCCACCTCAGCCTCCTGAGTAGCAGTCACAGGCCACCACCCCTGGCTAATTTTTGTATTTTTAGTAAAAGCGGGGTTTTGCCATGTTGGCCAGATTGGTCTCAAATTCCTGAGTTCAAGTGATCTGTTTCCTTCGACCTCCCAAAGTGCTGGAATTACAGGCATGAACCACTGCGCGCAGCCCTTGAAAGTATGCTTTTAGAAAATTTTATAGCAGCTTGACAGTAATTTTATGTCTATTCAGTGTGATGATTTAAAATGTGGGCTTCTATTTTGTAAGACTTTTTTTCTTATTTTATCTTTGCAGTCATTCATTTTTACTGTGTGTTTTCAAAAGTATCAATTCACGGCAGAATGGAAATTAAAACAAAAACCAAAACCCTTGGTTCTTTACCACAGATGGTTTTTCAAGAAGCCCCAAGCTAGGAGAAAGTGTATCATTCACAAAAGAGAACGCTAGGTGATAAAGTACCCCCCAAACATCCACGAGGATAAAATCATCTTTAAATACCTGTCAGGCACAGAGTTCCACACCAACTCACTACACTATCAATCTGTGAAGAACTTTCCTGGCGCCCTTTCCCACCTCCCGCCCCGTGCCCCAAACCCAGAGGCTTGGCAAGCTGGGGAGGAGTCAGAGCACTGGGCCTGGAAAGGGAGAAGCCTGCCAGTGCAGCCTTCCCCACACCAAGGGAAGGGAGAGGCTCCGCTTTAAATCAAATTTATTATTATAAGAGAATAGACATGCTAATTACTGAATTGAGAATGTACTCTATGGCTTCAAGTGAATGCAGGACTTTTTTTTGTTGTGTAACAGTAACCAGAAAATTCATGAGGTCTGCTGAAGTTTTCATCCAATAACAGGTCAAGAACAAATCCCACAGAATCATTTTAAAGGAACAGTTGAAGACCAGAATAGAAGTTGCTTTCTGATTTTGTCCCACAAGTTATGATTGTTTAACCTAATAATTACATTACTCAGATATAGGGGAAGTTTTCATACAGAGCCACTCAAACTAAGATTTAGGGCAGCGTTTCTCAACCTTAGTACTATTGCCATATTGGGCTAGATAATAATTTGCTGTGAGGGGGCTGTCCTATGCGTTGAAGGGACAATGACCTCTAGAATATCCATTCCATGTTTATGGCAGCCAGAAGTGCCTCCAGACTGCCAAATGTCCACTGGGACTAAATTGCCCCTAGTCGAGAAACACTGATTTAAGGGAAGAGTGTCTCTTCTTCCTGCCCTTCCTGCACCCAGTAATTACCTCCCTATCAAGCCCCAAAGCATCTGAAATTCCATCATTCAACACACTCTTTGCCCATTCCAGAAATACTGTTTTAAATTCAACATCCTCTGAGAAATGACATTGAACTGTTATCATTGATAGGTTAGTGTGAATGGGATCATCAAATTTCTCTCTTACAGATTGGCCCATTATTAACTTACCGGTTGTATGAAGCCAAGCTGATGAGGCACAAAGATCTGGGGGAAGCCTGTTGGTTTCTTTCATTTGTAAAACATCTCTTGAGACCATCTTCTCCTCAGCGCCACCTCCACACCAGTTCTCTCATTCAGTGACCCCACCTCTCACCTATATAATGGCAATACATTTTTACCATGTCCCCCTGCACTGGTTTCAGATCCCTCAAACTCATCCTCCACATTGTTCTAGGAATGATCTTTCTCATAAAATCTTTAAAGAGATGAAAATATCCAAGCTCTTTAGCAGAACATGCACCCCAGCCTCTGTCCACACTGCATTTTTCTATCCCCGAAGACTTTGCTGTTGCTCTGTTGCTCTTCCCTTTCCCTTTCTCTTTCCTTCACAACCCATTGGTGTCCAGGAAAACTCCCACTCAATTTCCAGGCTCAACTCAAGCACTCAAGTTCTTGAAAATCCTTTTCTGATTCACGCAGCAATATTTTAGTGCTCTTTTTTCCATGCTCTCAGATAACAGTGAGTAGATCTTTAGTGCAGCACTTACCTCTTTATTTTCTTATTAGAATCACTAGACCATGAACTCATTGAAGGTAAAAGCCGTGGTCTGGTTATTTTCCTGGAGAAGTTCATGATGTGGACAGCGCACCATGATGAGAGAAAGCATCATTGTGTCATTCCTCTTTGTCTTATCCGTCCACTCTCTGTCTTGCTTTCAACTCCCAAACCCTGCAGGGCTCCATTCAGTTCTAATTCATCCTGTTATCTCCCACCTCCAACCTCCCCATATGGTCTTCTCTCCTGTTTGCTATGCTCTTCTTCTTTTCTTACCGCGAACACTGTTCCTGAAAACTATGCTCATTTTCCACCTCTTAGATAAATGTCGCCCTTTGCAGAACTTTCCTTAAACTTCCAGACTGAGAGGTTCCTGTGTTTCACTCTTCCAAGGCATTCTGTGCTTTGTTTTGTACTATTCTGTACTTATTACAATATAGCTAGTGTGACTCTCATACCATTACGCTTGGGTGTAACAGATGTGCTATTAATTTTCTAAATAAAATTCAATCTGATTTCTGAATTTCTCACTTGCCAGTGTAGGAAAATAATCACAATCAGCCCCGTTTTGGCAGGTCTGCTAGAGCACGGAATTCTAGAGACGTCTGTAGTGCCTGGGACTTGGGGTAAGAGTCTCTAGTCTTCAGCCCACTGCAGTCACAGATCCCTGCTGAGGTACTCATTGTTCAGTGTATGGTCTATTCAAAGACTGAAGGCTCTGGTGCTTCATGCCAAGCTTTAGGGCCCCATCAGGCTGAGTGTTATGACTGACACCCAGGGTTCTCTCTCAAGTTGCACCCTGCAGTCACTTTCCTCTCAGGCCCCAAGACTTCCCAGTGCCATTGTGATTGCAACTTTTGCTTGTAGCCTCTACGCACCAATCTCACCCCTAATATTTGCAGAGTAAAATAGAAGTTTATATACCATATGTCCAAATATTTTCTTCTTTATTTTCTTTCCTTGCCTCCCTCTCTCCTTCCCTCCCTCCCTTCTTTCCCCTTTTTCTTTCTGGAAGGGACTCCATCATAGCTCACTGCAGCTTTCACCTTCTGGGTTCAAGCAGTCTTCCTGCCTCAGCCGCTTCAGTAGCTGGGATTACAGGTGTGAGCCACTGCACCCAGCCCCAAATATTTTCAAAGTTACAAAGTGAATGAATTGTTAAATAAAATGTGTTCTATTGCTCTATGCTGACAAATATATCTATGTAATTTCCTAGAAGGTTATATTCAAATTAAGAATTTTAGATTCCTTGGAGTCCCATGCTAGAACATGGTGGCCTGGTAAGTATAGGTCCCTATTCCATACCCCACTGCATCTCACCAAAGGGCCTCACATGCTTGTGTGTGGTTCTTTAGCCTGAAGAAAAAGGCTGTGTCCACACCTCTGCAAATGGCCATCCTTTGGCCTCCCTTTGGTCCTAGGTGTGCTCAACTGGTGGCACAATAGGATGAACCTGAAGGAAGATCTGTTTGGATTAAGAGTTCTGGGCCCCAGGAGCCCAGAATGTATCCTAAAGAAGAGGGCTTAGGTTCTAAGTGGACATATGCCCTTGGCTGCACAGACGCTTTACCCTGGCAGAGCAGGAGTGCCCAAAGGAGGGCCAGGAGAAGCCTTGTAAAGCATGGGTCCAAAGCAGGTCCTGTCTTGCCTGTCTGACTGCAATCCTGAGACCACATCCTACAGCATGGCCAGACCAACTAATCAGTAAGCAACAAGAAGCATCAGAAAGTAAACTTTCTCTGGCTGGGTGCGGTGGCTCACGCCTGTAATCTCAACACTTTGGGAGGCCAAGGCGGGTAGATCACCTGAGGTCAGGAGTTTGAGACCAGCCTGGCCAACATGGTCAAACTCTGTCTCTACTAAAAATACAAAAACTAGCCGGGCATGATGGTATGTGTCTATAATCCCAGCTACCCAGGAGGCTGAGGTGGGAGAATCACCTGAATCCAAGAGGCAGAGGTTGCAGTGAGCCGAGACAGTCCCATTGCATTCCAGCCTGGGTGACAAGAGTGAAACTCCATGTCAAAAAAAAAAGAAAAAGTAAACTTTCTCCAAATGATAAATCAATTGAGAATTGACTATTAATGCTAATTTAATTGACACTGATATGTGTAACAAAGCTGAAGAACCATGGCTATATTGCTAAGCCAATAAACAATTCACTGTTTCCCAAAGCTGTATAAAAATTATTAGCAGGTCTTATTAGAAGAAAGTATTCAATAATTGAAGAAATACATATTTTGAAGCAAACTTTTTTTCCTAGGAGCCTTTTGTTTTGTTTTTTTGATAGCATCTCACCCTGTCACCCAGGCTGGAGTGTGGAGTGCAATGGCACCAACTCGCTTAACTTCAACCTCTGCCTCCCAGGTTCTAGCAATTCTCCTGCCTCAGCCTCCCAAGTATTGAGACTACAGGGGTGCACCACCATGCCTGGCTTTTTTTTTTTTTTTTTTTTTTTGTATAAATGAGGTTTCACCATGTTGGCCAGGCTGGTCTCAAACTCCTGACCCAAGTGATCTGCCTGCCTCAGTCTTCCAAAGTGCTGGGATTACAGGTGTGAGCCACCACACCCGCCCAGGAGCCTTTAATAGAGGAATGCGGTCTGTGAATCCTGAAATAGACAAAAAAAAGTAAGTTATATTTCCCAGACTTGTATGGTGTGTGCTTGTGTATGTGCGTGTGTATGCATACATGCCTGCACATGTATGTATATCTCTTAGCAGTAGAATTCTGAAAATGCTATCAATCAACTAAAAAAAAAAAAAAAAAAAAAACACTGTATCAGAGTTCTTGAGTACACAGGATAGAAAATACTTATGGCCAGTTAAAAGAACAAATGAATTAAGTGGAAGGATATCAGGGAGTTTTCAAGGCTCCAGTTTGAAAAGCAAGCAGCTTGGACAGTAGAAGCCACAACAAGAAGAGCCCTGCCCTAGAGCTACTGTTACTGAGATAAATGAGTTCCCAATCATCTCCATTTTCAACATCACAGGGAGACGATCACAAATAATAATTGAAAAAATAAGCGAAAAGAGCATGATCCCAATTCAACAAAAGAAAGAGAAAGATTTACAGGAACAATCTTAGAAGGAAATACAATGGAATTTTAGCAATGATTTTCTGTGGGTAATGAAGTTACAGGGGATTTTTATTTTATTTATGTACATAAATTACATCTGTAATTATAAAAAACAAATATCTTTCAAACTACTTTTGCCAAGTCTAAAAGAAAAATTGTTCTAATGCCAAAATTTTGAGACAAAGTCTATGTTCACAATATTCAAATCCTTCCTAATTTCATAAACTTTGATGAGTTGCTCTAATTATCATTTGATCTTTTAAATTTTATTATACTTGAGGATTTCTGGTGCAATAAACATTTTTAAAATTCTCTCTTGACTTTTATATGGGTAAGTAGGACTTTACAAAATCAGAATTCCTGTAAATTGTTGGCATTAGTGGTGTACCAAGTCCCTGCTGTCAGTGATTATTACAGCTGCCACTAGCTGGTGCTATTGGTAGAATCTTGTAACAAGGAACTCTCCACGGTGCTTGTATACAGCTTCAGATGAGACTACTTCGCAGATAATTTCACTTTTTCCAAACAAAATCAGCTCTTTATTAAAGTGGCAACATAAACATTAATAAGTTTATTCTTTATTAAAAAGAAAGGATTAACAATAACAAAAACATCACAAAACTATCCTAAATAATACATCAAAAATAAAATAAAAGCAGCAATTATAATCCATTATTATTAAATAGCAACAATTAAGAGACTACATACCAAAACTTTTGAGATGCAGTCAAAGCTGTGCCCAGAGGTAAAGTTATAGTCTTACGTGTCCTATTATTAAATAAGAAAAAATAAAAATAAATGAACTAAGTCATCAGTTAGTACAAAACATTTATAAAACAACAAAATAAACTTATAAGAAATAAGGAATGAATTAAAGATGAAAAGTTATATTAATATTATATCAAATAGAAAAAACAGAATTGATGAAATACTCAAGTGTTAAAGTGTTGGTTCCTTAAAAAGACTGGCAAGTCTAATAAAAGAAAGGAAAAAAGTAACAAAAAGACTAGAAATTAGAAAGAAGCCATAACCAGAGATACAGAGAAAAATATTTTTAATTATAATTATATATAGGCAACAAATTTTAAAATTCTATGAAAATGCATGATTTTCTTTAAAAATACGATTCTTTAAATTGATACTCAAGAAGTGATAGTTAAAACCATAGAAAAATTTTTTTAAGTTTTCAGAGAATTGTCTTCTACTCAACCTCCCTTAAGGAGATCGAGGTCTGAACAGTGTTATGGGTGAGTTTCTCCAGACCCCAGAGAATAGCCAATTCATATACTATGTGCCAATCTAGAGCATATAACGAGATGGAAAATTCATTTTTTTGAAGTTGATAAAGGTAGAATTCAAAAATGTAAAACTACAACCCAATCTTATTCATAAATGTAAATGCAATAATCCAAATAAAATGTAAGAAATTAAGTTCAATATTGTTATACAATAAAAGGAGGGGAACCACCATGATGAAACAGGATACATCTCATGCAGAAATAATCCAATATTGAGAAGCTATTAACATTATTTATTGTGATAATAGGCCAGAGGATTAAAACCACATGATCATTTCTAGTTGCCTAGAGTATGGTTAATATAACTGAACAGCTTCCAATAAAATGCTCAGCTTATTTGAACCAGCAAACCACATCCTTAACCTGATAAAGATCTGTATTTCAGTCTAAGAGCTAACATTTAAAAGTTGGTAAAATTTAATGGCATACCTAACAATTCAGGAATAAGGGCAAAGTTATCACCATCACTTATTTAACACATAAGATATAAGTACTACAAAGAAAGAGAGAAAAATCATCATTAATTATACTTAAAATGACTGACTACTTAAAAGAGAATCAACTAGGAGTATTAATGAAGGGTTTCAGAAAAGCTACCAAATACAAAAATCAATAGCTTGACCCCAGAAGGAGCAATCGGTTATTAAAACATAATGGAAAAATGATCCCATTCAAATGCAATAAAATAAATGAAATGGCTAATAATGCAATTAATAAAAATATGCAAGACATACAAAATTACTAAAGAACATTTGGGAATTGTCTTCAGTAACCTTGACACATGACAAGTTCCTAAACGAGAAATTTAATATTACAAAGTTGGCAATTCTCCCCAAATTAGTCTATACTGTTAAAGCAATCTTAAACAAAATTGCAATAGAATTTCTTTTGGAACATAATCAAAACATAACTAAAGCTTACCTGGGAGGATACATGCACAAATATACCCAAAAATATTTTGAAAAAAAAAAAGTACCATTTATCCCATTAATTAAGATGCTAAATACACAGTAAAGCAAATGATAAAATGGCAATAACTAAAACAGCATGGTTCAGGAACAAAGGATACAAAAAAATTAAACAAACAATAAATTCAGAAACCACTGCAAGTGTGTGTAAGAATTTAATATTTGATAAACGTGGAATTTTTAAAACAGTAGAAAAGGAAGTTTTCAATAAATGATGATGTAACAACTAAATAAATATTTAGACCCTTAATCACACCTATATCAAAAATAAATTCCATTTGGAGTAAAAATTCAAATCTAAAAAATTAAAATAAAAAGACAGATATTTATGTAACATTGGGAAAGAGAAGACCTTTTTAAACATATCATCAAAAGCAGAAATCATGAAAGACAGATTTATCTAAATGAAAACTGCAATATTTCTGTTTATCAAAGACATCATGGATTAAATTGATAGATATCTGACAAAGGACAAAATGTCTGCAGCATACAGAACAAACAAATGGTTAGTGGTTTTAATATATAAAGAGTTCTTACAAATCAATAAAAAGTGAACCCTCAACAGAAAAAATACCAAATATGTTCATTCATCCCTTCAACAGATATTTATTGTGCACCTAATATGTGTAAAATATTGTGCTACAGGTGGAGAATACAATGTTGAAGAATCTAGACAACCAAACATGGTCTCTTCCTTTATACTTTCTAGTATGGGAAATAGACCTCCCCAAAAGGTAAATAAACAAGTAAATAACGTTACAAGTTGAGATACAGGATTAGAGTGATGAAGAAAACAGAGGACTGATACAGCAAACGGGAAGAGAGAAAGGTAGGGTCTACTTTCAATAGAGTGCTCCGTGCAGGTCTTTCTCAATGTTATATTTCATCAGTTATCTAAAGGATAGGGTTGTGATGGGAGAGAGGATGGCTGTGAAAAGCAGCTTAAATAGACAGAACATCATTTCCTAGGCCCCTGAGGTGCAGAAAATATTTTGGCATATTGGAGAAATTAGTGTGGCTGCATTCAAGTGGGCAATAAAGAGAGGAGCATAGACTGGGGTAGAAGGGTAGGTAAGGGTCAGATTGTGCAAGGTTATGTGAGCCATGGTAAGGGGTTTAGATTTTACCCTAAAAGCAACAATTTGCTTAATTCGATTTGTGAGAAAGGCTATTGCTGCCACTCTATCAAAAATGTATTGGAGTGGTTAAGAATGGTGGCAGAGAGACCAGGTAGGACTGGTGTCGCAGTATCCCCATAGGAAAGAATAGACAACGCCATTAAAAAGTTTAGTTCTAAAGGGGAGCTGAGAAATGGCTCACAGATGGAGAAGATGTGAACGAGGAAAGGTGTGGTTAAAATGAAATACACTGGAGCACACGTACAGGGAATAATCCATTGAGAGGAGGCAGGATTGAGGATGCAGAAGAGAGAAAAGGGAAAACCTAAGGAGGAAGTCCTTGAAAAGGCAAAGGGGCCGGGATTTGGGGCATGAAAGGAGGGACTTGCCTGTGAAGTTCCCTATCACAGAAAGGAAGGTTACCAAGGTAGCTGGGTTGGAGGGTCTTGTGGTGACAAGATGAGGAAGTCTGTATGTAGTAAATTCTGTTTTCTTAGCGAAATGTGAAGCAAATGGGGAGGAAAAGATCAGAACATTTTAAGGAGATGAAAAGGTATGAACAATAGTTTCAGATGTTTAGGAACTGAGATAAGGTAGGAACAACAGCACCAACTTGAGGTCTGAGTTAATGGATTGAAAGCAAAAATTAGTTGGTTGAATTGTGTGGTTTTCTCAAACAAAATGTTCAGTTGTCCCAGAAAGGCCCATGGAAGGCAGATGGTAAGATTTATCCATAATTGAGATTTTGTCAGGAAAATAAATAGAAATTGAGGTTCAAGAGTGCTGAAAACATTGTATTTCAAGGAGAATGATGATGATAATGGACCAGAGAATCTAGGCTAAGCAAGGATGAGAATGCAAGACAGGGGCTGATAAATAGTGGAAAAAAGGAAGCAAACGAATTAGCTGCCAGTGAGCAACAAATCTAGGATAGGAAGATAATGATTGGAGCATGGAATGTCTGATGATGTGCTAGTTCAGGTCCTTTTAGAAGCAGACACCAAGACAGGGTTCAGTGTGCAAGAGTTTTATTGAGGGAGCTCCTGTGAAGGATAAAGGGGAGGAAGCAGGAAAGGGCAAGAGAAACTTCATATTATAATACGGGTCTGACATCTGTGAAAAGGAGAGGGGAACTGGGCCCAAGAGCCTCAGAGTGCATGCAGCACAGTTCTCAGAAAGTTTCAACCAGGGCGCTCAGGTGTTCCCAAGCCAAACTTGCTCATCAGAGGAGTCCTGCATCTTCCATGAACGTGCCACCTCCAACACCCCATGCTGTGCCCGATCACTGACTGGGAGTCGTGCTGGAAAAGCATGGCCTCAGTGCAAACCCAGCAGTAAATGCCTTGGGAAGGCAGGGGGACCTGTCATCACCTCCACTCCCTGGAGCAGGAGATCTGAGAGGTAATGATCATCACAGACAAGACTGCAGAGAGGATGCGGATTCTAACGATGACAAGGTCTAGAACTGTAGGAGCAAGGACTGAGTCTGAAGGGGAGAAATGATCACTGGAGATGAAGTTATAGGAAGGTGGGGACTAGATGTTGGAGTTCAAGGTCAACCACAGTTAAGCACCCCACACTCACTGAGGATATGGACAATATTATTAAAACAATCTTCTAGCAGATGGCAATATTTGGGGTTGTGGTTGTGGTAGTGGTGGTGGGGGGTCTTGGGGGCTGGGGAACTAGCTTGTCGATGCCAGGATTTGAGGTGAAGGTTCAAGTAGGAGCTAGTCTTTGAAGAACTAATTATGACAAAACTCACTATGAATAGGAAATCTATAAATTACAAGCTGGAAAAAANAAAAAAAAAAAAAAAAAAAAAGATGGTATTGTCCAGTGACAAGATTCTCAAAGAAGCCGGGATTTTGGCAGGCAGAGGACATACTGCCCTGGAGCAGTCACGACTCGTACGGAGGCCGCCCCAACCCGTCCCTAAGGCACGTGGTCCTCTAGAGGGCTTCGCGGGAGAGTCCTGGCTCAAATCAGGGCCGATGAGAGGGGTTTGAGGCGAGGCAGAGGACTCAGGAGTCTGCGGATGACAGGACTGCCCGTGGAGACGGCCGCGGCGAGGCGCCTGAGGTACCGTGGTGCGAAGGGAGGGCGAGGTTCCGCCGGCGGCCAGGCAGCGGCGCTGCTCACGGGGCTGCGGGCTTACCCAGGCCCCGAGATGCGAGCTGGCGCTCCCGGGCGGCGCCACCGCGGAGCTTGGCGCGGCAGCTGGCTGCAGCCTGACGCGTGGTGACGGCGCCCGCGGGCGGGCAGCGGCTCCCGGGGGCGGCCGGGCGCAGGGCGGCGGCGCTGCGGGGCGACGGCTTCGCGAGGCTTCGGCCCGCACGGGTGGCAGCGGTCCCCAGGAAGGAAAGACAAAGACACGCGGGTTAGAAACCAGGGAAAGCGCGCCGACGCCTCTCAGCCCCGCAAGAGCTGCAGACCCACGGGCAGTGCAGTGCCACTTTCGCCCAGCAGGGTGCCACGAGAGAAAACTGCAGTGGTCAGAGGAAAACAGATCCAATTCAGGTCTCATGCAACAACTGGCTGGCAATTTAGGAAAATGTATCAAAACCCTTAAATGGCTGAATACTGTTTGACCCAGAAAGTCTGGCTTGAGAATTTTCCCTTAAAGAATAATTATGAATACGTACAAATTTTTCATACAGGGTGTTCAGTTCAGTATCTATAATAGAAAAAAAAATGCAAGAAAAAAGGGCAAAAAGAATGGAAATGTCCTATACCCAACAATAAGGTATTGGTTATAGTCTTTTTCTTATAGCGAATACTAAACTGCTATTAAAATAATGCTGTAAAATGATATCTAATGATATGGAAAAGAATTGATATATGCAATGAAAAAAATCAGTTTCATCTCCATTTGTACCATATGCGAGTGTATACTTACGTGTACATGTGTGTACAAATGACACATCACTTTTGTAAGAATGGAGAGAAACACACCAAAACGTTAAGCAGTTATCTCCAGCTGATAAAGCTGCAGGTAACCCTTTTTTAACTTATGTTTCCCAAATTTCACACTATAAGCATGTTTTATAGTAAAAAATATATACTACAAGGAATTTTACTCCATTTTTATGTACCCATTGTACATTTATCTCAATTCAAATTCATGAAAGTATTTATTTTCTATTGGGTAGCAAAGTGGTGGACATCAAAGTTTTTTTAAATGAATAGGTAGTTCTCGAAGTAGTTTATCTTCCTCAAAAGTTATGTGTAAATTACACTATTACAGAAGAGTTTATTACTTAAACATTTTGCAGTTAATCAAAGCCACTGTCTTTTGTGATGCTATACTTTATTTAACTATAGTAAGAATTTCCATTTCAGAAAAAAAATTCTGGGCTTTTGAGAAATGAAAAATGTAATTTGATTTGTAATTTCCACTGACTTGGGAACACAAAGTTTGCTAAAAACAGAAAAATGTGGGACAAATGTTTTAGGTAATACCAATGTTTTACAGTAATTCAATGAATTTCTCTTTAGTTTGAAATAATTCAGTGGGATCAAAACTAAAATATGACAATGAACTAGAATCTAAGCTTAACATCCTGGTCTCCCAATCATAAATTAATTTAAAATTTTAAGTTAATACCTATGGAGTCTTGGTTTTGCTAAACCTTGTTCCAGGAATGTGCATAAAAGTGATAATAAAATTATATCAATTTAACACAGGAGAGGGGTTCCAGGGCTTTGTTATTAGATTTATAGAAGATCCATTATAAGTTTCAAATATATTTTAAGCTAAAGTGAGCTCAGAGTTGCCAGGCTGATTTTATTTAATGATGAGCAAATCCAAGATTAGATGTTTATTGGAATGTTGCTTTGTTGCTTAAAAGCAACATGTGATGACATAAGTATTCACACCATCCTGTAAGTTTCCTTCACCCTGAAGGTACTGGATACAATTATTGTGTCTGGAAGCATGCTTTTGGTAAAAATAAATAAATAAATAAATAATCAGAAAAAAATAAAATGTCCAAAGAGAACAAATCCCCTTAAGTCCAAAAGTTTTTGTTAACCAACTGCTGCTGAATAAAATGAAGGTCGTAGGGGCGTTTTATAAAACATTTTCTCTCAAAAATCTTATTATTCACCAAATGTTGTAACCAAACAGTGTTAAATACAGATAAGACAGAAGAGCATTTATTATTGGTGCTACAGTCCAGCTTTCACTAACCATACAGTGATTTCAATTTAACTTGACATTTTTGGAGTGCCTATTATATCTCCTGCACTGTCCTCAGACAGTAAGAACAAAAAAATAATGTTCCTACCTTTGAGAAGCTCTATCTAGAAAATTACCTTCAGATTACTCAGATGTGGGGGTTAACCTGCATCCCTAAATCACTCACCACTGTCCTGCCAAAGCTTCACATCCCATATTCTTCAGATGAGCTGATTTCCTGTCATTTCTTTGCTCAGATTTATCCAGAGCAACCCACTGTCTCCACAATAGTTAAATCAATAGTTCTTAGCCGTTCAGGGAAGTCAAAGACTGGTTATGAGGTTCTGACTAAAGATATGGACTTCCTCCTCCAGAAACATGCACAGAAATGCATACACCATATACTTTGTTTCACTGCACCAGAAACTGATTTCCTGAACATAAGCAATATTTATAAAGGATTATGCCTTCTTTCTCTTTTGAACGAAAAATGGCTGTTTCCTGGGGGAAAAAAATTTTAGAAAATTCTGACTTCACTAGTACATCTCAATGAGATTTAGTTTAAATGAGTTGAAATTGTGCTTTGGCTTTTGATATGGCAACACATACTTCATCTTTGATAATCCATTACAACTTTTTCCCTATGGCAACAAGTGCTGAAATCCTTGACTAGCAAAGGTACATATTTAATAGAACCAAAGCAAAATTGCATAGAATGGAATTTGCCAGGTTAAGGTGGCCTGCATACTGGAACACCAAATTCCTCTAAGACTTTCAAGTTAGACTCGAGTCACATTATTTCCTCTGCCTTCAAGTTCAATTAAGACTTCTGGAAACTCAGCAGATTTCTGTCTGGTTAGAGAAAAACATCACACCCTGTTCCTATTTCTTGGCAACACCTTTTGGAAAGGTGGCGACAGCTGCTGATATGGAAAGTAACGAGGCACAATAACGTGCAGCAATCCTTTCCTCATCAAGCAGGAAAACCATGCTGTGTTCCTGACATCACAGGTGCACCAGCTGCCCCTCAGAGAGCAATTTTTCTTCTTCTACTTAAGATTATTTTGAAGATGTAACAGTCTTTCCAGCTTCCAAAAGGTGTGCTAAAATGGAGTTCTCCTTTGATGACATCAGCAAGCACATGAAAATGTGATGCTGGATGCATTGAGAGGCATCAACAGTTTCATCCAGTTGCATGCTGAAGAGAAATATGCATAGCTGCCCATTTCTTCCAAGTCTGAAGTGAGTGGTGTCATCTGACAGAAGACCTCAATTTTCTTTCATGGGCCCCATTTAAGAACCCTTGAGTCAAACTATTTGATTCTGCATTTCCTTACACTACTGTTTCCAGCCTCTGTAGTTTTGTTCTTGGCATTTCACCCATTGAAAAATGTTTTCTCTCTCCTCTGATCTATTCAAATTCTGTCCATCTCTCAAGATCCAGACCAAAGCCAATCTCTTTCATTAAGCTTTCCCTGAGTACTGCAGCCTGGAATGATCTCTCTCTCTTCTGAACTCCGACAATGGTTCCTACCTTTGACCCCAGTTCTCAAAATGTGATTCTGAGTCCACCACCTTCAAAAATCCACCATAATATGTATTTTTATAAGCACCAGAAAGAGCTGTGGCAATTTCTCCAGTTTTCCTGAATCTTCTTTGCCACTCTTAAAAGAGTAATTCACCTCCCAGATGGATGGGAGAGCAGAAGACTGACAATGAATATTTTTTCTGGGGTAACCAACTGACTCATCTGAATCATTCTTTTCTGTACTCATTTTCACACAAAATGTTTTGTCAGTTGTGAATCTGTCAGGGTTGTAGGGTCATTGCTGACTGCTGAAATCCTACCTTTACCCATGGATTTTCAATCACAACCTCCCAGTGCCATAGCCATCCTTCTAAGGATTCAGATGCTGCTACCATTTTCAAAACACCTTTACACTCTATGAGAAAGAATTTAAACAGAGCTTAAAATGAAACCAAGCACAGTTAGATGGAAAGGGCTACAACTGTCATCATATACTCAAATAAGATATAAAATCAAATGTATTCTGGAACTGAGCAGTAACTTCATCTCTTCCAACAGATTCACATTACACATGGGGGAAATATGGAGAACGGGATATTTCAGAGCGAGAAACTGAAATTTAAAAGAATAAAAATCTCAAAGTTAAAACAATAGCAAAATCACACAGAGTCAAAGGCACTGTCCTAATTAGCTTATGGAATCAATGTTAAGGTTAAATGAAATGAAATTGAAGAATTAAATGAAAAGATTTAAAGGATGAAAATAACTCAAAATGTAAAAGATGGATCACACTCATCTATTAAAATGGCCCAAAAGACTGTCTTTGATATTGCAACTAACAGGGTGACTTGGACTCAAAACCAGTTATGCTTATTCATAATAATAGTTATCATGTACTTACTGTATGCCAGGAATTGGGCTAAGTGTTTTACATACATTAATTAGCTCAACTGTAATAAATTTTAATTGAAAAAAATGTATTAAAGGAGGAAGTCTATAACACCTCTGTAAGAAATGAAGAAAGTAAAAGGTGGCTGTACATCTGTGGCCTGGTCTAGTAGAAAGGATGCTCTGAATATTGAACAATATCTGGTCTGAGTGGCAGTTGCATTCCTATGGGGAAGATGAGTGTGTCACATAGTGTTTTTCCATGATCTAGAGCACTACTTTGTGAGCTTAGTTGTTACAGCAGAGAAGGCCAAAGGTGTTTCTTTTTTTTCCCAATGGGACCAATAAGTACTTATTTTGCTTATTAAAAGAATCAGTCACCTAAGCAAAAAGAAAAAGTTCAAGAACTTGGACATATAAACTTTTACCAAAGAATAAATGTAAAAACATTTCAGGTGTCCACAAATACATGCAATATATCATTATTTAGGGGTGTTGTTCTTTTTGGGATCTTTTGTTGGCCAGTTTTTGTTTCCTGACATCATTTCCACAGGAGAGAAAATTAATAAATATAGCAGGATCCTAATATGACTCATCACAATTCTTGACAAGACTTTTAGTTCATTATCTCACATCAAGAATTCCAAAGTCAGAATGCAATTAGGACCCTGTATTCAGGGTTGAGGATAACACATATAAAAGCTGCACTAAAGCTATGAATCTCAAGAATACGATCTTACTTGTTCAACTACTGAATTTTAACTATGATGATGGTGTTATGAAAATATATTTTTAGTCTGATTAACTTTTTTTTCCAATCAACAACAGTTGGAAAATAGTTAATACTATTTTCAAACAGAATTTCACAGTAAATAATACATGGAGAAGGCCTGCCATCTTTAGGAAGAAAGCAGAATTACTAATTATCTAACATAAAGTTCAAATATAAGTACTCAACCTCTATGAATATCATCACGGACACTTGGCATGGGACACATTTTTTAATGGATTTGTCTTTTGTGATACAATTTAGTCCACAAGATCTAAAATAAAATAGTTCTGACAGCCTCTATTTTTCTCTGAAAATTAAGGCAATAATTGCACTGATAGATAAGTTGGCCAAAAAAACCCCAGAATGATCAAAATTAATGGTGTATCTTTATATAGAGGATCATGAGTCATATCAAGATAAAAAGATATAGTTACAAACTGTTTTGAGAAACAAATGAAAAACTATTTCTGTGATATGCATTTGAGGTTGGAGATTTTAAAATTTAGAACATGAAACAAACATCTGTGGTTTGATACTTATAACATCACTGCTTCTCACTAGTCTTGAGATAAACTGTTTGTACATACTGTACCAATTTTTACCCAAGTCTGAAGGTAAATGATTTCCCTGGAAACTTCATCTGCCAATTCTTTCTCGAATAGAAAAGTAAATATACAATTAGCTATTTTTAGTAAACAGCAGTAACAGCTATTTATAAATTTCCCTTATTTTTTAACTTTCAACATTATTTATGACAAAATTAATCAGTGACCCTCTCTTCCTGAAAGAAATGTGAAATACTACATCATGTTGCATGTGCGGTACTCAACACATATACTAGAAATAATTTAATACTCTGTCCATTCATATTAACAAAAAACAGTTGTCTAAATAATAGGCAGTGTAGCAAGATGGAAGGCTCGTGGACCAAGGAACAAAAAAATCCCAGGCTCTACAATTTTCAGACATATTGTTAAGTTAAAAAAGACAAGGTGCAGAAAAGTATGTATAATATGCTACCATATGTGTGAAGGACAATGTATACACTTCTATGGTTGTACATACATGAAATAGCTCTTAAAACCCCCAGAAACTGGTAACTTCTTGCCTCTGGGGAAGGTAATGGAAGAACTGTGAGATCGGGTAGGGAAAAAACTTACCTTTCACAGTATACCTTTTTGTACTTTTTAAAAACATGTTATTACATATTAAAATAATCTTTAAGAGATAGCTGGCTTCTATCCCTGCCTTCTTCATCGGCTACACATTTGACCTTGTGCAATCACTTACCTCAATTTTTTCCATTTTAAAATACGAAATCTCTAGATTCTCCATGTACAACTTAACAAAATTATGGCTCAATCAAAGGTATATACAAAATGACAGGTGTTAAATAAAGTAACTATAAGCCTTAATATGCAATGACTTACTCTTCTTTCTTTTTATTCTGTATCAAAAGTGTGGTTAACCCACCTTTTTAACATATCCAAACTATTGCTTCTGAGATGCACACTCTCAAAACATTTCAATTATTGAATAAATATTCAATGTAAATATAAAGAGGTAGAATTTTTGTGGTAGAGTTTCAGAATTCAACCTGAGATAGGAAAAAGCTGAAAAATCACCCCTGTCTCCAAAAGAATTTTCTAAAAATCATCCATAATCTTTATAAACAGAAGATACTAAAATAACCAGAGGTAACCAAGAGAGAGCAATAGAAAGCTTAACCAGGACAAGTAGGACATAAAGAAGGCACTATAAAAAAGAAATCAAAACTTATTGAGACCTTATAGGACAAGGAGAATGTGGACAGGCCTGGTGACCCATTATTTCATAATCCTATATGCTGCAGAGTAAAACTGCAAGCCTTGGGTCTCAAAGGGCTTAGGGTCTAATCATGTGGGGCAATGTAATTAATAATGCAATAATAACATAAAGGATGAAAGTGAAAAATAAATGGTAAGGAAATGTGAATTTATCAGAAGAGGTCTCCATGACTTGGAACTATCAAGAACAGATTCATTGAAGAAACAGGACTTTGAAGTCTGTGTAATAAGCAAAGATTAAAACGGATAAGTAGCCTGGATAAAATGAAGAAGCCAAGCAAGGAGAGTCAGTTCTAGTAGGATGGGAGCAGTAATCGTAGATAAGAGGATGATGAATTTAGTTTTAGAAAGAGTTTGATTCTAAATAGTAACTTGGCTAAAAATATTAAAAATTATTTTTCAAATGTTGGGTTGCCAAATTTTCTGTAAAGAATACTACATAGGAATGTGACATGCTAGTAATACATCAAAACTGGCTGACTAGGCAAGATCAACACACATCTAAATCCAGCTTTTTAATAGGCCGGGCTGTGAGGTATGAGAAAATCACACACAGGATGTTTAGCAATCATCTTCCAGTATTTTCTTGCAGGTGCCTAATATTATTTCCTAACACAGCTTTCATAGTCAGGAATCAGCTCCACCCAAAAAACACAAACCAAGAAATCAAGAGGTGCCAGTTTTACTTTGCCATTGATTGAGTTTGTGAATTGGGCCTGGGCGATGAAATTCAGTGCTGTGGGTTTTACTAAATGAAAAATGTCTAAACAAAATAAACCAAAAAACCCTCTGTCAGTGATCTGGTGACTTATAAAAAGGTGTGTGTGTGTGTGTGTGTGTATGTGTGTGTGTGTGGTTATTGGTAGCATACTGATAAACCTTGTAAGAAATTTCCAAAAATGTATTTCTTAAATGTTGGCATAGGGTAAGAAAGAATATAAATAAATATAAAGAAGGCTATAAAGCAAATGAAGTCCTCAATGCAGAAAGCATATATTCTAAAATTCTATTCTACTTTACAATCCTTCAAACACCCAAATACACATATCTTCATCAATAATGTCTTAGTGATTTGCTGGGGTATGAATGAGAATATAGAGGCTTGCCAGGAAAACAAAAAATGATGTTTAAACAAATTTATTTAAAAAGAGACTCAAAACAGGTATTTAAAGTTTATGGTTAATATAATTGTGTGTTACAGAAGTGTGCCTTGTGTTATTTGATGTGGATATTAGCATTTAATGCTAATACCCATTATTGATTAATTTAAAGGATAAATAAAGAAACCATTTGCAAAGCATTAAAACAAAAAAACTTTAAAAATGTGTGGGTTTTTTAACTATAGATCATAAGAGAATAACAAAAAGTTGTTTTATTATAGCTATCCTCTTCTAATTCAGGTCTGTCATTTCTATTACTGGCTTCAGTTTTTAGGAGTTATAACTCATTCATAAAATTTACTCTATTGAAACTTGACAAAGTCTCCTGGGAATTCTTTCCTTTAAAGGCATATTTTAAAAGTTAACGCCAAAAGAGTTGGATATAGACCAATGGCATCTTGAGTGGTATACAGACCTATGCTTTCTTTATTAAATGAATGGTTTCAATCCCAAGCAGGGCTGACTTCTAAAAATTCATTTTTCATGCCCTCATAAGTACCCACCGGCCTGGGGGTAGGTGGTGGTAAATAGGCTGCTTCATTTCACTTTCAAGGAGACAAAAATTTCCACTTTTAATACTAGTGGTTTTCAAGATGGCAAAATCAAAAACAGTTTTATCGTTAGGTTCTTCCTCCAGAAAGGAGGTGGAAAAGGGAAAAACCAGTGAGGGCCACAGGATGACAATGCAGGATCTACATTTTATTAATTACGTATTCACCAGTCCAAAAAGTGCAGCTTTGCAAAGTATAATTCATATATTTAAATCATCGGTTCAACCTTTAACAGTACCTTTTTTCTCTTAGACTCTGGCTATGGATACTAAATTACTTAAGTTTCTCATACAGATTACATCAGATTCTATCAGGATCTTATAAGCCAGATGGCTTTCTCCTAGTTTGTCTCACTAGATTAGGCACACAGACAGTACCTGCCTTGATCAGAGGCATGGAGACTAAACCATGAAAATTCCTGAACAGATCAAAGCTATGGGACTCAACAAATAAACCTTATTTAGTCCAAGAACACTAATAAATTGCTTTATTTTTTAAAATAAGATTTTCCCTTTTTAAAGAAATATCTTTTAAAATAAGTCTTACAGATTTTATCTTAAAAGCTCTCTGAACACAACACATAAATTAATTCACATTGCCTAATACTATTACAGTTTCGTTATTCAGTACTTCTCAGAGTAACATCAAATACATGTTATATTACATATTTTATATGGAGGTGAGGGGATACAGAGAGAGACACAGAGAGAGAACCAGAGCTAGCCAGATACTTAGTCCCAAATGAAAAACTAAAACAGGCTAGTATTATCATAAATTACATGATAAATGAAAAGAATTCATGTAGTAGCATAACTCATTGATTCTATTTATTCTTCCTGGTAATCCTTTCAAAGTCTATGGCTTCAACAACTACATGAACACTACTGACTTCTAAATCTCTAGCCCCTGGCCAATTTCTCTCCTGACCTCTAACCTGTATATCCTCCTCCTATTAAGCATCTCCAATTAGATGTCCCACTGGCACCTCAAACTCAACAAATCTAAAATTTAATTCAGCATTTCCCCCTGGAAAAGTGTTCTTCCTTCTGTATTCTTTGCCTTGAAGAAGGGTGCCACCCACCTGCTCAACCACAATGTCTGAAATGGAATCACGCTAGATTCTTTCTTCGTCTCCACTGCCTGGAAAATTTCATTTCTGAAATAATTATTTTATCTGTATCCTTTTCTATAGTCTCATTGCCAAAACCTGAATTTAGGTCCTATCACTCTTAGACTTCTGAAACAGTCTCCTAATTGATTTCCCCCACACAATCCTACCTCCCCACCCCTACTCCAATTCAGTCCCCTTGATGCTATCGTATGCCTTTAAAATATTTCAACAGCTATTCCTAATCTTGAAATATAGTTCAAACTATTTACTTGGTACATAAAAGCCTTCTTGATTTGTCAATTTCCCTGTCTCATACTCCTTCCTTTAATCTACATGAGATTTCATGTTTCTGTACCTACATGAAAACTTTTTCTGCCTATCCCTTTCAAAACTCAAGAATAAATTTAGGAATTATAAGTATTTCCTAACTCCTCAGTGTGCCTTAATATTCCACTTCTATGTCCTTATAATGTATTCCTCCTCCATCATACTTGAAGAGGAACTGCATTGCTTAGCTCTGTACCTGACTCAGTGCCTCACACAAAGCAGGAGCTCATTTGTTTACTGACTGAATGAAACAAGTCAATGTAAGACAGTGAAATCTGAAAAATAATGATGGAACGCTTTAACTTTTGATACAGAGCTAAGAAATTGTTTCATTTAACTTGCTAATTACTACTAATCTGTCCCTGATCATATTTTTAAATAATTTCTTTCATCTTCTATTCAATAAAGTGTGCTAAGTTGAAATCTTCAACTTTTAAAAGGCAAATGCCTCATTTCAAACACAACTAGTCTTACAAGTAATAAACTCTTTAATTAACATGTAATACAAAGGCTTGCATTACTCAAGAGACTAAAAGGAATTTGGGTTAATTCAACCCAGCAAATACCTGTTTGCCTGCATACCTAGGACACCATCTGCGCCATCAGTAGCAGGTAAACAATTCTAGCTGCCACCACCCCAAAGCCCCCAAATCAACTGCATCAGTAAACCTCCTGTCACATATCACAGCCCCGGCATCCCTTCAGCTTCATATGTTCAACCCAGTAAAGTCTGGATTATTTTTAATTCTTAGCAGCAAAGATAATTTAGTTATTTAAAAGCTGTAACTCTATTTCCACCTCTGTATGGAACATACCAAATTAAAAATATAATGAAGAGGACCTGAAAGGAAAATATTTTTAAATAAAGAAATTAAAGTTATTTTTTAAATAGAGCCTATCAAAAAACAAAATTGTCAATGCCTAAAAAACAATAAACACACCTAGTCCTAACAATATCATAATGAAAATTAAGCGTATGTAATTTTCAGAGTTGAGATTTTTAAGAGGCAACAGAGTCTCTGAACAGATGACTTGCTCTTCTACTCATCTTTTATTTGACCTCAAAGGACCATAGCTGACAGGAGGATTGGAAATGAGAAATGACTTTTAGATTCATGCTTATCATTTATCTGATGATCACTGGAAAAAATGAAGGACAAAGTTTCATCCTCTGTGTACTAAAACTTTAATGGAAGACAATATCCAAAACAAAACTATTTTAGACTGGATCTAAAGCCCATTACACTCGTCTTACAGAATAAGCAAGAGTAGGAACAGATACACCACACTTAAATAATTTTTTTAAAAAAAGAAAATCTTTTAAAATATAGAGGGTTATTATTTATAGCATTATTGTTCAAAGTGTGGATCATATACCATCAGCACAGACATCACATGGATGTCACACCCAGAGCTCCTGACTCAGAATCTGCATTTTAACAAGGTCCCACATATATATGTTAAGGTTTAAGGTTCTTTGGTTTATATAGTTGAGTAGTTCCGGCTAACTCATCAAATTCCCCAGGTAATTGGTACAAAATATACAGAAGCTTGGACACTACCACTAGAAATTACAATCTCATAGATGTGGAGTAAGCCAGACATCTGCATGTTTTCAAAATTTTGTAGGCAATTTGAATTTATATCCTGATTAAATAATCAACCACTAGTGTAATCAAAGGAATCTTGGCTTTACCAAAGTACAGAACTCCTTTAAATACCAAACTCTCTAGTACATTGAAAATAACATTTTATATATTCATGTTTTAGGCACTCTATTTTGTAAAACAGACAAATGTTAATTTATATATTTACATATAATCCTTTATAATAGATTCAATATTCTGTCCTACCGAAAAGTTGAGGTCAACTCAGATGTATGCCCTTCTCCAAAGAAATCCGAACTGGTTCTTTGCTTGAACAAAATACATTTGAAATCACAAGGTATCACTAGCAAATAATATTACTTGTGATTTTTTTTAACATGGTAAGTCATCCAAGAGGGCAGCTTTATACTAATAGCAACTCAAATAATTCAATCAACAACAAAGTTAAAATAAAGACTCAAAAACATGAGAACTAAAATATGAAAAAATATTTTATCAGTATCACTGATATCACTAAGGCACATATGTAATGAAGCATGCAAATGTGTGCTTGAGTGTAATTAAGTTAAGAATAAAGACATAAGTTAGTATTGCTCATCAATAATGAGCAAAGAAGACTGAACCTGACATGATACTAGAGCATTTTGGCAGGTCACTTTACCAACAGCCTCCATCCAAAATGCATTCCCTCCATAAATTCTATTGATCAGAAACTGTGTACTAGGTACTGTGCTCAGCACTCAGGACACAAGGACGCAGCCCTGCCTTCAAGGGCCTTTTTCAGTCTAGCTGGGCAGACTCAAATAAACACGTAGTTACAAAACATGGTAGTAACTGCCACAGCAGGAGAGGGAGAGGGTGGGATGAGTACATTGAAGGGATATCTACAGCTGCCTTGGAAAGGCAGGGAGAGTTCCTAAGAGAGGAGTCCTAAAAGAGGAGAGGGGAGTAACACAAGGGGACATTCCAAGCTGAGACCTTGGAAAAAGATGAAGCACGAATTTACACTTTAGAAAAGTCACTCTAAGGTCTGGTGTGGTGGGCATGCCTGTAATCCCATCGCTTTGGAAGGCCAAGTCAGGAGGATTGCTTGAGGCCAGGATTCGAGACTAGCCTAAGCAACATAGAGAGAACTCATCTCTACAAAAAATAAATAATAAAAATTAGCTAGGTATGGTGGTACAGGCCTGTATCCCAGCTACTCAGGAAGCTAAGGAAGGAGAATCACCTGAGCCCAGGAGGCTGCAGTAAACTAGGATTACACACTATGTACTTCAGCCTGAGTGGAAAAAAAGGAAAAAAATCACTCTGGCCTCTGACATGAAAAAAGCTTAGACTTATAAACTTCTTGAGAGTAATTAAGTCTTATTTTTCTTCAAATCCTAAATGTTTAGTACAGTCCTTGGCATAAAGCAGTTGCTCAAGTATAGATGGATGAATAAATGGGTGAATGGAATTATATATAAAGAAATTCAAAAGTCCAATAAAATTTAGCCCATAAACTATGTTCTTGAATTCACTGATATTCATTCATTCCATGTATTCTAAACATAACCTATTCTTGATGACTCTGGATGAACAAACTCAGCTTTTGTAGAAAAGTATACCTTTGGAAAGGTTCTCATTCAACACAGTTTTGTCATTAAGCTTTAGAACTTAAGGCAAAACTGCTGGTACCAAATAAAAAGCTTAAAGCAAAACTATGTTGAATATAATTCTCTCCTAAGATGCCAAATACATGAGAAGCTGCATAGTGAGGGTTCTCTATGAGACCTCAGACTCACCATGTGAACAGTTCCAATAGAGACAGAATTATTCCAAGACAATCACAGAGATACAATTATTCCAAGCCCCAGGCTAAGAGCCACCTTTCCCAAAAAGCTTTTTGCAGAAAATGCCCCAAAATAATATTTTGACCAGGAAAAAAGTCTAGTAATCTGTTATTTGATTGGAATTTCCTCAGAAATACAAATAGCCTCCATGAGACAAGTGTGACACTACAACTGCTTTGATTGACTCATCGTCAAATCTGATTCCCTCTTCTGATTGGAAAGGGTCCACGGTGCTCTACTAAAGTGTAAGTATAGGGTAATAATTTGTTCAGCCTCATCCTTAGGGAAATAAACGCAAAAAGCAAATGGGAGAAGACCGATACTATTTTAAACTACAGAGTAAGGTCTGTGAAATGTAGTAAGATTCGAGGACTCTGTAACTTCCCTGCCTTTGCTATCTGGTATCTGTTTGTCTGTACTGCCTGTGCTTTGCTATTATCCATCCACTCATTCAGCAGATAGGAGTTACACAGGCAAGTGTTACTATGTCCCAAGCATTGTGATAGGCCCAGGGTCTACAGAACTGTCCCTAGTCTCTTACATAAATCTCTCCAGTGGGAAGAAATACATTAAACAAATCAATGTGCAATATAAACGTAATCACAAACTGTATTAGATGACAGTAGAAAAGAAACATGAAACAAAGCAACAAGGGAGGCTGACATATTATCTTTATTTAGAAATGACATTTGGCAGAGACCTGAAAGATAAGTAAATTAGTCAAGTGATGAACATACAGTAACAACAGATCTGTGTTTTAGGAAGATATTCCTAACAGCATGGAAGACAGATTAGAGAAGAGGTCAGTTAAGAGACTACTGCAATAGTGAAGGTAAATGATAACAAAATTACTAAAAGTGGAGATGGGAAGGGGAAGCAAGTGTGAGAAACATTCAGAGGCAGGATGGACAGGCATTGATCACAGATTAGGGAGAGTGTAAAAGAAAGAAGTTAAGGCATTTGCCATGATTCTAACTAGCATAGGTAACTGGAAGGGTAGGGGTTAGAATAACTGAGACAAGGAGCACATAACGGAGGAACAAAAATTTTTTTTGACAAAATTAATAAATTCAGCTATATTAACATTTTTTTCCCATTTATTTATTTTATTGCATTTTAGGTTTTGGGGTACATGTGAAGAACATGCAAGATTGCTGCATAGGTACACACGTGGCAGTGTGATCTGCGGAAGGAACAAATTTTAAAAGGAAGATAAGTTTGGATTACTGAGTTTTTTGTTGCATTTAAGATACTGGAGACAGATTCATGTGGAGATGTCTGACATGCAACTTTGAAAACAAATGGTCTTATAATAAGGAGAACAGCCAGACTAGAAAATGGACCTGGAGTCATCTTTATAGAAGTGATAAGTGATACATTGGGAATGGAGGATTCACTAAAATAATATAAAAACAAAGAGATTAAGGAAACCTTAATCCATATTTAAAGACCTAGTAACAAAAGCCAGTGGCAAAAGAGAAAGTATTAAATTTCACAGAAGCATCAGTCCAACAAACATTTATCAATATCTACCATGTTCCAGGTACTATGCTGGATACAGGAGTATAAAAAAAAAAAGACAGGACCCCTACCCTTAAGAAATGTATAGCCTAGAGAAGAGATACAAATATTATTTCAAGAAAGTTATAAATGAGAGACACAGAAGGGGGACACTCAGAAGGTCAGGGAATACTAACTGATGTGAGACATTAAGATTAAATAAAATTATGCAAAAAAAGTTGATAAGAGCAAACCAAATGAAATCAAGACAATGCTTCTGGACTTCTGGAATACTAAGATAATTGGTTTAGGAAAGAACTTGGTTGGAAGAAGCCAAAAGGCTAAAGTGATTTCAACTGGAAAGAATAATCTATTCTTGGAAGAAAATGAACACAGAAGATGAAGAAAGGGGACAAAAGACAAGGGTTGTTTTGTTTTGTTTTGTTGAAAACATAGTTTACTTTCTCATTCTACAAGTTTTGGGTGAATTGTTACAGAAGAGAGTTTGAAGTTGCCAAGCTGTGTAAGGATTTGGGAAAAAACATGGGTAAAGAGAACTTACTTTAAGTTTGCTGAGCTTTATGTAACTGTATATTTCTATCTCTTTAGAAGACTTCAATAAAATATTACAGAAGTTCACTACTTTCCGAAGGTTTGGGGCTTGTTTGCTTCTTTTGAATGCAATACTGAGACTGGCCCAAAGTTACCCAGTTATAGGTGACCATGAATATGTGGAGGTAAATTTGTAAGCATTAATGGTTGCAGAGGTCAAGCGTGATGTAAAGAAAGAAGCCACCAGATTTCACATGGTGACCGTCAAGTGAACTTTCAATTGAAATGTAGGGGTAGAAAAAAATTGCAGATGGTTCACAAAGTGAATGGCATAGGCATGGCTTTAATATTGTCTATTCATTTATTCAAAAAATATTTACTGAATGCCCACTATGCACTAGAACTAGCCTGGGCTTTGAGGAATCAACTGTGATTAAGAGACAGATTTCTCAGAAGCATACAGTCTGATGTAGAAGGAAAACAAGGAAATAAACAATTACAATGTGACAGAATCAGTACCAAAACAGGGTAGTATGAAAGAACATGAAAGGCTGACAGACTAGATGGCAGTACCTAGGTTGAAGGTAGTGTAGAAGTTTATTTTTTGACTGAAAGGAATTTGAGCATGTTTGTAGGTTGAGGAATAAGAGCTAGTGAACAGGGAGACAGAAGCAGGGGAGGGGTAAAGAGGAGGAGTTGTTGGAAGAAAGTCCAGTGAAGTAGACAGGAAAGGGTGGAAGTGCTGGACTTGAAACAGAAGAACAGCTCTTCCTCCAAAAAAGGGGCAGAATATTAAAAAAAAAAATCCTTATGTGAAAAGAGGGCATAAACAAATGTCCTCTACTTTTTGTAATGATATAAACAAGAGCTGACTTTTATAAAGGAAGCAAAAATGGGGTTGAAGGCTTAAGAACAGGAACCAACCCAAATGCCCATCAATGATAGACTGGATAAAGAAAATGTGGCACATATACACCATGAATTACTATTCAGCCACAAAAAAGGATGAGTTAATGTCCTTTGCAGGGACATGGATGAAGATGGAAATACTCAGCAAACTAACACAGGAACAGAAAACCAAACACTGCATGTTCTCACTTGTAAGTGGGAGTTGAACAATGAGAACACATGGACACAGGGAGGGGAA
>NW_016107534.1:1690755-1752992 GCF_001604975.1 Cebus imitator
AAAAAAAAAAAAAAAGTTGGAAGCTTAGAGAAATGAAATGATAACCAATCAACTCCACTTCTTAAGATTATATAAATGACAGAAAGTGCAATCAATCAACAATTGTAGGCATGTTTTGTTTGGATCTGGGAATGGAACATGAAGTGGAAGGTAAGCTGCATTTCATGGAATTAGACAAGTATGAATTAAACAAAGTTAAGTATTAAGAATTATCAAGAAAAATCACTAAATGCACACCCATATAGCATGCAATTATATATGGCCTAATACTAATACAGTCAAGGTAGCACTCCCGTGAGTCTGAACCTGTCACTATTACTTAGTAGCAATGACAGAAGCTAGAAGGTTCACACAATGAAGATAGGCAACAGAAACCATAAGTATCCAGAAATGAAGAGAAATCTCACATGTAGAGAAGCTATAGAGATTAGAAGATGATGTAATAGGAAAAGAAGTAAAAGGCAAGACAGATTGTTGACTACTGATAAGCCTGAAAATAACAGAAGTGTTGTTCCTGCCTTCCTCCATCATTCTCTCAGTAACTATTATGTGCTAAGTACACTATGAGGCACTGGTGATACAAAGGAAATACAATTCCTGCTTGTAAACTCAAAATACATTCCTGTACTCAAAGCCTAATGTTTACGAAAAAAATGAAGAAAAAAAAGCTGTCCTGAGTTTTGCTATTCAAAACTACATATTGTTCAGTAAGACATTAATCATGAAGAAGCAAAATAATATCATAAAAGGTCTGCAAATTCTTCAACAATTAGCAAAAGTTGCCACCAAAAGTGGCATCAAACTCCAGCATAAAGGTCCATAAAACAACAATGTGCTCTAACTTAATAAACTTCTGTGTATCTTGGCTTTATCACAGATGTTACATTTGACTTTTCATTTAACGGTTGAATTAATGCCAACAAGAAGGCAATGAACATCAAAGGGCAAAGAAAGATAACCAGAAGCTAAGTGCTAGAGAGTATTTCAGAAAAAAACGAATAGAATTTCAGTGATCACTACAACAGTAATATTTACTGAGCTCTTCCCTGAGCCAGGTATTGTGCTAAGTACATTATATACATCATTAAGCTTTTATAAATTCCTACAACAAACGTACCCATAAGGTAGTTTCTAATATAACCATTTTACATACAAGAAAATTGAAGCTTAGAAAGATTTGGTAACTTGCCCAACCTACAGAGCTAGTAAGCAAAGAAGCCAGGACTTGAACTCAGGACTTCATGACTCTTAAAAATCCATGCTTTAACCACTATATGATTGTTTCCCCAAAAGAATGGAATAATGCTAGGCACATGATGGATGCTTGATACTGTCTGTCACCGAAGGAATGAATGATAAGAAATAAAGCAGCCATTGCACAGTAAGCCCAAATGTGGAAAGCACAAACAGAAAAGCAGAAACAATACTAAGTTACCAACTCACTGTGCAGCATAATTGTGGATGTCTGGAAACTAGCAGCAACTGACACAATGGCCTAATATGCTGCTACAAAAAATGTAATGGCTCTTTCTGAGTGAAAACTTCAGGCTGTATATGAATCTACAAAACCAAAGAAGGAATGTCATCAGGCAGTTTAGAAAAGGGACTACAGATACTGATCAAAAGACTATTTTCCACATTTTCTCGATATGGAAAGGATGCAGCATCAGTGACACTGCATTGACATAATAGTCAAGATCACAAGTTGCCTTTCATTCTGTCACCTATCAAAAGGAAGAAAAACATGTATACTGGAAAGCTCATCACATTTTAGGACCATCGTCTTTTAAAAGATTCTCACCAAAAGATTCCTCCTATGGGGCCCAGAGCCATGTTTTATGCCACTGACTCTGCCACCATGATCACAAATGACAGGACTGAGAGAGAACTGTCCCAAAAGCGGCCTATCTACAGACTGGCCAGCAACCTATGAAGGGGCCTGACATGAGAGATTTGCCCAACAGGCAATGTATCTAACGGGATCAATTAGATTTCCTTATAGGAGACTGAACTCAAGCTATATATGGAGGGGAAAAGCAGCTGAAAGACACAGAGCAGAGGGCAGACTGAGGCAATTACAACCATATTGAGAAGACAGAGTGAGGTAATTCGTTTTAGAAATAATAATAAGGCAAAAGTCTGAAAATGGCTAATAGCAGAGAAGCAATACTTCTGCTGCTCAAAGGGCAACAACCAGACACTAGAATTGCATTGATTTTTTTTTCTAGTTTCCATAACACCTACCTAATTGAAATCTGTATGGTGAAGCCAAGTTGTACAATTAGATTCCTAGAAGGCCTGGCCACTCATATCTCCCATATTTCCCCAGATGAAGTCTTCTAATAAACCTCCCCTTCCAAACTACCAAGTAAAATTCTGTGCTTGCAACTCAAAAAAGAGCATAACATAGTATTTGTATATATGGGTACATATACACTCACACACCTCCAATTAGATGACATGTAAAGCTGGGTGGTGGCTGACAATCCAAGCATTGTGGGTCTGACTTCCAGCCTGCAGCATTTGTGGTTTGGACACTGTGTTACTTACCCCTAGTTAACTGTTCTAGAAAGAAGGGTCTTTACCCTGAACCTGAAAAATTAATACCTCCTACAATTACAACCGTGCACTTTGAAATTAAAAAGATACCCAGGGCAGTAAAAGAAACAAAACCAAATAAAAACCAAAAACTCTTTTAAAAGTTTCTTGCTCTTATGTATATGTAAATCTGTTTGTGCCTGAATTTTATGGGAAATAAGTGAATTTGTTCTCTTAGAATCACAATAAACAATAGCTGATTAGTCAAGATGGCCAGGTAAATAAAGGAAAAATTGGAAAATTAGGAAGACGTTTTGTGGGAAGTATAACTTCTAAGTCTGGAAAAGTATTCATAAGTTTCACTAAATGTGTTCTTTTTATCTCTATGGCCCCCATTAGCCTATCATCCTCTCAAAGCCTACCCATACAAAGAAAGGAGAATGAGGCGCAAAAGTTCTCAAACATCTACAAATGTGATGCATTGCATCACAAGGAATTCGATAAATATCTAATAACTAAGAGGCATGCAAATGACATGGCTACTCTCTTACAGAAGTTTATGTAAAACTACCCTCCCTAACAACTTCTATGTCAAAATTGAAGGAAACTACATAAAAATTATTTCCCTAAAAGTCCTGGGCAGTGGGGGGTGACGGGTTATGTAATTGAACAATATGTGCATACTGTGTTCCTAGTGCTTCACTATTTTTTCTTAGAAGTATTCCTTGTTTTTTCTGTCCATCTAAAATAAAAGCTACTACTAGTCACAACTAGCAAGTACTTTAGGGTTCAGGTATACCAAAGCAAGAAAAGTTTCAACTGTTTTTAAAAACACTTTTGCACAGCTGAGAAAGTCTGACTAAAAGCCACAGTTCTATTTCTCAGAACTAATTTATTTTCAGGAGAGTCCCACAAACAGAAGAGATTAAAATCCAATATTCAAAACCTAAGTTGTGATGAAAGATAAATGCACCCAAGGTTCATTTTGGTATAACTTCTTGTCTGAACATAATATCATTACATACTCCTGTACTGAAAATGTTACCAGATTATACAGAGCAGGATGCTCAGGCACCCACAGTGGGTTTTTGTTGTTGTTGTTATTTTGGCTATTTTTTCAGTTACATCATTCTACTGCTTAAACATTACAATGTTTGCATCCCAGGAATATATTCTAGCTACCTGACACAAGCACTTGAATATCAGAAACACAAAGAAGTTGCACAGGTATAAGAACACCAGCATTTGATCTGAAGTTCAGGATGTAAAGGGTCATCCAAACCTAGGGACACAAGGGTCCTCTGGTGATGCAAATTATACTAATCCCTAAACACTGACATTTCTAAAATCATCACCTTAAAAACCCAGATCAAAAACAGGTGTGAAAGTAAACTCTCTTAGCAGATAATTTAACAGTACTGGGGCCTTAGCTAAAACATGGAGTACTGCCACAAATGACAACCACTGGCAGGACTTTTGATAATTGCCGTTCTCTTTTTATCTCTTCATGACACCTTCACCAAAAACATTCCTAACAGCCCAAATCGTGATCTCCTGAAGAATCTTCTTTCCATAATTGAATGCTTCCTTTCTAGTACTACATTGCTACTAGTTTTGTTTCATAAAAATATTTCAGCAATGTTATCCAATTAATATTTGCTTCATGTCAGTATTTTACACACAGCCAAAAGTAAAAAAGTTGTATAACACAAATGACTAATGAAAATGTTGAGACAGATGTGTTATTCTGGGGAGAAACCATAAAAACAAAGCCTAACTTACATTCAATGTGCTCAAAACTCCCTAATGTCTTTTTCAAAGAAAATGAAAAATTTATGAGAATGATAAACTAATAATATCTGACTATAAGAGAATTGGTAGCAAATAATATAATTAGTTGCCTTCATTGTGCCAATTAAATACAAAAACAGCAGATAAAATTGAATGTGTAGCAATAAAATTCTCGCATCTAATGCATAAATTTCCATCTAAATTTAAATAAGTAAAAAATTCCGTATTTGAATATGTTGTACAAGTCACTCACGGTAATATTATATAACATTTACTGTAATATGCCAGAAAGTATTCTAAGTGCATTATAGGTATTTTTCATTTTATTCTCAGAAAAGCCTATGAGGTAAGAAACAATATCCCCATTTTATAGGTAGCTAAGGCACAGAAGGTTTTAAGTAAACTTGCACAAGGTCTCACATAGGAAATAATTTATGGATCCAAAAATTTCAACAACTAATCTAGTTCCAGATCACATTAAGCTGACAAAAAGATAATGTAATAAATATGCTTGCAAATACTAAAATGCACAAATGTAAGGTTGCACTAAGGGCACAGGCATTGTCAGATCTAGTGTAAGTCTCTTACCAGCTATGTGAACCTAATAAATCACTGAAATTCTCCAAGCTTCTATTTTCTGTTCTATAAAATAGGGATAATGAAAAGAACAGGTCTTCACAGTGTTGTTGGTAGGATTAGGGACATGATGCATGTAAAGATTTAGCAGACTGCTTGGCATATAACAAGCACACCATAAATGTTCATCATTATTAGCTATTACCAAGAATTATCTTTCTTTCTCATAAATACTTAGCACTGGTGAAACTTCCTAAAATAAGTGAAATCCATCAATATTGAGAGGATAAAAGTTTAAGACTAAGTCTCAAAGTATATGGTAGTACAATTTAGAGATAGAAAAGGCTTACTTGCCTTAATAACATTAATACTTGCCTTAATACCATTATCAAACATTATTTAAAGTGTCCTGCTATACATGAAAATGTGCTAGGCACCGTACAAAATTATCAAGACAGTCCCTGACATCAAAAATACACAATCAAGCAAAATTAACTCTGCTGAGTGGACGCAAACAGCAAAATCTCCAACTTTGGGCAGTTTCTCAAACAGATGCACCTATGGTATGCTAGGTCCCTTTTGTTTATGGTGTTGTGGTAGTGAAAATAGGTAGAAGAGGCTTAAAAATCATAAGCCTCTCAAATTTGGTGTGAAGCAATAAAGATTTAGGAGGAAATGAGCTACATTTTCCACTCTTACCCTTCAAAAAAACTTTAGCAATTTTAGTACTAATGATCTATATTAAACCAGAAGAAAAAAAGGCAAGATAGGAAATGGAAGCTCAGAGGAATAGGGTATAGAAACAAATTATGAGAAGAGAAATGAATTTGAAAAGTTAGAAAAGCCAAAATAATTGCAGGTAAGTTTAAGTGAGACTTGCTTTTATTCTGCATTCTACCATGTGTTTAATGCCTTAAATTGCTGATCCTTATTCCTTTTCAATACCAAGGATCCCTTTAGCTCTTAAAGAGAGGTGAAAGAATAGCAGAGTACAGAAGGATTTTGTCTAACAGCACAGCCAATGTCATACTGGACATATCTTAGAGCTTGGCTTCAGATCAACTGAACACCATAGCTAAATCATAATCCTGATAATCTATGGATCCCGTTAGAAAAATAACTTCACCAACTCCAAACTAAGATCAGGATACTTCAGTGGGTCACTGCAGCAAACCTGGAAACCTAATTTCCAAGCATCTCTATCTCATTTTCAGAAGTCGGTGTGAAGAGATCTTTTGCAACTTCACAACAGGGAATGATAGCCGCTGGTACCTATCTCCACATGTATTTACCATAACACCTATAGGGAAACTCCTCTTTCTACACCCATGGCCTCATGCCATAGCAAAACCACACAACTCCCGCTACTGCATCCATTGCATACTTTAATGCAAACTGAGTAGAACAGACTATTTATTGACCACAAAGTAATATAATAAATATTTTCCTAAAAAATGTGAAGGGATACTTCAACAACTAAAGAAACCTGTGTCAACCAAAAACTTAATTCATATATACAAGACTAGGCAAAAAAAACCCTAAAACCTAAGAATGGGTAATGCATATATTCTTCAAAGGTTTTCTTCTTAAAGAGCAAAGGGGAGGGGTAGGGAATCAATGCATAAACCAAAAAAAAAATAGCAGTTGTGTATTCAAGGCATGTCTAATGAACACCTGCCCAATGTCAGCTATTCTTCATCCAACTCTCACTTGCACTACACAAACTTATGAAGTGCAACCTATACTTGTTTCTTCTCTTCCACCACACTTAGGAATGGCAGACATTTTTAGCAAGGAAGGTAAGTTCAGTTCTACAGGAAAACCCTTAATTGCTCAAATAGCAGCAAAAGTAGATATAATTTACAGCCAGATAGGTCTTGTATAAAATACGCAGTTTCTGATGGGTCTTTATCTGCTGTAATCCTCATTCTAACAAAAAGTCAACTACATATGTGTGTATGCAGCCTAGCTTCTGTCAAAACTTATTAGGCCTCTTCTCCTCAAGAGCCTTAAGCCTGAGCCTCTCAAATGATACAGCTCAAGTCAAATCAGGAAGGATGAAGACCACAAAGGAATGCAAAGAACAATACTTTCTAGTCACTTGTTTGTTCTACCTTTGTAAACTGGTCCTGGTTCAGCTTCTCTTATATATGCCATTGTCCATTAATTCAGCTATTACAATAAAATGTTTCCAGTCTCTCTAATTAGGCAAGTCCTGACACAGTGCTATTTTTCCTACATGACCCAGATGAAATCTTTTGACAGCCTTGGAACTCTCATTTATTTCCTGGTCTGGATGCCTATTCTGTGGCCCCAGAATTACTATAGAGGAGACATACTGTGAATGGTCCCGTAGAAACAGGTGGGAAGAGTAATGGAATTCCAGCAAAAGGCTCCCCTCCTCCAACATCAATTTTTCTTTCTTCTCTACAGTATTTAACAAGCAGGCAGAAAGGGAAAGGGTGGCATACAAATGAGAGGATGCTACAAAAAGCAACTCCAAGCTTTTTAGGAATCCTTAAATCTTTTCAGCAGTTATTGGTATTTAACTGAAAAATATCTTTGGAATATGTCTTGTGTGTAGGAATGCATAAAAGATAACACCTTGCAAAAGTCAAACATATAGGTTTAATAATGTGCAACTAATGAAGATGGCTTATAAATGAAATACCACCTACACATTTAGTTCCCTAAATATATTATACTATTAGTTATTAAAGTTAGATCTATAAGTACAAATTGTCCATATGTGGGAAAGTAAATCTGTTTTTAAATTAAAGAGAAATTATTATTCTATTTCTTAAAAATAAAACTATCAGAATATAATTCAAGTGTAGCTGCTCATAGTCACTGAATAAGTTTAAATTTGATAATAAAACATTTAAGTTTCAACCAATGCACCTTTGCTGAAGCACATTTAGCTGAAATAACTTCGAGTCTGGTTTATTTCCATCACATATAGTACATTTTTCCAACAAGAGCATGTACATTCAATATAGAACATTTCCAGCAACAGTTACAGTCTTTCTAGTTTCCTTTCACAGTATATTTTAGTGCAAAGCACTGGGAAGGGTAAATGTTTTTCTAGCTATAGAATCATTTTATTAAGACCTTGTGGATCTTTAACATTTTAAAATTTTATACAAAAAGTATATAGATGGACAGGGTCCCTCCTAAGTACAGGTGTGAACCTATATAAAAACATGGTATATTTTCTGCTGTACCTTTTATAATTTGACACAAACAACTAAAAAATAAAATATTCCCTAAAAAGTACAAAGTATTGATACACAAAAACCTGCCCAAAATTTCATAAAGATAGATGTACTTCAGTTTTTTCTAAAATCTTGATTATAAAAATGGACAAGAATTCATCATTTTCTAATTTACAGTAGGAATCAAATATTATCTAAAGTGGTCCTTTAAGATTTTTCTTGGGAGGAAAAAATCAGGGTTTACACCCGCATCTTCGTTTTGTAGCAATATTTAAGGAAATAAACTAGTATCATAAGAAGTGGTTGTGCATGGATTGTCTGCATCCATAAAATATCAGTAAGCTATTTATTACCTTCATATTAACATTAGTAAATGTGTGGTCTTTAAAAAAATAGAAACTGAAAAATTAGGTTGCATCTATCATTAAAGTGCTTTGTATAAAATTTAAAGAAAAATAGGGGAATGTTTAATTTTCATAAAAACCTATGTTTACAAGTGAAAAATGTAATGATCCATGCATGAAAATGAACTGGAACTTTCCTGTAGTATATATTTTTGAATGAAACTTTCAAACACTTAAGTGCTGGAGAACAAGCTAGAAAAAAATGGATGTAAAAATAATTACAAATATTTAGTAGGCTAAATATTTATAATGTGTTGATACTATTTTGTCTTTTGTTCCTAACATACACTTACTAGAAAATCATTTATCTATACAATTCAGATGAAAATTTTGCCAAATAAAGTGAAACAAAACTAAAATCACTAAGATATAAAGTCTTTGTCAATTAAAAATTGCTATTTCTTCAGGTTGTTGATCACTTAATCAACAAATTGTTTAGAAAACAAAATTTGTAACATTTTTGTAGAAACCGTAGACCAAACGCACAAGGTCAAGGGTGGTTAGCTGATGGGCTGTGATGACAACATGTAATGTCACAGCTACTTGAAAGTGCTGGAATAGGCAGTGCCTTAGAAACAAGTGGTTAGATGGTTATTATTTTAGTCAGAAAACAGCAGTTATAGTTGAATATTTAGAAAAATGTTTTTCTTTTTTTCCTCATAGTACCATTTGAAGATGTTTAGTGGTTCTAACACCAATTTAAAGTCTTTCCACAAAAATGAACTCCAAACCTTTTCGTACATCACTTGAAGTTATCTGAGGAGAAATGGGAATAAATGAACACTTTTGAGTTTACCAATAAAACCTTGTTTTTAAAATTATGCAACAGTAAATTACTTCTAAAAGATGGTTTCATCTCAAGTTCTCCACACAAATAAAAAAAATGTGAGATAATCAATCCACAACATTTAATCTACACAGCACTCAAACTAGTATTTTGCTTTAGAACCTGAATCTGAAACTAACCTAATACTCATAAATACATTAAATGTCTTAATACAAGGGACACAGGTATAGAAGGTAAACTTTTAAAATATATATAGACTTGAGAAAACAAGTACAGGGAGTCTACTCATTTTTGTTGCATTTTTTAAAATCTACATTTGTTCCAAAACCTTCTTTAAAAAGAATATTTTTCAGCCGGGTGCGGTGGCTCATGTCTGTAATCCCAGGACTCTGGGAGGCCAAGTTGGTAATATCGTCTGAGGTCAGGAGCTCAAGAGCAGCCTGACCAACATAGTGAAACCCCATCTCTACTAAAAACACAAAATTAGCCAAGCATGGTGGCACATGCCTCTAATATCAGCTACTTGGGAGGCTGAGGCAGGAGAATTGCTTGAACCTGGGAGGCGGAGGTTGCAGTGAGTCAAGATCATGCCATTGCACTCCAGCCTGGGCAACAAGAGCAAAACTCCTCTCAAAAAATAATATTTTTCTTTTTTCCAAATGAGAATTTTATTTTTCTTACAACGCACAACCACAAAAAAATCCCTAGTTAATAATATTAACTATGTTAAAATGATCACCAAAATGGTTAGTAAAAAGTGAGGGAAAAATAAGAGTATCTGGAACCTAGGCAAGCATTGTTTCCATAAATCAAAACTAAAAAACAGTAACTAACATATACTCCCAAGGAGAAGGGAAAAAAAAATTCAAACTTCTGTTTACCAACTTTCCCCCTTTGCCTAGAAGCACTATGTTAAAAGTAAGTGATAAATGCTAATCATTTTTAATTCAATTTGGGGATTTTTTTCTTCTTCTGAGTGCAGCACTTTATTTAGCCGTCACAGATTAATTTTTACAATAATTACAGTGCCTCGAAAGATTTTTTTCCTATAATTATCACCTTCACAAATTCATTCTAATATATTTAACTTTCCTACAATTCATTAATTAGTAAACTAAGTCACTAAATCAAATTAAACCTGTGCAAAGTTAGTTAAACAGAAGATTTCTATTGTAAACATAAACCAATATAAATGTATATATTTTACAACATTAAAAGGAAAGCACTGACCCTGTGCCATCTACCTATAACTACATTGCATTGTCCTGTGGAAGATAAGTTCTGAAGTTAACTTTTGTTCCCAAGCCACTGGAATAAAGGTCACTGAAGAGGTAAATGCAATATGCACATTACTCTTGCAGTTCCCATTGCCATGAGATATATGGAAGCAAATGTGTGTTAAAATGGAACCAGCTATAAATTATGGTCAAATGATTTTTTTTTTAGTTCGATGGGGGAAAAAAAGCAAAACTCTGTAACTGTTCCTCACCAGACAAGAGCCTTAGATCTTGTACTTCGGCCTTTGGTTTTGTTTCCTTCAGGTGAATTGGAAGCATTTGCCTTATGAGTTTTCTTATGATGTTCAAGATAAGTCTTTTTGGCAAATGCCTTTCCACATTTATTGCATCTGTGAAGAGAAAAGTTTTTTGTGACTTTTACTTCAATACCAACGTCAGCTACTTCATACTTTTTACTAGGAGAGTTAGAAGTGCCATCATGTTTTGAATCACTATGTTTTGCTTCATCCCTCGAAGGGCCTCTTTTTGCCACTTTATTTAGAACAAAATCAATGGGCTTTTTTATAGCTCTGATCTCTAAACTGGCTGTTATTTTCCCAAGATAACGAGATGACTTTTTATGAACCACAGTTATATGTCGTATCACATCGCGTTTCCGACGAGTTTCATAAGTGCAAAGAGGACACTTGTAGAATTTAACATAAATGTTATTTCCATCTGTGTGCAACTCGATGTGTTTAGTCAAGTTCTGTTTTGAAGTAAACTGACGTTTACAAAGTTTACAGTAAAGTTGCTTAAAGTCAAAGCCAGCTGAAAGTTTTGGTTTCCTGGTTTTTTGCTGGCCACCTGCAGCTGACGGACTAGTTGATTTAGGGCTTTCAGAGTCTTGTTTAACTTTATTTTTCTGTGCTGCCGGTATGTTCTTTTTTTCATTTGAATGATTTGTTCCCTTTAATTCATTCTGTGGAGAATGGGTAATGGAAGGGGGTGAAGATTCTACAGAATCTGCTGGTTCAACTTTAACTTTTATTTCTGAACTGTTGGCAGTATTATTAGGGCCTTTCTCTCTTTTAGAGTTTGTTCCAGAAAGAGTTATCTTGTGGACAATTTGCATATGTCTTTTGAGCATTATTTGTGAACTGTATTTCCTCTTGCAAAGGAGGCATTTGCATGCAGTTAAATTGTATTCAGCCTTTGAAGACGACTTTTGTTTTCGAGTCTTAAAAGATTTTTTAGCAGAAATAGAATCCAAGAACAAAGGTTGCCCAGGCTTTGTTGCTATATCAGGAGTAATTGAATCCCTCCTTAGTCCTCTATGAACTTCATCAAAATGCCTCCTTACATTCGCTTTTGTAGCAAATGATTTACAACATACTGGACAACTCCTACTTAATGGAACTAGAACATTCTTATTGCGTCCTTTAGAGGATTGGTTTGGATTCTTTCGTGTTTCAATGTACTTTTTTAGTTCTTCCATCTTTTTCTTGTGTACTTTTCGAATGTGACGGCGAACACTTCGTCTAGAATTGAATTCTTTTCTACAAAGACAACATATCAACTGGTGACCAAAATCAGAATTGTCAGATGTTTCCAAGTCAGCCTGTGACTCATGAAGCTGTTCATCAGATGTAGGTGCAACTTCATCTGTAACAATCTCAACAGGAGGGGGCTCTACGGTTTCCACTTCTGTATCTATAACTGGTACTGTTTTTGACTGTTCAGTGCTAGTTTCCTGTATTTGAACTTCAGTTTGTTCAGGAGTACTGCTTGATTCTGTGACTTCAATAGGATTATCAGTCCTTGAAATATATTGAAACACTGCATTTTGATTAGTTTCTATGGGTTCTAGCTTAATAATATATTCTCGTTTGTCCACGCTTGGATATATGGCTTCTAGGAGATCACTTATGGCTTGGCTTTGTTTATCATTTACATCAGGAAGGTCTGTTAAGGAAAAAACAACATTTTAATCTGAAGTAATTAGCCTGCTCTAGCCCTCTAATATTTTTAGATATATATGAACCTCTATCTCAGAATCTATTACCAGTTTAGTTTTATAAGAGCATTATCTACTTTTCAGTATTTTACAAAGACAAAAACTACTATTAAACTAAAATTTCCTTTAAATTCTCATCATAATATACAAAAATGTTAAGGAATATATACAATCTGAAGGGCTGCTTTTGCTTCAAATGCCCTTAATATAAAACATATAAGCACTTACACGTGTCCTAAACAATAAAAATGATATTTCATATTTTTCATCTGAATATTTTAGACTACCAAAGGCAACTCAAAGTTCTTATAACCCATGATTGACAAAACAGCATGAAAAATGTTACTACATAAACAAAAATGGTATTTTTTAGAAAACGTAACAGCATTCCTATCAATTTAATCTGAAACAGTCTAATCTAATCTAGTCTATTTGAGCATCTTATGAAAATCAAAGATTTGTAAGCAAACACATAAACATAAGTGGCATGATGTGTAGAAGTATTTGCTAAACTCAGTTCTATTACATGTCCTCTTAAAATGACACAATTTTACTAAAACAAATGATTAAAAACTTTACAGATTTATTTAAAAACTAGAGGTAGTTTTATTTTCTTGTACAATAATCACACCCTCTACAGGCAATCAAATATCCTATTGTAACAGCGTTGTCTAACACTGGTTCCTTGTATTACACTAAAATCTAGCTACAAATCTAGTACCAAATCTGGTATCTATACAAATCAGGAAGTGATTCATTACAGCTCTTCTAGTCTATTCATCTGTCTTTTAAAATGAATAAAGTAGTGCCTATAAGAAAAATACTTTCACAAAAGTATTTCTAGAATGAGTATTGCCAAGACAAGTGCACAATAATCTAGCAAATCCATTTATCCATTTCACTCTGTAAGTTAACTCTATAATAAAAAATAATAACTATCAAAAGATAAACTAATTTTCTACTAGTATTTTAATTAAAAGCTTAGATTTGAAATGAATCTCTATAGACTGCTTTTTAATTTAGATCTCAATGAGAAAAAGAACAGTAAGATCAAATAGTAGGAAAATTTTTCAGATAAATATGAAGTATGAAATTTTTATTTAATCAATGCCCTATAATACACTTTAAGTCAGCTTCGTTATAATTAAAGCCATACTTTGTTATTTGGAGATTGGATTTCATACCCATCCCTAAAAGGTTAAGTTGAAAAATGCACAAAATCCACAATGCATCTATGGTATCAGACTGACAAAGCAGGTTCTACATTTTTGTAAGTCAACAAAGAGTTAAATCCCTAAACTAGAAATAATAAGGTAAACCATTATTGAATAATTTTTTAAATTTACATTAATTCTTTAAAGAAAGAAAAATAATACCATTAGATATACTGCTAACTTAATCATACAGAGACAATACACAGCATTCAAAACCAACATTCTAGTCCAGAAAGACTTTGTATTAGTCTGCTATCTGCCTTTATCACATAAAGTTATTTTGGATCTCAAGTTAGCCTGCAACATAATGTAATTTCTGAGAAAATGACTTATCTAAATTTTTCTGAGAACAAAACTGATCTTCAAAGCACGACCTAGAAAATACTAGAAAGATTAATAAAGACTTTTTAATGCTCTCCACCATTCCAAAGAAATGAAAAAATTTACCTCATTCTTTGCTCTTTATTCCAAACCTTCTCATTTACTTAAGGGAAATCTAAATAAGTGATCAATCACATCTGGTTGCAAGTTGTTAAAAAATAAAGACATAAAAAGTAATATAAACTAGAAAATCCACTTATGGCCCATATAAACATTCTAAAACAATATCTAATATTTTAATACAAATAAATATCCTCAAATCTAACCACTTATAGGTCATCTTTAGGAAATTTCAAGTGGAAGGCATTGATATGAAAGTATCTAAAAACTGAATATAACATTGAGTCAAGTATTTAATTTTATTCTCCATTTCCATCTAAAAATTATCTGTAACTAGACATTATTATCAAATTATCAGTAACAAGATACCATTTCAATGCAAATTTATAGTTGCACTGTAAGAATACTTAGCTGTAAAATGCCTAACTGAATATATGAATAAAACTTACTGTCATCCATCTGGAGACTTGGTGGGCAGTAGAATTTTTTATGGGTAATTAAATTTGGTAATCCTCGGAAGAGACTGCGGCACAACTTACATTCAAAAATAGTGTCCACATCTTTTAACAAAATATGCTTAAGTTGTTTAGTTCCTGAGACAGAGAAAAAAAGAAAAACTTAACACAAAATGTAACTTTAACATGCACTTTTAAACTGGACAACCACTGTTGACAATCCAAAAGTGCAGTTACTATTTGACAACAAATTACAGGCATTGCCAATTTCTACCACAGTATATTTAGAACCAAGTTACAGACTAAATTCTAAGCAAAATCCTACTATCATTTGGAAATTAGGACAACTAAAATTGATGCCTCTTTTCCACTTCAGCAGCCAATCAATTGTTGATATATCCCAAGGCAGTGGTTCCGACATGAGGTTGATCATTACAATGAGCTGGGAATAAAGATATGTGTAGCCCTGCCCTAGAGGTTCTGATTTAATAGATCTGGAGTAGGGCAGAAAAATTAAATGTTCCCCCATTACTCCCTGCCAAACTTTTGGATTGTGCTTTCAAGCTCTTTTCTGTACTAGGAAGTAAGCAAGTTTTTTAATACATTTTCCCCTGATTCCTTAAAGAAGGTCAAAACTATATTACAGGATTGCCTGTGACTTTTCTTTTTAAATTCAGCTCAAATTACTTCAAGTTCTGAGCCAACAATGGGATTATTCCTATTTCGTGTGATGCTCCACAAAACAGAGAATCTTTGTCCATACTAAGAAATAATTTTGAACTTTGCTTAGGCCTCTTGACAGCACTATAAATTTATTAAAAGCCTTTCTCCCTTAAAATATCCCAATTACAATTAAGTATTGATATAACTACTAGTTTAATGCTTACCTTCTCTACTAAATTATACATTCCAAAGCAGCCAAGAATAAGCCTATCTTATTTACAAGTGCAACGTGTTCAGCTCCTGTAATGCTCAAAATCTATTTGTTGAAGAAACGCTACTATCTAGGGAATCTAAGTACTATGACAGAATATCTTTAGGCAGAGAAAAAATAAATGGCAAAAAGTACCCAATCTTTAAAATAAAAACATCTACCAGAAATAAAATACAAACGGAAGGTCTTCAGTCACTATTTTCCTATAGCTCTTTGCCGCAGGTAAGTTGGCAAAACTGATCTGCAGTACTTCACTAATTAATGTGCCTTTACTTTCCTCAAATTAAAAAAAAAATTTTAATGACATTATATTGACTTGAACAGGAAAAGCCCAAAGTACCCAGAAAAATATCCTTAAGGTTGTGTAGGTGCAAAGTGTTGTTTCATTTAAGACGCATTTACCTGTCTATTAAGCTCTGGGGGACTGCTAAAGAGTATAAGGTATCTTAGTAGTATAATTAATATTGTAGGGTCTGTAAGAGTTAAATAAAATAGTTCAGATTCAATCTTTTGCAATCTGTTTACATTTAATGTTTGAAGTGTATTTTATCATTTTGAAGACAATAATAAAATCATTTTCCCCATCCCCTAAAACACACACACACACACACACACACACGCACAGAGAGAGAGAGAGAGAGAGAGAGAGAGAGAGAGAGAATTATTGTTGATCCAAGCATTCAAAATCCTACTGCGAAAAAGTTACTAGGTTATCACAACTTTACTACGTCTTTAGAGATTCCAAACCTGATATTATCTACTTGTGTGACCTTAAAGAGCTTTATAATCTTTACACTTTGGTTTACTCACGTTATAAAATAGAACAAACCTAACCAAACCTATATTGAAGAATTATTAAAGAAAATATGAACCTAAATCCCAGAGAAATTATATACTTGAGTTTCTACTGGAAAAAAAAATGTACAGAATGAAATAATTTCTTTCATTTCCCAAATCCAAATCTATGTTTACTCCACTAGTCCTTACTACAAAATCAGAAAACATAAATTTAAAAAGATTCAGAGAATAGCCTGAGTGTTATTGTTTATATGAAAGTAAATTCTCATATATATATTTCTGAAGTCCATTTCATATTACAAAATACCTTGGCAAGGACTGCTAATATGGTTAGTTCATAGTTAACTTCGTAAGTGAATGACAAACGATGAGAGGTAGAATGATTTAAAAATGCTTTGGTTAAGGCTTTCTAATTGACCTATACATAGTTCTCAGGAAGTGTAGGTGAGTATAATAGCAGTGGGAAGAAAACAGGAAACTTTTGCACACGGATTCTAAACTATAAAACCTGCCAGGCAGATTCAATTCTGTCTTTAGGATAGTCAAAAAAGACTGAAGAGGAAACAGAGACAATCTGAACTAGGTTTAATTTAAGAATTAAACTCAAGATTTAAATAAGATGCTGTACGTGGCGGCAGATTTAAAGCATAAAATAATCAGTCTATAAACAACATGAGATTATACATAAAAAATAGTCAAGTGAAAAATATAAAACTGTATCCCTAAATCAGACATATCATTTTGTCTACCAGGTTCTCAATCACAGAAAAATAAAGACACTATCAATTTCTTAATTAGTCTTATACAGTAAATTATATTCAGTAGGGACTGTATATTTATTCTCAATAAACATCCAAAAAAAGGTATTTTCCTCTAACCTTAACAATTAGTCTTAATTATCAATCACAAACGCTTCCCCCAACACACATACACACATACACACACACACACACACACACACACACACACACACACACACACATTCTCTCTTTCTCCCTCTCTCTCTCTCTCTCTCTCTCTCTCTCTGTGTGTGTGTGTGTGTGTGTGTGTGTGTGTGTATGTGTGTGTGTGATTGTCGATCCAAGCATTCCAAATTTTTTTCAGGTCCACAAAACGTTCTCTTTCCCTCCCTTTTCAGGCCTTCACCTACGTTTTTTCCTCCCTGACTACAATGTTCTCCCACTTTCCTGGTCTGACTCATTTCTAATAATCCTTAAGATCCCAGGTTAGATGTCACTTCCTTCAGGAAGCCTTCAATGACATCTTATCTGCTTTGTTGTTGTTATTAAAAATCCTTCATCTATATTCTTATAGCATCCTAGAAATCTACACTAGCTTATCCTACTATTTTGTAATTACTTTTCCATAACCCCATTAAACTGGAAGATTAGAACAGAGAAGATATCTCTGATGCTCAACATTACCCCAGCCCTCAGGATAATGTGTGATTAACATTTGCTAAATGGCATATTACAGAGCTCTATGTTTTAAAAAAAAAAAACTTCTCTAAAAATAAGATTTTTTTAAATCTACATGAAGTTAACGGAGAAGTCAAAAATGAGATATTAAAACTCTTCTAATTCCACTTACATATTTAACAAATGAGAAAAATAAGATGTGTCCCAGTCCACAAACAGATATTAAAAGTTTTTCCCTTAGTTTCAGTCACCATTTGAGATTTTGTTATGTTTTTCCCATGGGGATGGAACGGCTTTATTCAAAGTTGGCTACCATATTCTGATTGCTCTGCTCACTTACAATTGGACACAGCCAGTTCTAAGTGCCTCTGTCAATAGCTAGCTAAAACTTCCTGTCACTTGAGACAACAGACGTGGTCATCTAGACAGCAACATAAAGTTCTTCCACTGCTCTTGATGCTGAGAAACAGACAGCAATGCTGCCTTCCTTCTTCTTTTCTTATACTGCTCTCTTTCTTGCCTTAGGTTTTTAAATTATCTTAGAAATCACCACTTAATGCTTACATAGATCAGTACCTTTCAAACATCCAGCCCTCCAAGGGAAAGGCTTGTGATAGCTAAAGATTAATGACTGTATATTCCAGATTTTCACACATAATAGGTGTTCAATAAAAATCAGTTAAATTTCATCAAGTGTTTACCTTGTGTTATTCTTTAATGGCAAGTGCATTGCATGTACTGATGAAAATGTTTAAAATATATTTTCAAAAGGAATCAGTACACAGTTTTACATTACGTTGGATGGCAGTCACATTACAATATGACAATATTAATTCTAACTCTTCTATCCTAGAAAAAGACAAGGTTTCATTTTCTTCCTTAATGCACTGATATTTTGGTCAACACCCATTTTAACTGATGACAGGAATACTTCTTAAATGGTATACTGCTTGCCTACTATTGGCTCAAACATAAACTCAATCTTATTTAAGATGACCACTTAACTACAATATCATCCAAACACTGCAAGCAAATAAATGTGTGTTCCTTATCACAACTCCTGAAGGAAATTTCTTACTGATTATCCCTTAACATAAGGATTTGAATATGCAAAGAAAACTTAAGAAATTGAAAGTTTTATCCTAAAACTATCACCTATAAGGGTTGGTTAAAAAAAAATATGTTAATTATAGAGCACTGCCACATACCACAATCAACTTATAAGTAGAATAAAATTATCTTAGGACAGTGCCCAGTTGGGGAATCTTTTGGTTTAACCTAACAAACGCTTATTGAGCACACATCAAATACCAGGTACAATGTTACTCATCGGAAATAAGAAAGATACGGTCTGTGCCCTCCTGAGAAACTCACAGACTAATATAAATGGCTGTGGTCTTGGGAACATAACACCAGACGACATGCTTTGAATCTGAATGTAAGAACAACAAATCAAACAAATCTACTTTTTTCTTATACAAAAAACAACTAGTCCCATTTTAAATTTCCTGTAACTGCTACACAAGAACAAAAAAGGAAAAATTCATCATAGGTATGGCACTCTCCTATGTACCTCAGAAAAATCACATCCACCTTATGCTTTGCCTTCAGAATCAGGACTGAAGCGTCACCACTCAGTCACAGCTTAAACTAACTGCAGTTAAAGCTGTTTTAAGCAATTAAAAGAAAAGCCTAAGAGTTAAATGATCAAACCTAAATTTAGAAAGATAATGACAGTGGCTGGGCGCGGTGGCTCACGCCTGTAATCCCAGCACTTCGGGAGCCCGAGGCGGGTGGATCACAAGGTCAAGAGATCGAGACCATCCTGGTCAACACGGTGAAACCCCGTCTCTACTAAAAATACAAAAAATCAGCTGGGCATGGTGGTGCATGCCTGTAATCCCAGCTACTCAGGAGGCTGAGGCAGGAGAATTGCCTGAACCCAGGAGGCAGAGGTTGCGGTGAGCCGAGATCGCGCCATTGCACTCCAGCCTAGGTAACAAGAGCGAAACTCCGTCTCAAAAACAACAACAAAAAAAAACAAAAAAAAGCAACAAAAAAAAGAAAGATAATGATAGTAAACACCACACGAAGCTAATTCTCATTTTTCATTACCATACTATCTAAGTTACAACTTATTCCTCCATAGAGTCAAAAAAAGACAGAGCTCCCTGCACGTACTACTCTAGCATATTCTAGGCCTGGTATCTCTTTGTCTGCTTAACTTGCAAGTTAAGCTAAATGGGTTTTCTTTTTATAATAAGCAATATATGTTTGTGGTTTTAAATAGTAAAGTACAAAAGGTTTATAGAATCTTTTCTACAAATTATACATTTCTCTTCTTACAATATTATATATTACATGAATTTCAAAAGAAGATGTCAGCTTCATATTAAAGACCAGTCTTGAATACTGGACAAAATCATTTTTTATCTTTCTAACCACAAGGGCATTCCAAAGCTCCTTTGCTTCTACCAGACAACTAAGAGATTCTGAAAGAATACTAAACTCAACTAAACCAATTTAATAAATACATAAAAGATATTTAATAAATATGTAAAGGTAGTATACTTTTTAATCTCCTATTTAAAATTTTGTTTAGTTTGGGGAGAGAGGTCAAACAGGAAGGAAGATAAAGTGTTACAGAAAGGAGGGAAATTTGAAGACACCAAATTACAAACATGATCCTAGCAGGATGACACAGCCAAAGCAAGACTACACAAAGGGCAAAGCACAGTCAAGGTAGTACCAGAAGCCAGGGCTTCAGAGCAAATAGCAGGTCTCAAGTCAGCCAATCGTCAGGAATTTCCGAGTAGAAAACTGCAGCTGCAAAATAGGCAGGCTTTATCTAGAGACTGATGTCAAAAATAGTTGACTCTACAGTCAATAAAGCAAAGGTAGAGAAGAGTACACAGAGTGAGCTACCATTTGTATTAAGAAGAAAATGAGAGATATATGTTTGTATATGTATAAAAAGGTCTCTGGAAGAAGGCACATAAACCATGTAGCAGTGTTGCCTGAGCAAAGCGGAGCTAGAGGACAGAATAGCATAGAAACTTACTTTTTCCTCTATAACCTTTTGTACTTTACTATTTAAAACCCCAAACATATATTACTTATTATAAAAAGAAAACCCATTTAGCTTAACTTGCAAGTTAAGCAGACAAATAAAGAGATACCAGAAGTCAATAAAAATTTGTAATTTAAATTCAAGAAAACATTTCAAAGCAAAAGCTGAAGCGTCAGGCAAACAGAATGGGTTAAAACTGGTCAAGCAGTCAGTATAGCATACATGGAGTGGTGGACATTAAAAATGGGTCAGCTCTTTCCTAAGACAGAACCTTTTATGAACTTCTAGCTTGCACAGGAATTAATACCTGGTCATAGACAGCCCCGTGTAGGCAGAGGAAGGTGAGACACAAAGGAGATGATAGAGCAGCTGAAGATAACTAACTGAGCTTGAAGATAAAGGTAGCTAACCTAACATATTACTACTGCTCAACCTGATTTATACCCTGTAGGTTAACAGATGCAAAAGCATGGACTTCAGGATTCCCTCTTCAAATATCTGTCAAAGATATATAGCACCACCAGGATAGTTCTTTAAATGCAATGTTTGTGACCTAGTTGTAGTGGAAAGAACCTAGAAATAGATGAGTCATTGAGGGTGTGCTTGGGAGTAGAGTGGAACAGGGAAGAACTGACAGAGCCTCACAGCTAGAAGGGACCTTACTTCCCAAGTTATGCAGTCCAAGCTTCTGTAGCATTCTCCCAAGGTTTTAGTCAGTCTCAGCTTAAACACCTTAGTGATAAAGAAGAGCTACCATAGGAGACTTTAGATTAATCAGAAATGCAACAGATCACTATCTTGAAGAAATTAAAATTTCTTAGTTACAGGATATAGTAATGAAGTAAAATAATTCTTTTTTTAATCCAAAATTAGTTTCTTTGTACCACTCAGCGTATTTCTAAATTACCTCTAATTAGAACTGTTGGGTACTTAGAAAGTTAAAATAATAGTATTTTCAGAATTTGACTAAATAAAAAATAACTTGAAGGGCAAATTTGCTGATATCATTTTAAAAAGAGCACAATTCAAAAGATCAACATAAAATGGCTTTGGAATTATATACCATTTCAGATTGCCCATTTCACTGCCTCACTTCTTTAGCTTAGAGAGTAAAAATATGACAAACACAGAGAACAGACATGATCACAACACAATAAGAAAATGATTAATTTCATCTTTAAATATTTGCTTTCTAAAATTAAAAAAGGTTTTTGGAATCTTTTTAAATTTTGTACCTATAGAGATTTTGGATACAGATTCTTGTTGAAAAGGCATTTTTTTTAACAAGTCATAGCACTTATGACTTAATGAATTCTAAGTTTCTTAGTCAAAAAATACTGAGACAGTATAGCTTTATTAATTCTGAATTATAAATTTTAAAAAAGAAACCTATAAGAAGTAATATTACTAAATATGAAAAGCTATTGCTCTCATTTCCATGGTATAACAACAAAAAAAAACTTTTAATCTCTATTTGAAAAGTAGCTAAAACAAACAGAAACTATTTTTTCTGTTATGCCAGAAATATACTGTCCCTAATGAGTAAAATTCTATTTTAATTGAATTTATCACAGGAAAATCTGACCCATAAATTGTCAGTTGAGGGCAATTATCAAAAGTAAAAAACAGTAAGAAATCCCTAAAATAGTTTATACCACCATCCAATATAAGGATAGACAGTTGGTTTACACTCAATACTTACTGAATTAAATATAGATAAAAGCAATACCATGAGTACTACAGATGAAAAGTCTAAGAAATGGATCTTTTGGAGAGTCAGAGAAAAAATAAATGTTTTAATTTAGATTAAGGGATAACCTATTTCTTACAATCCTGAAGTAAAGCAAACATATGCTTTCCCCTTGTATAACAATTTAAAAACAAGCATCTCAAAAAATTTCTCATGAATACACAAGTAGTCACATATGAATTATTTTTTCCTTTGAACCTCAGAAATTTTTCATTAAGATAGTAAGATTTAAAATAAAATGACAAGATATTCTAATCCTCTAAGTGTCCATCGGTTAGATATCCAGCAGTTATATTTATTGGCTTGCCCACATTTGAGTGAATAGTCTGTAGTATCAGAGAAGTCAAATCTACAAGAGGTGGATAAGTGGATCATAGAAATACAGCAACCTAACATTTTACTGACAACATAGGAGTGCTAACAGTTCCCAATCATTTTACATGTTGTAAGTAACACCTATTTTTAAACACTAGATTGCAACTACACAATTATATTTATTATAAAGCTAATTCTTATTATCAGCTAATAAAAATAAAATCTAAGCAAATGTATCTGAAGATATCAGGGCTGGAATATTGTCTTTCTTCTATCTTGTGCTCTATTAAAGATGCCAAAACTCCACAAACTCAGGGGTTAGGGAGAAGAAAATGAATCACATAAACAGAGATAAGGTAATTAACCTAGAACAAATGACTTCTCAGACATTCTGAGTAATCTACTATACCAAAGCTCAAGAAAACCCAGAATAATTTACTGCCTTTTGAGAGTTTACACAAAACATGACAAAAGATATCAAGGGATCCTTTAAGAAGTGCTTTAACAGAAAATACACCACATAATGTATTTCTTTAAATCATACTAAACAAATTTATTTTAAAAAGAATATACCACATATAGTACTGAAGAATAATCTCTAAACCATGTTAATATTTATATATCCAATTTTAAATACGAAAAATTTAAGTATTCTATAAAGAAAACCAACATATACATTTTAATGTTTTTAAAAAATTATTTCTAAGGACTTCTACGTAGTTTTTAACTATTATGTGATGATTGAAAAATATATCCTAAAACATTCATACCTGATCGAAAGCACTCAATTATTTGTTGAATACCAGATTTGGATGTCTGTAGTGGTTGCTGTAACAAAGGAGGATCTCCAGGTTCCAGGATATAAACTACATGGAAGACAAACACCCATCCCAATCCCCACAGAAAAAGGGTTATTTAAATCATTTACTATTAAAGTAAAACAATGGCTTGCTACAATTACATTAAGGATAATCACACTTGTGCATACACATGCGCACACAGACATATATATAATATGCAGATACATATCATTTTAACCATCTTTATAAGGCAAAATGAAACATGGAGAAAAATGCTAAAACTATTCTCAAGTAAAGGCTAAATTAAAGCTACTTAAGGCTAGATATTAGGTTTAAGTACAAATACCTTACTATTTTGGTATTATTTAGTACACATTCTTCATGTTTGCCTTCTTATTCCTCTTGAAGAGGAACCACTATATTTAATAAAAATTCTAAGGCCTAGCCACACTTCATAAATCATTCCAAAATCCTCCGGATAATCTGGTAAAACTCTGGACATTTATGAGCAAAAAGTCAAAACCCACTGCCTATGGAAATAACTCAACAAGTGCACAAAGATGGATGCAGAAGAATGTTCACTGTAATGCTCTGAAGCACTGAATAGAATTGAGAGAAATTTCAAACACTTTAAAAGTCTCTTAGCAGTGACCAGATCAAATAAACTATGAAATGTCCATATGACAGACCTTCTCATGGCTGTTAGAAAGCATGAGTTAGTTCTACTTGTATTTACAACAAAGGATGACAATAATTGCTAAGCAACAAACACAGGTTATAGAATATGATCTCATTTACATTAATACATAGGTAGATACAGAAATACATAAATTTAATACATATTTGTATATTTGTATAAATGTTGTTAGGGTGGGCTTTTAGGAATGATGTTTGCTTTCTGCCTCACACTCCAATGCTGCTTCAAAGCCTAGCTTTCAAAAGTATGCATTTTAGAAAGAACACATTTTTACAATAAGTAAAAATAATCTTTCCATTAAAAAATTGTTTAACTCATTTTTATATAGAGAGGTTTATATTATCCCGAATGCCAAAGATTCTCAGATTAGCAGTATAGTTATAAAATAAATTACAGTAATATGAATAAAGGCAACAGAAAAGGAAAACCGAGCTTCTTCATCAGCTATCAAATAGAGAAGGCTGTGATGGAGAAAAACTCACCATTTTAATTATCTCTTTTTAAAATATGCTATAATATTCTACTCAACTATGACCGTTGTAATGCAGGACCACCTGCTTAGCGTGAGGAGAAATGAAGGGTGATTTCAATGATGTACACTACTCTTGCTTCAGGGTTTAGGCTTAGCCAGTACTTAGCTTTCTGATAAGGGGGCAAAACTAGCCTATTGTACTATATATATAGATACAGGCTTAGATTCACCTTTATGCTTCAAGACTAGTGCTCAGTGTACACAAACAGGAGGAATGATGTTTCAGGACCAACTCATTTCATCAAGCAAAATTTCCCCAATTTTAAGAGACACTTGGCCTGGTGCAGTGGCTCAGGCCTATAATTCCAGCACTTTGGGAGGCTGACGCAGGAGGATAAATTGAGTCCAGCAGCTCAAGACCAGGCTGGGCAACATGGCAAGATCCCATCTCTACAAAAATACAAAAATTAGACAGGCATGGTGGCTCATGCCTGTAGTCCCAGCTACTTGGGAGGCTGAGCTGAGAAGATCACTTGAGCCCAGGAGGCAGAGGTTGTAGTGAGCTGTGATCACACCACTGCAATCCAGCCTGGGCGACACAGCAAAACTGTCTCAAAAAAAAAAACAAAAAACACTTTAGGTGTATTATAGATGAATTAAGAACACACACACACACACACGCGCGCGCGCGCACATACACTCATTTTGAGAATATCTCACATTGGCACTAATTGCAGCGATTAAAAACATAAGACTCCAGACCTGGACTGTCTGTGTTTAAATTCTTTTTCTGCCATTTACTAGACACAATTAGGGCAAATTAAACTCTCTGATTTCTCTTTTCTCATTTCCAAAAAGGAGATTTTCAAAGTACTTAAATCATAGGGTTGCACAGGGGTTAAATAAGCTAATACAGGTCGGCTGCTTAAAACAGAGCCTGGAACATAGTAAGTGCTCAATAAACATTCTACCATCACCATCATCAACATGTAGCCATCAATTGCTTTCCTGACATCCAAAGCTAAAAAATCTTTTTTCAATATCAAACAGAAAGAGAATTCAACCTCTTAGGAAAACAGAAGTTTGTAAACAGACCAGTATCATCTATTTGAATAGATGGATTTGTTCTATCTATACATTATAGCAACAGGTAACTACCAAAAAAAAAGTTAACTACAAAAAAAAGGGTGAAAACCCACACAAGTGTAAAAAACGAAATGCCTCAAAGTTTGCCTCTATCAGTTACAAGAATTCTAGAATTGGAGGATGAAAAAACAGAAATGAATAAGGGAAAGAGATTGGGGAAAACACTCTTCTCCTTAGAGCTCCTTCATTTACGAATGCGTTCCAGAAAACCTTTTATATAAAATACACCAACTTCTACTTCCACATGACAGCACCTCATTTTAAAGCTAAAGCAAATGTTCTTACCCATCACCCTCAGAACACTGCTTCCACCAGAACACACATACATCTGGAGATAACATTCAAAATAAGCCCAGGATTAGCTGAGCTGTACCTGGATACAACCACTTGGTATATACATCTGTGTAGCTCCCACTCTAAAGAAACAATTCTTTCTTCACTTGAAAACATACTCTTAACTCTAGAAAACCTTATTATATTAATACTTTATAAAAATTGCTTCTTACATATTCTATCATCCTCCCAAGATCAGACCCACCCAGGTTACATGATCATTTAGAAAAAAAGCATCTTTCTCCCACTCAAAAACCGAAATCCTCAGAACATCTTTCCTTACCATTCTTCCAAAAATACACTTCTCAGAATATAACATCAACTTTTCTAAGTCTCTCCTCCCTTAAAACAAAACCCTTAAAAGATCCTTCTACTTATGATGTATGCGACTGCTTACAAACACTAGGGGGAAGACAGAGTAGGTAGAAGGTAGAGAAGGGAATTAGGGCGGGAGGGTGGAAGAGAGAACATAGGAGAAAAGAGACTGTCCATGTAATAACAACTGATGGAGTTGTGTGGTAGTTACATCAAGTTCCTTGTATCATTCTAGTTTTGAAAGTTGGGAAATTTCTATTAATAAAATCTTATAACTAAGAAAATACATACACCGTCAGGTTTATAGTGCCACCCTTCACTATAAACTGACCTATCTCTTCAAGGCACAATGGCCTCCTCAGGAATATACTGCTCTCCTCTGGAGACTCACCCAGTGTTCATAATTCAAATGAGGACAGATTTTTCTCAAATATTATGTCATCCTCCATCTGTGGACAAGTTCTTTTAAAAGCTATCATACTACAAGATATTTCTTTCAGTCTTGGAAATATCCTACCACTCAGCAAATACCTTCCCCTGAAATAATGACAATGAACTACCCTATAAGTTAACAAACTTCTAGCTTTCCATTCAACAAAACTGTCAGAAAGTTTGATTCATGCTAAGAAGGCAAGGAAACAATAATTACTGTTGACCCGGTAAATCTGAAAATTAACCTGCATAAAAAAAGTTTCTAGTAAAAGATGATAAAAATTTTAAACTAATGCAATTTCATCTGAGTTCCTGCTAACTGGGGAGAAAAAAAAAACAAGCAAAAACATTTCAATACACATTAAAAAGTTCAACTGTAGAAAACATCTTTAAAAAGACATTAAAGTCTTCAGAAAACTTTCATTACCAGAACATACTAAATAAGGTATAATCACAGATTAGCTTATCTGTTTACATCTTTATGTCTATCTCTTCCCACTGAAATATTTTATGAAGAAAGGACCTTATCTGTCTTGTTCCCCACTTATATCCCCATTGCCTTCGACAGTACCTGGCTCTCAATAGGTGTGCAATAACAATTTGTTAAAGAAATGAATGAGCAAATAAATTTCTTCTTAAATAAGATGGCTTCATTAATTCCATTTCAATGATTAGAAGTGTTCTCAGGGAAAAAAAAAAAAAAAAAAACTAGACTAAAAAGTCAGTGCAACATGAGTTTAAATGGCATTCACACCTGTATAGTTCCAAACTAGCATATTCCATTCAACATGGGTAAAATATAAGTGATATATCTTAAGTTCAAATACACAAAATATGCAATGTGAAAGGGTCATGAAAGATAAACAAGAGCAGTTCAATAGAAACTGGATATCATCCAGGGATTGTCTGTTTTATTAGTACAGGTAAGTTATTATTGATCTCAGCAAAGTACAGTAGAGATAGGGTTGTAGTACAAATTTTATCCCTACGTGTAGCAAAGTTTTCTGAAAATGAAAGCTCTTCCCTATTACTGATGACATTTTTTCTCATTAATCAGAAAATTAACTAAAATGAGCTCTACTGTTAAAATCCAAGTACATAAGTGCAGTTAAAATACTCCAACAAAAAGCAAGCAAAAGTATAAAAAAATGTAGTAACTTTTAGGTCAAAAATAATGATAAACATCTCCCTTTAAACTAGAATAGCATAGCCTTTATTTGATTTAGTGATGGTATGCATTCAATGATTCCCTTTTAAGTTATACTTTTTATAAAATGCATATCATAAAGCATATCAAAGTTCTAAGAAAAAACTGTCAACAGTTTATATCTCAAGTTTATCAAATTAAAGTTTGCTAGTATTCCTCATGAGACTCCGACAAACAACTTTTTCATTTCATAAATTCAACTAAACCAAATTTCACCCCATAAAATACCCTGGAAATAATTATGTATTCTACCTAAATAAAAAGAAAAGAGATTTCTCTTTTATTTTGCAATATAATATGTTCTGCCCAAGAATTTTTTTTTAAAGGTTACACTTAGCAAAACCTGATTCTCCCAATGACTTACAAACTTTTAAAACCCAAACTAAACTCACTTTTAGGCTTTCAGAACTATTTGCTGATAAAAATGCATAAGAAACTTTTAATTTTTAAAGTTTCAATGAAACAATGTCATGACAACAAATCTAGTATTCTATTTTTTCCTTTCTCTTCAGTTTTAAACATTTACAGACCATAAGAGTATACTAACTGCAGGATGCCTTGAAAAAGAAGGAAAACGAACTGAGCGACTGATCTTGTGGAAATGATTTAAGGTGACATTTGCAGTACTTTTTTTAAGGGATCAAGCAGGGGAGACCTCTTGTTTGTACAAGCTTTTAGGTTCATAACTGGCTTATGCTGGGGAAAATTATAGCCCGCTTAAGAATGACTACTAGGGGAGGAGGAAAAAAAAACTAGAAAGAGAAGGCAGAGGGGCTCTGATGGAGGGCAAAGCTACTGGGGACGAAGAGGGGTATACCTGGTTCACAACATCCGTGATGATGGTGGTCAGTCTGACAGTATTTGTCCCTTAAAGGCATTTTCAGTGGACTCGACCTACTTTCCTTTCACTGTAAGAAGCTCTTCATTGCGGCGCGGCTGTTGAAAGAAGCACAAACCCGTCACTCGCCCTGAACTTTCTGGGGGGCACTGGCTGCATTTTCCAGATACGTTCCCATCACCAGCCCTCCACTTTCCCTCCAAGGATCCGCACCTCTCTCGAGAAGAAGAAAACAGAAAGACGCATAAACCCTCCTGCAGCCCAAACTCCCCACATAGGTTCATCGCCCTACCCGGAAACGCAGCCTCGGGTGCGCAGCGAGGGCGAAGGCCTGGCCGGCCGCGCGGGCGGCTGCGGCCTCGCCGTCCCGGGCGCGCGGAGAGGGAGCGCGGTGCGCGGCGGCCACCGCCGGGCTCCGGTACGACTGAGGTGCCGCTCCCGCCGGCTGCCGGCCCACACCGCGCCCTCCCGCCACGCACGTGCGTTGGGGTCTCCCTGGAGGAGACCCAGTCCCCCCAAACAAGTGCGCCCAACTTACTCAACTCCTAGGGCGGGCCGGCGGGCGGGCGGAAGGAAGGAAGGCCGGGCGGCTGCGGGGACAGCCTGGCGTGGAAGGCGGCTGCGGGCCCCACCTGGCGCAGCCTCCGCTGACCACGCGAGGGAACCGGGGCTCGGGCCGGACGCGCTCCCAAAGAGTCCCCGCCGGCGCTGACGCGGAAGCGCCACAGCTCACCACGTCTCTCCGCTGGCCGAGGCGACGGCGGCGGCGCCTCACGGCGTCCTCCGCGCTGTGTGGCTAGGCGGGCGGCGCGCGGGTGCAGGCAGTTGACAGGAGGAACCGCCCGGGAGCAGCCGCCGCCTCCACCAAAGAAGCCGGAACCGGAGCGGGCAGGACCTGAGGCGCCCCTCGCAGGGGCAACGGCTATTGCCGCAGCCGGGGTCTCCCCAGCGCCGCTCCACCTGCAACGGTCCCTCAGGCTTAGGAGAGGGGCGGGGAAGAATGGGGGTCTCCCCCCACCGTGGGCCTTTTCGGTGGAAGTTGTTGTTTGAGGAAACTTTATTAAGTCAGCCTCTCTTTTTCTCTGTCGCCCTCTCCCCCGGAGAGTCCAAGCTACCGCCGCGGAGCGCGTAGGAAGGGAGAAGCACAGACTCTCCGGCAGCGACAGGGAGCGACTGACTGACCCCGGACGGAGATGGGGCGAGGGCAGGAAGTGACAAGCTCACCGAGTGGGTGGGGGGAGTGTGGCCGGCACGCCCGGGAGCGTCGCGCGCATGCGCCCGGCCAGCACACCAGCCTGTGGAGAGGAGACGCGCTTTGCCCGCCGCGACCGGTGGGGAAGGAACAGGGGCCGGGGGCTCGAGGGCCGCGTCCGAGAGCGGGGAACCGGGGCAGGGGACACCAGCGGCGCAGCCGGTGTCTCGGGCGGACAGAGAGCAGAAGTCCGGGGTGAGATGTGAGACCCGCGGTGAGGCGAGCGCGCCCTGGAGACTGGCTGGTCGGCCACCAAACTGTTGATCTGGCTGTCCTCTGTCTAGTGGAACTGAAACTCGGGGAGGGTTGGGAGAGGACTTAAGAAGCGGAGGGCAGATGTAGGAGCCATAAGTACTGATGATCCCCAAAAGGCTGTCAGTGCATTGCTAAATGGCAACAGCTGAACTTATTTTTTTCGTGCCAACAATTTTCGAAGCACGCCTCCCGGAACTTGGAGGGTCTTTTATCAGACCCAAGAAAGGGAACGTATCGGTAGCAGATGGGTATTTGTCCCGGCAGCTCCGCTCCTCAAACATGAAAGTGAAGGTGGGTCACGTGGGCTCACGCACTTTCCCTCCTCTTCTGCTCCCGCATTCTGCTTGGAAAATCCCCGATCGCAGTTGTCTGTCAAATTCTGCCGACCCGTGGCCGCTTCTTGGGGGAAAGGGAGCCGCCTCTGTCGTTTTCTTCCCAGCTCCTGGAACGCAACTCTTGCTCCTGGTGACTTGAAGCAAACATGTGTCCACTGTCGGTCAGGAAATTTTAAGAGAATAAAGCCCATTCGCCTTATCTCCGATCCTCCTCAAGATCAACTGAAAGCCTTTCCAGGCCGGGCGCAGTGGCTCAATCCTGTAATCCCAGCACTTTGGGAGGCCGAGGCGGGTGGATCACGAGGTCAAGAAATCGAGACCATCCTGGTCAACATGGTGAAACCCCGTCTCTACTAAAAATACAAAACATTAGCTGGGCATGGTGGCGCGTGCCTGTAATCCCAGCTACTCAGGAGGTTGAGGCAGAAGAATTGCCTGAACCCAGGAGGCGGAGGTTGCGGTGAGCCGAGATCGCGCCAGTGCACTCCAGCCTGGGTGACAAGAGTGAAATTCCGTCTCAAAAAAAAAAAAAAAGAAAGCCTTTCCAGTTGGTCCAAATTAAGCTGCCATTGTGTGGGGTCCTGAAAAACTGAAGTTTAGTAAATAGACTGTCTTTTAGAAGAGAAAAAGTTCAATTGAGTTTTCAAAAATCCAAAGGAAACTTTGTAAATTGATACATTTGTTAGTTTTTAGATGTTGGGCTAGGCACGGTGGCTGGTGCTTGTAATCCCAGCATTTTGGAAGGTCAAAGCGGGAGGATCGCTTAAGCCCAGGAGTTAGAGAGCAGCCTGGGCAGCAAAAGCCGGGCAGGATGGCGCGTGCCTATGGTCCCAGCTACAGGAGAGGCTGAGGCAGGAGGATCACTTGGGTCCAAAAGGTGGAGCGTTTGCATAGGTCTCTGGGAATTGCAGCAGCTTGATTATGGGGGATGACAAGAAAGGGATAGAAAAATGATCTTAACACTTAACAGTGACATAAGTGATATGCATGATCATATATCTATCCCTTAGTTGAGAAGTATCACCCAACGTGAGACTAAAATATGAAATGCCACGGTTTGTAAATTAATGTAAAATAAGTTGTAATACTTCTGTGATAGTGTTTGTTATGCAGCCAATAAAAACCACATTTTGTATAATATTTGGTTGTGTGGAATATGCTAAAGCTACAAAAAGAAAGTATTTTGAAATGTGATACTTTAACAGCGGGCCATAAGTGCAATTACGAATGATTTTAATTTTCTTTATTTTTTTGTATACTTTGCAAAATTTATAAATTAAGCATATAAAACTTTAATAAACAGAAAAATTAACTTTGAAACTCAGTAGGAAGGCTGTAATAATATGAAAATGGTATAGACTAATAAAGCACAAAAGATACAAAATTAAGTATACATTATGAATGTCTCTAAAAAATGCAGTGAAAAAAGACTGAAAGAAACATAAAAATATCTACATTGGAGATACCTTGAGTGGTAAAATTTGTGGTAAAATATTTTCATTTTCAGAGGATTTTTTCTTTTATGTAATAAATATATTTATCATAAGCTTAAAATGAATATGCAATTCTAAATTTCCCTAACCCTGAAAAAGCTTTGCTTCAGATATATCAGTTGTTTGCTGACCAGGTGTGAGTAAAAAAAAAAAACGTTTTGTGAGCCAATGTAGTATTCATATTCTAATGCAAAGTGGCCAGTACTAGAGGGTCCTCAAAATTGCTTGCTAACAGAATAAGTTTAGACAATCTCAGAAAAATTAGAATTAGAGTCTAGATTGAAATGTGTATGTGGGTAAAACAAATATTAAACATATCTGTATAAAAATGAATAACATTTTAAAGATTAAAATAAACCATGGAAGTTATCTAGTAAACCTTGTTTTATAGATGAGAAAACTGAGACCCAGAGAGATTAAGTAATGTGCCAGTCAGTAGGAACTTGGGGTCAGGACCTAGATTACTCCCTACTATGACAACAGTACTACTAATTGACATATATTGAGTAGTTAATATGTTTTAAGCTCAATATTAGCTCATTTAATCCTATCAATTTAATGAGGCTTCGCTATCCTTCCATTCTACAGGTGGGAAAAGTGAGGTAAAGAGAGGTTAGATGACTTACCAAGTGATATGGTTTGGCTATGTCTCCACCCAAATCTCATCTTGAATTGTAACCCCTATAATCCCCAAGTGTTGTGGGAGGGACCCAGTGGGAGGTAATTGAACCATGGGCGTGATTCCCCCCATGCTGTTCTCCTGATAGTAAGCGGGCTCTCCTGAGATCTGATGCTTTTATAAGCATCTGGCATTTCCCCAGCTAGCACTCATTCTTTCTCCTGTTGCCTTGTGAAGAGGTGCCTTCTGCTATGATAGTAAGTTTCCTGAGGCCTCCTTAGCCACACATAACTAGTGAATCAATTAAACCTCTTTTCTTTATAAACTACCCAGCCTCAGGTATTTCCTTATAGCAGTGTGAGAATGGACTAATATACCAAGCTAGATAGGTAGCTGAGCCCCCGTTTGACCCCAAGCAGTTTGGGTCTGGAACTCATGAACTTAGCCATCACGCCGTACTGTCTATACTATGCTGCCTTCACTATGCCATAGCTATCTTGGTTCACATTATATGTGAAAGATGAGCCAGTAGATCCTGCCAGTTGTGCAAGGTATTGCATATTAAAATGCTATGTGCAAGTTCATGAAGTGGAAATGGAGTTGCTCAATTAGAAAATTTTAATTGAGATTTCACAGGGCTCTAGAACTTAACGGAACCTTAGACATCATCTGGAATTATCACCCTAGCTGTAAAAACAATGCACACAAACCATCCCAAAAAATGATCTCACTTCCCTTTCATTGTTCACTGCAGCAACCTAGGTGACACATTACTTTGTTATCCTTAAAAGTCTAGCAGTACATTGTAATGGTGAATGTAAATACATTTTATAGTTTAAAATTCTCTCATCCTCAAGGTGACAGAACACTATCTCTCATACACACGTATGCATATACAGTATATTATTGCTGCATCGCCACCCCAGAATTGGTGGCTTAAAGCCATTTTATGTGCTCTCAATTCTGAAGATTAGTAATTTGGGCTGGCCTTGTCTATGGTCACTCACACAGATGCTACAGTCACCTAGCAGCTTGACTGGGTGTACTCACATGGTATTTGGTGTTGGCTGTTGGCTGGTCCTCTCTTCTTGTAGCCTTTCATCCTCAAGGAGAGTGGCCTGGGTTTCCTCATATGGTGGCAGCATGCCAAGCCAGTACAGATTAGAAATTACAAGATTTCTTGAGGCCCTCAGTTCAGAATTTATATGCTATCACTTCCACTACATTTCGTTAGTCAAGTCAAAGAGCCAGCATAAATTCAGGAAGTAGGGCCAGGCGCGGTGGCTCACGCCTGTAATCCCAGCACTTTGGGAGGCCGAGGCAGGTGGAGTACGAGGTCAAGAGATTGAGACCATCCTGGCCAACTGAAAAAAAAAAAATCAGCTGGGCATGGTGGCACGTGCCTGTAATCCCAGCTACTCAGGAGGCTGAGGCCTGAACCCAGGAGGCGGAGGTTGCGGTGAGCCAAGATCGCGCCATTGCACTCCAGCCTGGGTAACAAGAGCAAAACTCTGTCTCAAAAAAAAAAAAAAAAAAAAAAAAAATCAAAAAAAAAAAAAAAAAAAAAAAAAATTCAGGAAGTAGAGACTTAGACTCACATCTTGCTTGGAGAAGCAGCAAAATCACTTTGCAAAAGAATATGCATTCAGGAATAGGAGGAATGATTGTAATGATTTTCACATTTGATTTATCACACTGTATAATTATTTTAAGAATGATATTAACTAATTGAAGCTGCTGATTTTTTTAAATGCTTTAAGAAAGTAAAACAAGGAAACATTAGACTTATTCTTTAAACTGACTGAGTCATTAGACTTATTCCTGGTAAAACAAGGAAACATTAGACTTATTCTATAAATAAACTTTGGTGATTCCTTAAGTTTTCCTGCTGGACTTGTTTTTCCCATCATTTTGTTGTTTTAAGATTCATTCTTAGTTTTACATCTATTCTAAGCAGAACCTACTAAAACACGGCACAGGAACCTAACATCGAATAGAAGCAATTACAGTTCCTAAAGGACCTATGTACTCTGGTCCAGATTTCACCAGCATTGATTATGATGTGGTATTTTACAACACATAACTAAATCCAAAATGATGCAGAAATCAAATTATGAGCCAAGATAGGGTCTGAGATTGTAGAAAGGGTCATGGAAAAAATGATTTAGAAGGACAAATATTAAACTGTTGATCTATTATCAATTACGTAGACCATAACACCTAAGTATTTTGCAAACAACATAACAGGAAAAACAAAGATAATGCTTTCCCTAAAATGCTTCTTTTAAAAAGGGTAGAGAGTAGATCTAACTGGGTTGCTACCCTGGAGGTAAGCTCCCTACTGGGGAACTGCTGACATGACTTCGTATCTTCCATTCCTGGTGCTAAAGGTACTTGTAGGTCTTGCTGGCCAAATGACACAATGATGCATGCACAGTGCTGCCTTGTGGCTATCAAACCATACCTTACAGATCTTTGATTTAAATGTGTTTCATACAGCATTTAAGCAAATTCCATGGGGGAAAAAAAGGTTTTTGTTATAGTAAGTCACCTATTACAATAATAATAATATGATTATTAGCTGTATTGCAATCTAATAATAACTAATGATAATTTTGTCACTTATTGAATTCAGACAATATGCTAAGTGCTGTATATTTTTCCATCAAATCCTTACAAAGATCCTGGGTTAGATACTATCCCATTTTACCGATAAGGAAACAGACAATGAGTGTCTGAGCTAGACCTAGATTTTTTGGGTTGTTTTGTTTTTTGTTTGTTTGTTTTTTGAGACAGAGTCTCCCTCCATCGCCCAGGCTGGAGTGCAGTGGCAGGATCTCGGCTCACTGCAGCCTCCAACCTCCACTTCCTGGGTTCAAGTGATTCTCCTGCCTCAGCCTCCAGAGTAGCTGGGATTATAAGCACGTACCACCATGCCCGGCTAATTTTTGTATTTTTAGTAGAGATGGGGTTTCACCATGCTGTCCAGTCTGGTCTCAAACTCCTCCTGACCTTCTGATCCACCTGCCTTGGCCTCCCAAAATGCTGTGATTACAGCCCTGAACCACCCACGGCCAGCCAGACCTAGATCTTTAAACCTAGATCTGTCTGAGTCCATAGCCTGTGCTTCAAGTTACATAGATATTCTGATGATTCCTTAAGTTTCATCTCCAGGTCAGACCCATTTCTAGAGCCTCTAAATTCTACTTGTAACTGCCCATAAGACAGACGATCCAAATTTTCCCAGGCATGTCAAAATTAGCCAGACCAAAACTGAATTTTTCTTCTCACCAAACCTGCTCTTCCTCTTCTAGATTTTAATAACATTGTTGCTATCTAGTCAGGCACCCAAGGTAGAAACCTTGGAGTTATAGAGAGGAGTATCTGCAAAGATGCAAAGTAATGAAAATTACCTGTGTACAAGGTTTCTCTTCTCACTTGTCCCCAGCATCTAACCTGCAACCATAAGCTATTGGTTATATTTCAAAAAGGCCTAGGCAATACAGTTTACCCTCTCCATACGCACCATCAGTCTTCTAGTCCCAAATCTCACCTCTGAACCATTGCCACAACAACCTTTGTGCTCTCCCTACCACTTATCTCTGCCTCACTCCAATATTCCACACTATCAGAATTATAGTCCAAACAAATCTGATGTTACTCCACAATTCAAAATCCCCTTTGACTGCCAACTGCATAGACTAATAAGTCAAATCAACAAAAAGCATTAGTACAAAGATTGTATTTTGGAGTCAGAAAAAATCTGAGCATCCTATCTCCATCACTTACAAGTTGTATGACTCTAGTGAGACTCTCTCTTGAGCAAGTGAGAACCTCTCTTGAGCCTCAGTTTCCTTCACCTATACGTTATTTTCTGAATTGTGAAAAATCAGTTAATGAAGAAAGCACCCAGGAGGACCTAAAATAAAGTACACAAAAAATACCATTATACCTGACCCTGCCACAACTTCACACACTTTATGTTCAAAACACACTAGATTTCTTACCCTGTGCAGAAATTCAACAAAGCAAAAATTAATTAAACTGGATGGGGAGGGAGTATGGGACACAGGGGAATTTTAGGGGAAGAGAATAGAACTGTTGGTTACATAAGTATATCAGTTTGTTAAAACTGGACCACTAACATTTTTCAATGTATGCAAATTTAGCTTTAAAAAATGTAAAAAGTAATAGAGTAGGAGTGGATATGGGTGGCTATATAGATGATACAAGAATGGCAGAATGTTGATAACAGTGGAAGCCGTGTGATAAGTACAGGAAGATGTATTATACCATTCTGTTTATTTTGGGTATGTTTAAAATTTTCCGTAAGTAAAAAATATCAAAATATGTTAAACCTTACTGACAAATAAATGCAAATTAAAATCACAGTGAGATAACACAATATACCCAGCAGAATGGCTAAAATTAAAGACAATTCCAAATGCTGATTTGGAATTCCTGTTGAGAAGATGGGATGTGGAGGAATGGGAACACGCATAAATTGCTGATGAGGGTGTACAAAACTGTTTTGACATTACTAAATTTGAAGATGTCACTATATTTTGACCTAAATTTTACTCCTAAAGTATATCACACCAGAAATGCATGCACATAAACACCAAAAAACAGGTACAAAAACCTTCACAGAAGCTTTATTTGTGATATCCAAAAACTAGTAACAATTCAAACATTCATCAACTGAATGGATAAATTATGGTAAGTTTATATACTGGAATATGATCAATGAAAATGAAAAAGTATGGCTACATAAAACAGTGGATGAAATATAAAAAGAAAACAATGTGGAATAAAAGAAGTTAAACATAAAATATACAGATAACATATGATTCTGCACATAGACTATATGATTCCACAAAAGTAATGAGTGGTTACCTGTGAGGAAGAAGAAAGTGGCAGTAATTGATTGGAAGAGATCATAAGAAATGCTTCTGGGAAGTTAGTGATGTTCTACTCCAATAGCTGTGTGATGGTGCTATGTCCCTTTTATGGGAAATCATTGAGTTGTCATATGCGATTGTGCATAATTCTCTGTATGTTTTACACCTGTTAAAAAATTTTTAACTATCTAGTGTTTAGAAATGAATTCTCTTTTTCAAGTTGTGGGATACATGCACAGAACATGCAGGTTTGTTACATAGGTATACATGTGCCCCAGTGGTTTGCTGCACCCATCAACCCATCATCTACGTTAGATATTTGTCCTAATGCTCTCCCTCCTCTTACCCCTTTCCCCCTGACAGGCCCTGGTGTATGATATCCACCTCCCTGTGACCATATGTTCTCATTGTTCAACCCCCACTTATGAGTGAGAACATGTAGTGTTTGGTTTTCTGTTCCTGTGTCAGTTTGCTGAGAATGATGGTTTCCAGCTTCATCCATGTCCCTGCAAAGGACACGAACTCATTGTTTTTTATGGCAGCATAGTATTTCATGGTTTATATGTGCCACATTTTCTTTATGCAGTCTATGATTGATGGGCATTTGGGTTGGTTCCAAGTCTTTGCTATTGTGAATAGTGCTGCAATAAACATACATGTGCATATGTCTTTATAATAGAATGATTTATAAGTCTTTGGGTGTATACCCAATAATGGGATTGCTGGGTCACATGGTATTTCTGGGTCACATGGTATTTCTGGTTCTAGATCCTTGAAGAATTGCCACACTGTCTTCCACAATGGTTGAAATAACTTACACTCCACCAACAGTGTAAACATGTTCCTAGTTCTTCACATTCTCTCCAGCATTTGTTGTTTCCTGACTTTTTAATGGTCGTGAGATGGTATCTCATTGTAGTTTTGATTTGCATAGAAATGCATTTCTTAGTAAAGACAAGAATTGGGCCAAGCATGGTGGCTCACACCTGTAATCCCAACGCTTTGGGAGATTGAGGCAGGTGGATCACTCGAGGTCAGAAGTTCACAACAAGCCTGGTCAATATGGTGAAACTCCATCTCTACTAAAAATACAAAAATTAGCCAAGGAGGTGGTTGTGGGCACCTGTAATCCCAGCTACTCTGGAGGCTGAGGCAGGAGAATGGCTTGAACCTAGGAGGTGGAGGTTGTAGTGAGTCGAAATTGTGCCACTGCACTCCAGCGTAGGTGGCAGAGTGAGCTTTATCTCAAAATAAATAAATAGTAAAGGCATGAGTAAATCAGAATGGTGTCTTATACCATGTGCAAAGTGGTATATCATTAGAAGGTAGACTGTGAAAAGTCTACCTTCTATTAACTCTAACACAACTATTAAAATAATAGAATGGTTACCTTTGGGGGAAGGAGAGGGTTGAGAAGTGGTACTGAATGGTGGGGTACTGATCTTGGTGTTACTGGACATTTTGTAGATTTTTGACCTCAATGATTGTTACATGCATATTTGCTTTATAATAATTCAGTAAGCTGATATTTTATGCACTTTTATTATGTGTGTAATATTTCATAGTAAAAATATTTTTAAGTAGCTGAACTCAGTTTTAATGCCTCTGAACTACATCTGGCATAAAATTAGACATGATTATTGAGCTTTTCAAGGCTTTGTTCCATTATACATGGTACTCCTCCTTTCCTCTCTACCTGGAGAACTCTTATTCCACCCTTCATGATCCACCTCAGTTTTGACTTCTATGAAACTAGCTCCCACAGACAACTAATATCTCCATCCTCCTGCTTCCATACTACATCATTCTGATTAAATGTCTGACTCTCCCATTAGTCTCAATTTCCTCAATATTCTCTTTTGTTTTGCCACCATCTAGCACAGTACCTGGCACATAACAGGCAATCATTAAAAGTTACTGGATGGGCTTGAGTGAATGACTTTCCATTTCTATTGGGATAATGAAAAAATATTGACAGCATATGTAAAAGAATTGGTGTCTTTCACAGGGAATCACATCCAGAGGCATGTGATGTCTATTTGATATTAATCTTCATCACTGGCTTAAAGGGTTACTTAGCATCTCCACTGTATAGTTACTATTTTTCCTTTTGTTATTAACAAGTAATTTGTGAGGAGGAAATGATGGCTTTATTACAGAAACTCCTTTATTTTTATTTTTTTAAGGATGAACTTTTTTTTATTATTGTACTTTAGGTTCTGGGGTACATGTGCAGATCATGCAGAATTGTTGCATAGGTACACACATGGCAATGTTCTTTGCTGCCTCCATCCCCTCCGTCACCTATATCTGGCATTTCTCCCCATGTTATCCCTCCCCAACCTCCCCACCCCCCCGCTGCGCCTCCTCTAGTCCCCCGCAACAGAACCAGTGTGTAATGCTCCCCTCTCTGTGTCCATGTGTTCTCATTGTTTAACACCCACCTATGAGTCAGAACATACGGTGTCTGATTTTCTCTTCTTGTGTCAGTTTGCTGAGAATGATGGTTTTCAGATTCATCCATGTCCCTACAAGGACCTAGAAATAGAAATTCCATTTGACCCAGCAATCCTATTACAGGGTATATACCCAAAGGATTATAAATCATTCTATTATAAAGATACATGCACACGTATGTTCACTGTGGCACTGTTTAAAATAGCAAAGACCTGGAACCAACCCAAATGCTCTTCAATGATAGACTGGACAAGGAAAATGTGGCACAGAAACTCCTTTTTAAATAATTATCTTGATAATCTTACTTAGGTTTTAGAAATTATCAGTGTCAAAGCAAAAGTAAAAGAGTAAACTGAATTGAATTGAATCTGTAAAATAATTAGAAGTTAATGATCAATTATGTTACTGTAAACTACCTTTTGGTATACTCATATGTAAGATGAAGTTAGAAAATGCTTATCATTACCCTGTGATAATTATCAGTAAATCCATTCAAACAATATTTCCTGAGCATCTGCTATATTCCAAACATTTGAAACTGATGAGTAAGACAAGGTCTCTTCCCCTATATTCAACAAAAATTTACTTAGTGCCTATGTGCTAGGTCCTGGGAATACATTCATAAATAAGATAGGAAGTTCCTATGCTCCTGGGGTTTATAGTCTAATTACTGAAGTGCTCCAATTCTAACAACAGAGTCATGTAAGGTGTATTTTTTCATGGTAATCACATAAGCCAGCCACAAGAGATGATTGAAGCCAGGGAATTTTTATGGTATCTAACTAGTCAACAGCAACTTTCAGACACAAGGAAGGAGTGTTTGCAGCATCCGTTTTTAAACTCACTTGAATTAGGGAAGAGATGATAATAATTGATGATGATAATGTAGGTTTGTTTCCAAGTAAATAGTATCATGTTACCAAGACTTATTTCTTAAAGACACCTGACTAATAGATTATCTATTATTACATATAAGCAGGGTAATTTATCCTAAATCATGAGTTGTAAATGCTCTCCAATAATTAACTATTCCTATTTGAATAGGTAATTATTGGAGAGCTTTGTGTTTGATATTGTATCATCAAAAGGCATTTTGAGTTTTTCATTTATTCTCCCAACTGTTCCTCCTTATAGCCAAGAAGACTTACTTGCAAGACTGAGAAAAAGGCTGCAGTTCAAGACGGTAGAATAGAATGAAGTTAGCTCTTTTATGTATATGAACTTGTTACGCTAACTTCAATCACATCCTATTCTCAATCAGTAAATCTGAAATCTTCTCTGGAAAAGTGAGATTATGTCTCATCTCTAATAACAAAACATCAGGAAAAAATACTCACTTTTGGCATCTAGGAACTGAGTGAAAAATTAAAAATTCATGCCCAAACCTCAAGTCTTAATTCTAGTTGAACACACAGACTACTATGTACCAGACCATAACCCACAACAAAATTAAAATGTTAATTAGATGGCTGGTATTTGCATATATGATCTCTCTAATATTTTAAATAATTTCTAAAGTAGTGCCCTGATTTACAAAATGATTATATTTTATATATTTTTAATTGACATTCATTTTTCTCAAACTCTATTATATATTCTATTCAAATGAAAATTCCACGTCTTGAATCTGAGAAAACTCTGGAATCAGAGCATATGAAGGTACTTTACAAAAAGTCAGGGAGCTTAAGGTGGTTTTCTCCAGTTCTTTGAAGAAGGTCATTGGTAGCTTGATGGGGATAGCGTTGAATCTGTAAATTACTTTGAGCAGTATGGCCATTTTCACGATATTGATTCTTCCTGACCAAGAACATGGAATGTTTCTCCATCTGTTTGTGTCCTCTCTTATTTCGTTGAGCAGTGGCTTGTAGTTCTCCTTGAAGAGGTCCTTTATGTTCCTTGTTAGTTGTGTTCCTAGGTATTTTATTCTCTTTGTAGCAATTGTGAATGGCAGTTCATTCTTGATTTGGCTTTCTTTAAGTCTGTTATTGGTGTACAGGAATGCATGGATGAACCTGGAAACCATCATTCTCAGCAAACTGACATAAGAACAGAAAATCAAACACTGCATGTTCTCACTCATAGGTGGGTATCGAACAATGAGAACACATGGACACAGGGAGGGGAGCATCACACACTGGGGTCTCTCAGGGGAAAATAGGGGAGGGACAGCGGGGGGTGAGGAGTTGGGGAGAGAGAGCATGGGGAGAAATGCCAGATGTAGGTGATGGGGAGGAAGGCAGCAAATCACACTGCCATATGTGTACCTAGGCAACAATCTTGCATGTTCTTCACATGTACCCCCAAACCTAAAATGCAATAAAAAAATTACAAAAATAAAAAACAGGAAAAAAAGTCTGGGAGCTTGGTGAGTGTTACTTCTACTTTCAAATCAGCAGCTATAGACAGTGAACAGACTAGAAAGTAATTTTCTGTGTTGTGATCTTCATATACAGAGTAAAGAAAAGGTTCCGATTGCTGAACATTTTGAAAAAGAACATCAGGAAATTAATACCTCCACTCAGGCAGACTTGTTTTTTTTTTCTGTTAGGAGAAAACCCCACAGAATCCATAGTGTCCACATTCTTGGCGAGACCAGTGATGCCAGGCAGTACTAAATTATCCTGTAATACCTAGATGTTGAAGTTAATAGCACTGTTTTCAATGGCATAGAATGACACTTTCTTCTTGGTTCTTTGTGACCAAATACCTAAATCTAGTGTCACTCTCATTTCTAAAATAAATGCCTTTGTAAAAAAGTGGGTCAAAGTTCAATGTGTTTATAATGATCTCATTGCTAGAAAAGACCATGTGCCCTAGCTGTCGTTAACAGCAGTCTCATTTATGGGAACAAAATAGCTTTACGTTTCTCAGGAAGTTTTTTTTTTTTAAGGAACAACTATTATAGGATATTTTAAAATTCCCCCATCAATGTTAGTTCTCTTTTCTTAATCACTTATTAAACTGACAGCTATAATTCAAGAAGGTGTGAAAAGATATCATTGAAACCCCTCCTTTTTTGAAACTCTTGTCTTTCTAGTCTTAAGAAACTCATTTTAAACACACAGCCCAGCCAGATGAATGAAGATAAAAAATACTGCTCAAGTAAGCTAGGTAAGTAAAATTAATGTCTACAGATTATTCACTAAAAGCCAGACTTCAAGACTACACAATATATCCATATAAAGAAAGTGCACTTGTACCCCTTAAATCTATACAAATAAAAATAAATATTGTGAAAGTGCTATATTTTATCTGGAAATGTTTGAAACATATTTAGACTTGAATTTTATTTAACTGTTCCTTAGGATATCACTTAAAGAAAACAAAGAACTCCCAATAATTTACAGAGTCTACAGAAGATATTTTATAGTCCATTGTTCATCCCTACATCATCCTTATGCTTAAAGAGACAGTAAATTTCCAAGAAAAAATATGAAGAGAGGCTGGGCCCAGTGACTCACACCTATAATCCCAACACTTTGGGAGCCCAAGGCTGGAGGATTGCTTGAAGCCAGAAGTTTGAAACCAGCCTGGGGAACATAGGGAGACCCTCATTTCTACTTAAAAATTTTAAAAATTAGCTAGGCATGCTGGCACTTTCCTGTAGTCCTAGCTAGTCAGGAAGCTGAGGTAGGAAAATCACCTGAACCCAGGTGTTCAAGATTATAGTACGCTATATTCACACCACTGTACTCCATCATGGGCAACAGAGTGAGACTATCACAAAAAAATAATGTGTACATATTTGTGATATGTACATATTAATGTAATATATGTGTACATATATATGTACATACATGATGTATACATATATAGATATATATTTGAGATATGAGATTAAGAGAAATACATATGAGATTAAGGGAAAGAAAAAGCTAATTAACATTTGTAGAGTCACTATTCTGTATGAGACACCAGGCTAGGCACTTTACATCCATCATCTTCCTTAGGGAAATATGAGCCAAAACAAATTATTAACCAGCTTTATTTTAGCCTTCATATGTTCCCTGAGCATGGAGAGAAAAGGAGTTACATATCCTCTCCAGGAGCTTTTATGTGACCTAGGAAAGAATCGCTTTCTCCAATCTTTCTTTAGCTTTACTTACACAGGAGGATGTTGCAGATTCATAGAAATTGTCACTATACACCCAGAAGAAAATGTCTGACACACATGGCTATCTACAAACCCAGTATTTTGGCAGGATCACGATTACTGAAAATAAACCACACCTAAAATACTGAGATCTTTCTGAACACCACACTTTACAGGAGATATAAAGAAATGGATACCCATTCACACAGGGAGAGGACCTGGAAAGGGAAAGAGACTTGAAACCATGTCCTGCATGGAATATTCGCATGAAGTGGGGAGATTTTGCCTAGCCAACAAAGTCTTCAACTGTATAGAGAGTGTTGTATGGAAAAGGAATGTGTTCTATGTACTCATCCTTGCTGGGGTGTGAGAAGCACAGGAATGCCAATTCCAATGCAACAGAATTTTCTGACCAAGCTGTCCTGCAATTGAATGAATTGCCTCAGGAGGTGTTAAGTTTCCAACTTTGGCCAGAATGTTAGCAGAAGTATGGTGAAAGGGATTCAAACACTTGATGGAAACTTGGAGTAAAAAGGATGGTTTTGAAGTTAATTCCAACCCTACCAGTGTGCAAAAATGAAAGGGATAAGACTGGTAATTGAACCAAATCTTCATGCCTCTGAACTCATATAAATAGAAATATAACAAATCGGAATAAAGTTTTCTCACGTGAACCATGCAATAAGAAGTCAGGTTTTGACCACCCTAATTCAAAGTTAGAATATACATTTTTTTTTTTTAGAATATACTTTTTACTCTGATTTCTTTCATAAACTGAAACACAAAGCAGCAACTTGACCTATTAACATTAACACTGAGATCAAGCATTGTTAGTTTATCCTCTGTAACTATCAAGTACACAATTCAATTGACTGATCACCTACTATATGCCAATCATGGTACTAAAGTTTGGGGGATATAATGGTGAACAACAACAAAAAAGTGATCTCTGCCTTCATGGCATTTATAGGCTAGTTTAATTGATGTCTCTCACAGATGATATGAAGTCTACTGTTTTTAGTATAGCTTTCATTATTTACTTTCTGATTAAAAATACTCAGTTTTTCAAAATAAGTTTTAAAAGAAAAAAGCATTTTCCTTCTATTAAACATTCAGCAGAAAATTCATGACCTAGAAGTTTCCAATTTACATAATTTGAGAAACTCTACTTCTACCAAAAATACATTACTGCTTATACTTATGGAATTAGTACAAATATGCATAATATGTAAGAATAATATATGGTTTTTGCTATGACTAATTTATATAGACTAAGTAATTTGCCTAAAATATGATTTCATTAAGAGAATACAATTACTTATATAATCAAAAGTCACTGATGAAAGTTAATCAGCTGGCTTTTTGCAGTCTTCGTATAGGCAATACATGACTTAAGTCAGGATTTGACACATTTGTGGTTATTATGTCTAGTTCTTACACATACTGATAGTTTGATTTCTACAAAACTAAATTTGCAGTTGAGTGAGAAACCTGGAAGTAGGGCTAGGTTAGGAGCTAGAAAAAAAAACTTTCAAGGTTAAATTATATAATTCAGTTGATTAACATTACCAAGAATAATATATTGAAGAGTCCATAGGGATAGTCCATGAAGACTTAAGTTTCTGCCATATACACAGTCACATTCTAAGGAGACTAATTCCTGTATTCTTGCCAGGGCTCATCCAGAATCATTTGTAGATAATCATTGAAGGTAAAATGACTCCTTCTACATAATGATAGTTGATTAGACCAGTTATCATTTTATCAGTCACAGTCAATCAAACACAGTCTGACACATGACACATGGTAGGCACTCAATGAATATATATATATTCTCTCTAGAGAATGTAGAGAGAACATATATATAGAGAATATATATATATATATATATATATATATATATATATACACACACACACACACACACACACACACACACAGAGAGAGAGAGAGAGAGAGAGAGAGAGAGAGAGAGAGATTGCTCTGTCACCCAGGCTGGAGTGCAGTTGCACAATCATGGCAGCCTTGACTTCCTAGATTCAAACAATTCTTCCAACTTAGCCTGCTGAGTACCTGGGACTACAGACGTGCACCACCACACCTACTAACTTCTTTCTTCTTTTGTAGAGACAGGTCTCGTAATGTTGCCCAGGCTGATCAAGCAGTCCTCCTGCCTTGGCCTTCCAAAGTGCTAGAATTACAGGTATGAGCTACTATGCCCAGCCTCAATGAACATTTTTGAATGAAGGCACAGATGGACAGAAGTGGAAGTAAACTCAGAAATAGAATAACAAGGATTAAAGAGAAAAATGACTCACTCACTGACTTATTTAATAAATACTGACTGATTTCTATACATAGATTAGGCTCTGTATGTGGATACTGTTCTAGGGTATGTATGAGCAAAAAAAAACAAACACCATTACATTGGCCCTCAAGGAATTTATAGTCTAATTGAACAGTCAGATATTCATCCAAAATCACCAAATATAATATGCACAATATGATCAGTGGTGTGGTTAGAGATACGGTGCTAGGAGAGGGCTTAACAGAAGGATTTGACCCTGCCAAGGAGGTCAGGAAAACCTTGCTTAAGGAAATAAAGAATTGCCCAACTAAAGTGTAGTGGAAAGAATGTTTTAGGTAGAGGGTCTGGCAAGTGCAGAAGTCTCCATGCAAGAATGAGAGCTAGTGTGACTGCTGCACAGTGGGCATAGTATGGGAAGAGATCAAGAAGAACCTTGTAGGCTATGTACAGGTGTCATTTATCTTAACAGCAAAGTAAAAACATCAGAGTATGTAGCAAATATATAGATTTGCTCACTACACTCAAATGTGCACATAAAATGTGGAGTTGTGTTTGTGTGCACTTTTTGATTGAGATATCATTGACATATAATAAAACTTACCCTTTTAAAATGAACAATTTAGTGGGGTTTAGTACATATATAGAGTTGTGCAGCCATCACCACTATCTAATTTCAGAACCTTTTAATTACCCCAAAAAGAAGTCCTGTACTCATTAGCAGCTGCTTTCTATTACCTTCTTCCTCCAGTCTCTAGCAACCATTAATCTGATTTCTAGCTCTATGAGTTCATCTATTCTGGACATTTCAAATAAATGGAATCATAGAATATGTGGCCTTTTGTGTCTGGCTTCTTTCACCTAGCCTAATGCCTTCAAGGTTCACCCATGTAGCATGTATCAATACTTCATTTCTTTTGAACGCCAAATAATACCATCTGGTACTAACATAGGTACTAACATATCACATTTTTTTCTTTTTACAGACATTTATTAACACCATTTTTTGGTAAAATTTCTAAAGAAACAAATTCAAGACAAAAATCCCTCCAGTAGGTAACGAAATATTGTTTCAATTCCTTCTGATCAAATGACTTTATTGCATTAAACAGTACATCAGCTGGGCAGGTTCTGTCTCCTCTGGATGTGTGGCAGTCACTGTTTCTTCTTTAAACATAACTAGGATACAGTGACACTGTCATAACTAAATTTTAAGTAAATTAGTACTGTGACCTCCAAGGGCAGGTGTGAAACATGTGATCAGAGCCTGAAACACCTTGTAGTGGTTTCACTAAAGTTAAAACAAGAGAAGCACTTAGGAAGAAAGTCTTCCCTCATTAATTTCTGGCATGCTACATCTTCATCCTGGAACTTATGGACAAAGTGTACCTTCCACTTAGAAAATCCAAGTGTTTTTACAGCAAGTTGAATAAATTAAAAATGTAGGGAAAAATGGAACTAGTGAACAAAAGAATTCTTCAAGGTTCTCTTTTTAAATTAATATGTTAAAATGTTACATGTGAATCAGCATTTCACAAGCACATGGCACATACTCAAGGCCCTAGAACCAAATGTCAACATTTGGCAAATACAGCAGAATAATCTTTTCATTGTGACTTTTTTTTTTTTTTTTTCCTGAGACAGAGTCTTGCTCTCACCCAGACTAGAGTGCAATGGTACAATCTTGGCTCAGTGCAACATCCACCTCCCATTTTTTAATCTCTTCATCCATTTATGAACATTTGGGTTGTTTCTACTTTTTGGCTATTATGAATAATGTTGGCATAAACATTGTATACCAGTTTTTATGTGGATAAATATATGATAATTTCTCTTGAGTATATACCTTGGAGTGGAATTTCCGGGTCATGTGGATGTACTGCTAATGTTCACTATTAACATCTATGTTAGACAAATTTCCTGCCTGTTCTTCACTCTGCTTACAGCCTATTAGTGTCCCCTGGTCCCAGCTCAGCCTTTCCTGGGATCATGCTGGCATCTGTGTGTTTACCACACACTCTATCCAGCTCCTAGCCCAGACTGTCCATAACAGGCCTGCCAGCTCTAAACTCAGCATCCAGGCCACACAGGAACTGAGAGAAAATCAGGAATGCAAACTAAAGCTCTCTCTAACTGAACACACCATACAACCCTTTTAACTATGGCATGCACTCCCCCAAGTGGGTACAGGACTGCCCTGCACTACAGTTTCCTTCCGGGATCCCAAACAGTGAGTGGATGGATAATTCATCCAATTGTGGTGTTTTCCTCAATTTGTCTAATATCCTTTTCCACAATTGGTGAGGTTAGGAGAAGACCAGCATGTCTCTTCTCCATTTATAGTTTCAAGGCCTCAGAACAAAGATAAGAATTTGTTCAACAACCTTCCCACTCTCATTTCTGTCTCGTCCCTTCTAGTCCACCAAAACGGGTGGAATTTTTGTATGCCTTACACAATTCAATGATTCTCACTAGAGGATGTTTTGGAACTCTGTGGAGGTATTATTAGTTGGCACAATGACTGGGAAATGTGACTGGCACTTAGTTGAACAGGTTCAGGGATACCAGATGTCTCATGGTGTTTAGGATCATCTCTTACAATATTGTGCCTTATGGTTTTTTAGTAACAGTTTTATCAAGATATAATTCACAAACCAGGAAATTCATCTATTTAAAGTATTATTCAATGGTTTTTAGTGTATTCACAGTTACACAACCATCACCAGAATCTTAGAACATTCCATCACCCCCAAATGAATCCTGTACCTATTAGCAATCACTCCCTATTTCCCCTGAACTCTCTATCCGTAGGCAACCAAAAACCTACTTTCTGCCTCTATGACCTATGTTGTATATTGCATATAAATAGAATCATACAGTATGTGACCTTTCCTGTCTGACTTCTTTTATTCAGCATGTCTTCAAGATTGATCCATTCTGTGCTTCCTTCACTTTTATGGCTGGATAATATAACATTGTTTTGATATACCACATTTTATTTATCCATTCATCCATTGGTGAATTTGGTTTGTTTTCACTTTTGGCTATTATGAATAATGCTGCTATGAACATCCATGTACAAGTGTTTGAGTGAACATATGTTTTCACTTTTCTTGGGTATATTCCTAGATGTATAATCCTGGGTCATGTGGTAACTCTATGCTTAACCTTTTGAGGAAAAGCCAGACTGTTTTTCAAAGTAGCTGCACCATTTTACAATCTTGCCAGCAGCATATGAGGGTTCCAATTTCTCCACATCCTCGTCAATACTTGTTGTCTGTCTTTTTTATTATAGCCATGCTACTTGGTGTGAAGTGGTATCTCATTGTGATTTTTTTTCATTGTGATTTGATTTGCATTTCCCTGGTGGCTAATTATGTTGAGCATCTTTTCATGTGTTTATTGGCCATTTGTATACCTTCTCTCAAGAAATATGGCTTACTTTTGAATATCTCACTAGACTTTCATAGAGGTGAAAACATTGCTTGGCATTTTCTGAGCTTAGAATCTAACTCCAGTTTACATGGAATCATGAAGTAGTTTTGCATAGTTTTAATATGCAGTGAATTCAAGGAATGCAACCACCATCCACATTGTGTGCCAATTATACCCTGTTTTATTTGGAAGCTTAGCAATATTTGCTCATTATTTCAGAATATCTCATCACCAGTGGCAGTGCCCCCATAGTATTTGAATTGCAGGTGCAACATCCCTTTCTTTATCAGTCTGCATTTGTTGCTGTGGAGCACAAATATGTATCAGATGGAATTTGAGACTCCTTTTAACAGACGTAGAAACCCAGAACTATAATTGAATGTTAACAATAAGGGTTGTTTAAAAATATTTTATATAATTTCCAACTTACATAAAATGTTATCTAAGTTCTGAAAGCTACTTAACTACTAAGATTAAGTAATTTTTAATAGTTTGTTGGTTTTCAATCTTTCTTTGACTCTGTCCCCAAAAGCCCATCAAGAAATCCTTTTGGAAGCCCCTTCTGATGTTATTTTCTTTTTCAATCTGCCTTCTTCCTCTTTGCCTGTCTAAGGATATAGTATCCAAGGTCTTTTTAAATACCAAAAATGGAATGCAGTAGGATTTTGAGACAGGAGATATGTTTTTGTGTGTGTGTGATACAATCTGTCCAATGTCATAATAAAGGGACTCATTTTACATTGTACTAACAAACAAGACTAAATTCATTTGTACAAATATCATAATTCCTCATTTTCTCCTTTTCAACTGTCTGTAATTTGTCTCAGCTGTTATCTACCCTTCAAGTATGGTTATTTCCCCTCTTTCTCTTATCACATACAAATAAGTCTGATCTTTTATTACATATCCTAATTCTAGTTTACATTTTCATTTCCATTGTACTTCTGGTCTTTCATTTTCTTGTATTTCTTATACAGAAGAGTTTCTTACTTCTCTTAAATTCAAACTTTTTCATTATAACAAGAGAGAAGCATCTAACTGCTTCATTATATCTCCTAGACTAGACATGCCCAGACATTTACACATTGAAAGGCTTATTATTTTATAACAAATTGCTTTCCCTTTATGTCTCTTTTATATTTGGCTTAGGTTATTATATTGATTTTTGGAAATTATATGTAGAGATAATTTCTTGTACCTATGATTTTCATTTCAGAATTAGAAAGGAGGCATTACAAAACATTAGTTATGAAGATGGGACTCTGGGTTAAAAACCACTGTTCTACATTGTATCTTTATCTATGCCAGGGCTGCAAGCTTCATGGACTGGCTATCAAAGGAGGAAAGGACATTTTTTCTGCTCTATGGCAGGCGCGATGATCTCAGGTGAGTAAGCTTGGTTCTTGATATGCTAATGGAATTTAGATAAATAACTCTACCCCAAGCCTAGTTTCATGATTAAAGAAGTCAGGTAACTATTCTCTCATTTCCGCAGAGCAGTAAGACTCAAGGCTCAGCTTCAGAGGAGGAAGATAATAAAACTCATGATTTAAGGAACAGATTCAAAAGTATTATTTTAGTGATTCCTAGCTATAAATGTTTTAAGCAGGGTGGGAAGCAACAATAAACTCCAGCTGCTGTGAAAGAGTGTTAAGAATCAAGCTCCTTTATATCCTAACTTTATAAACTGATTATCTTCAAGTAACATAGTTGCTCAGCTGTGGTCTGGAGCTCTGCAGTGTCTCACTAACAAAGGGAGTGATTCGAACAGGAATCCAGTTGCTGCTGCATGAACTGGAAAATACAGAGGCTTTATGCATCTCGCCTTCTCTCCCTGAATCTTCTGATTGTGTTTGTTTTAACATATGATTCAATAAAGTTGAACTAAACCCAGTATCAAGATATCTCTTATAATTATTACATGGTTTTATAGCAAGGGGAGTCACATTGGTCTGTGTAAATTGTTTAATGAAAGTTGTATTATTGATCCAGCCACCAATATGGCTATGATTTTCCAGACTAGGGAGAAATAGAGTCATCAACTGCCTTGAATCATTTTGGGGAGAAGGTGAGTATAAATTGTAGATTATGGAATAACTTAAATCTAAATGACCAGCAAGAAAAAAATTCTGAGAAGGATCATAGAATCTTTTCATGGGACATATTCAATATATCTATGTCCGTTGAACACACACAGAGAGAGGACAGGAGACCTGGATTTCTTTGTCCCTTTCAGAGGATTCTGATTCTTTAAGAACTGTAACTAAAATAGAAAAATTTAGAGTTGAGTCATCTGCTGGCGGATTACATTATTGAAATTGCTGGTTTATTCTGTATACCTTAGTGACACATGGTTCCTGTTTTTTTTTTTTCTTGTTTAAATCAGTCAGTTCCTAATAAAATGGAGAATCTTTATGAAATATGACTTCTTATCTTACAGATTCAGCAATACTTCTGCTTACTATATTAGTTTTCTAGGGCTGCATTACAACACACCAAACAGATTGAGTGGCTTAAACAACAGAAATGTATTGTCTCATAGTTCTGGAGACTAGGAGTACAAAACCAATGCCTCAGCATGGCCATGCTCCCTCTGAAGGCACTAAGGAAGGATCTGTTCCAGGCCTCTCTCCTAGCTTCTGGTAGTTCCTTTGCTATGGGAGCAGAAGTCCAATCTTCCCATGATATTTCCCCTGTGTGTATGTACCTCTATGTCCAAATTTCTCAGTTTTGTAAGGACACCAGTCATATGAAATTAGGGACACACATTACTCCAATATAATCTCATCTTAAGCAATTACTCTGCAATAAACCTATCTCCAAATAATGTTGCATTCTGAGATACTGAGGGTTCGCAATGCAACATACACATTTCTTGGGGAAGACACAATCCAACCCAAAACACCCTTTTGCTAAAAACAGTAACGCCTTTTCTTTGAAAGTATGGCTATACAAAAGGAAGTAAAATAGTGGTTTCGAATAGTGGTATAGCAACCACAACTTATAGTTTCAATTTCTAGTCCTCCTGCTTATTATTCTTCTTGATATTAAAGCAGAAAAATATCAGAAGTCTGGCACACTTATGTGTCTATACGTTACTCTGAGTGGTTTGTTTTTATGTGAGAGGTAATAAAATACCAATAGAGCTACAACTACTTGTCATAGAAGAATATGCAAAATTACCAGCCAAACTTCAAAGATTCTTTTAGATTTGTGCATATGAATACTGCTGATACGTGCCTCAGCTTCCAGCTGCCATTTTCCTCAATGCTAAGAATCTTCAAAGCAAAGCTCAACCCAAGCAAAGTTGTCAGGCAAAGGAGAATTGCCTTTTTGCCTATCCCCTCTCCCTCCACTCTGGCATCTCCTCTCCTTGCACAGCATGCTTAGGGCACTTCACTGTGTCTTATTTGCCTTTCCCAGCCAGGATCCTCTGAGGTCCTCTAACTATTCTGCCTCAGCCTTGAAATTTGGCCCAGCCTGCCTCTAGCACTCAGGATTCATTATCATTAGTTTACTTGGAGAAATCTGACAGCCCTGGATTTCCTCAGGATCAGACTAAGATGCCTTCTTTGAACACAATTACCAAAACTCATGAACTGACCCATACTAATGTGGTAGTGAAAGACAGATAAAAGGAGTTACCCAGAATCCTTCCATACTTTCTAGATAAATCCATGTGTCAAAGAAAAGGAGACAATGGGGATGACCCTGTTATATAATTCAGCATAGTGGCTTTAATTGGGAATCTCAGGCAATTTCAGCTACATAATGTGCAAGGTCTAGTGCAAAACGAAAACACAGGACCCCATGGTCAGCATCCAACCTCTGGGCAACAGGCAACCCCAAAGGACTGTCACTTTCATGTCAATATATGTTCAGTATCTTGATTGGGTGTGTTCAAGAGGCTTCCACCAAGTCACCTGTGCAAAGGGTTGTGGCATTTCACAATGTGAAAGGGTGTCAAGCTTGGGTTGGAGAGAGCTGCCACCTTGTCCTGCCCTGAGATACCATAGGGCATGCACCAGATTTTGGCACTCCTTGCACCTGCACCCAGGACCTGGTTCCTGGCCCAGGCAGAGGGTGGCACTGGTCATAAGGTGAGACTGGGAAGGAGAAAACAGCGCAGGCCCAGGGCACCAGATGCCAAAGAGTAGGTAGCCAGAGAACCTGTCCAGCGAAGGTAGAGGGGTAGCACTTTGTGTAAGTCTAGGCTCTGTGTCTCCAGCAAATGCTTCCTTGCTCCAATCAGATGTCACTTACAAAACATAAAATCAAAGATAAAATTATTGAAGTTTCAAGATGGCAACCACCAAGCATTAAACCCCAAGTGCAGGGACCCCATAGAAAAGGGAACAATGTTTTCATACAACTAGGTCTTTGTGGTATTTCTTCAATCATGTGTCATCATAAGAAATACCAAAACATCCTGCAAAGAGTGAGAAGATCCAGATTTGTGTCTTGAGTTTCAGACTTATTAAAGAAATGGCATTATCATTAAACTGTTCAAAACCATGTTTTTACCATCGTATGATGGTCTCATATTAGGTGTTATCCTCTAATGGCTAAACTGAATAAGGTTAGTGTCATAGAGACCATGAGCTAGCTACCAAAATCTATTTACCTTATCTTTGGGTACAGAATAGACTAGATTTCCCACTCTTCCTTACAGATAGGCAGAGTCATATGACTGAGTTCTTTCAAACAGAATGTGAATGGAAATGACATATGCTACTTCCAGGCCAGTCCCAGAAAAATCTCCCACAGCTCCTTCTCTGTGCCATCCTTAGACTGGATGGAGGTGACAACGAGGCCCCAGAAAGAGGAGTTTTTAACTAGGGGCACATGGAACCCCAGAAATTCTCTAGATAGAATTCAAGGACTCAATCATGTAGATGAGAAAAACCTTTAAACTTTTATTTCACTGACCTCTATTTGGGATGTAGCACTTCCTTTCACTGTTAATATAGGCAACAAAGCACAGTGTAATGAGCAGTAACTGACTCTTTAACCAATAAAAAATCACCAGTGTTGTCATATTTTATTATAGTTGCAGCAGACATCTCAAAATACAATGTATTCTCATCACTACTGTGATATTGTAGTAATAATTAGATCCACGGCTAACTCTTATTATTTAAGAATGAATTAAAAAGCACATATACTAGCATATGACAAATTAGGTCTTTTAATATTTTTAAAACTATATTTCAACATAGTTTTTATTATGTTATCTTAATATTTAATTTTATGCATTTGTAAACATTATTCCGAGAAGGAAGTCTTGAGGCTTGACCAGACCTCCTAAAGTGGCCCATGACACAAAAAGGTTAGGAACCCTGATAGAATTACACTAAGGAGAAAAAATCTACATAGAAAAGGTTATTTACTATGTAATTCCATCTATATGACACTGTGGAAAAGGCAAACTTATCAGGACAGAAATCGGTGAGGAAGGAAGAAGATGGTCTACAGAGAGGCACAAGAGTGCTTTTTGAAGCAATGGAAATATTCTATATTTCAAATGTGATGGTGGTTACACAACTGTATACATTTGTTAGAATTCATTAAAATATATGCCTTAAAAGAGAGAATTTTACTACATCTAAATTATACCCAAATTTTGTAAATTTAACTTTAAAAAAAGAAAAAAAAAGCCCTGTTAGGAGATAGCAGGCTCACAAGATTAAAGAAGCTGGCACGATGTCTTCAAGGAGTGCCACCCACTGATCTGAACAACTACCCAGGGCTGTCATGTGAGAGAGAAATCAACTTCTACTGTACTGAGTTTGTGTGCTTGAGTTTATTTGTTACCATATAAACTTAGACTGCCCTTACACATTTATGAAAAGTATTTTGTACAACATAATACAAGTGTTGGAATAAGAATATTCACGTTCCAGTCCTGATGCTGTTAGTCAAGAGGTTTGCATAATTTGGACAACCACTTAACTTCTCTGAAGTTCAATTTCCCCGTCCATGGAATGAACGAAGTTGATAATAACCACCCACCCCCGCACGACCCCTTTCAGTATGTTGTAAAGATGAGAGATTGCATAAATCTTAGCCTAGAGCACCAAACACATAAAAAGCTGTTATTCAAGTAGCTACCTACTCTGATTATATCTGGATCATTAGTTAATGTATTGGTAGTCCCAGCCCTATAAAATCTAACATTTCACTTTCTTTAGAAAAACTACTTCTCAAGGTTTCACTCTCTTTTTCAGCAAGTGATTTTCATATCTCAAAGTTAGTTGAGATGTTCAAGACCATCTGATCCAACCCTTTCATCTTCTATTTCTGCTTAGGGTAACAAAATGAAAGTAATTGCATGGCTTTCTTCTGAGTGACAGAACTGGCAGCTCTGAGCCACTGCTGAAAAAGAAGATCCAGAAAATCCCCGCATTTTGAGTCACAGCTGCAGCTGCTGAGGACCAAGACACCATCCCACAGAACTCCACCATCTGGAAGTACTAAGGAGGAAAGACCTGGGAGAGGAGAGGTCACAATTTGGGAGGCTACAGTTTTATTGAAATGACCCTATTCTCTTCCTTTACCTCTGGGAAGCCAAAGAAAGTTAATCAGAGAGATTGAGGATCCCCAAACTCTCCCCACCTCAGCTAAGCTAGAGACTAGAAATAAAATCTTGTCTAAGAGTGGATCGGAAACTGGATTAGTGAAGGGCCTGATCCTGCTTCAGAGACTGATGATAGATCTGAGAGGTTTGCCTGTGAGGGGAAACTTCCATTTCCACTATCGGCAGCAACGAGGATTCTTGAATGCCTATGGGCCAAGACAAGATGACACTGCTAAAGGAGCCTGATCCTTAGCAATCTCGCTTCTACTCCACTGAACAATGGCCAAAGAGCCAATGGGACCCCAACAGCAAGAGGCTAGTGGTCAGGACCAACTGGGGCAGGGGCTGCAGTCATGATAGCTGCGGAGTCCAAGCCAGATGCCTGATGCCAGTGACTATGCGAAGATGAGGTCCCTATTATAGCTCCCTTACAGGAACCAACAAATGCACCTCAAAAAATCGGTATGCATTTGCTACCAAAAATGCAAATGTGTTAAGCACCAGTCAGTGTTAGAGAATCAGTAACTCAGTCACAACAGAGTGATAACTACTACCTCACCATAAGTCATTCTGTAAGGAGACCCCTGCCTCTACCTTTCCCACTCACTTCCCACCCCAGCACCAGAGGGGAAGCAGTGAGAAAGGAGGGGTGAAGAAAGGTGTCTCAGATAGTATCCATTGGATGTGCTCTCTCCACACTCCTGCCATCCAGCCCCAAACCACCACTCCAGCTCCTGCCACCACCACCGTCATTATCACTACCACTACCATCACCACTACCACTATCACTACACCATCTACACCACTGCCACCATCACAAAAACCATTTTTTTTTAGATGGAATTTTGCTTTCTGTTGCTGAGGCTGTAGTGCAGTGGTGTGATCTGGAAACTCCACCTCCCAGGTTCAAGTGAGTCTCCTGTCTCAGCCTCCCAATAGCTGGAACTACAGGTGCCCACCAGCACACCCAGCTAAGTATTTTTAGTAGAGATGGGGTTTCAGTATGTTGGCCAGGCTGGTCTTGAACTCCTGACCTCAGATGATCTGCCCACCTCAGCCTCCCAAAGTGCTGGGATTACAGGTGTGAGCCACAGCACCTAGCTACTACCACCATTATTACTACCGCTATTACCACCAACATCACCACCACCAGTACACCATTCCCAACATCACTACCATCACCACCACGACTACTGCCACCACTGTCACCACCACCATCACCACTACCACTACCATCACCATCACCATCACCACTACCACTACACCACTGCCACCATCACTCCCACCACTACCACCACTGCTATCACCACTACCACTACACCATTGCCACCATCACTATCGTCACCAGCACCACTACTACTGCTACTATCACCGCCACCACCACCACCACCACTACCACCACTACAATCACCACCACCATCACCACCACCACTACACCATTGCCACCTTCACAACCAGTATCAACACCACCGCCACATCACTACCACTACTACCATACCACCACCACCAGCACCATCCCACCATCACTATCAGTAACAAGCAGCTAGAGCCAGAGGTCTTACCAGTATATGTGAGGGAGTAGTTAGAGATTCGGGCCAAGCATGAATTTAATACTTAAAAGTGAATACTACTGAATCTTAAAACATGTTTAATAAACTGTCTTAACAAATGTGTGTCTTCAAAGTTGTGGAAATGCGCTACTATGCCCCCAAAAAGCCCATTACCCAAAGACAGAGCATTACTTGAAAAAATAAAACTATTTCATGTTTATACCCACAACATTTAGACTTTTTGATAGAATAAATAATAAATTCAATAAGTTGACATTTGCTAAGCACCAAGTATATCTCAAGCACTTTAAGACTGGCATTCATTTAAACATGATCTCTTTCACACCTAGGAGAACCTCCTTGTTATAGTAGCTCCCAAGCCAAGGTAAACCAATGAATTCTTCCCAATTCTAATGATAAAATAATTGGTTTGACAAAGGACTATGTGTAAATGTATTTTAACAAGCGCAGTTACTGGTCAGGCAATCATTAATGCCTCATAAATTAAGACCATGAGGCAGGAACAAAAGGTCCAGTGGATCTCAGAATTTTGCCAGGGAACTACTCACCAGGGCATCACCTTGTTGGTTAATGGATGCCCACACAGCAGAAAATGTGGGATGTGAACATTGCTTCTTGCCACTAATGCATTTAATTAGTAGATGATCAGTATTCATTTGCAGAAAATAAGGACATCTGTCCTGAGACATGTATTAGTAGCAAAAACAAAGTTACGACCAGTTGCTTCCCCCTGGGTTTTGATGGTGGTGTTTTGGTTTGTTTCTTTTTTTTTCTTTTTTTTTCTTTTTTTTTTTTGCTCTTGTATAGACAAAAGTTCATGATGAAATTACTCACCAAAACAGAAACTGAAAAACAAAAGTTAAGGATAAATTCATCATAATCCTTCATCAAGCCCAGAAGAAAAAGGACCAAAACTGCATGCTTTGACATTGCTATGGGTCGAGCTGTGTCCCCCTAAATTCATATGTTGAAGTCTTTACTCCCAGTACTTAAGAATGTGCTTGTATTTGGAAATAAGAGTCTTCAAAAACGTAATTAACGTAAAATGAGGTCATTAGTGTGGGCCTTAATCCCAAAAGACTGCTGTCCTTATAAGAAATTAAAATTTGGACACAGACACACACAGCGAAAAGACCATGTGAAGACACAGGAAGAAGATGTCAAGAAGAGGGGCCTCCAAATAAACCAATCCTGCTGATTTCTTGATTTCAGACTTGTAGCCTCCATAACTGTGAGAAAATAAATTTTGGTTGTTAAGCTATTCAGTTTGTGGGTACTTCAGCACAGCAGCCCTAGCAAACTAGTACAGGCCATCATTATTTTTCAACAGTGTTTTCACTTAAAATCATGGGACTGTAGAGTTGGAAAGTGCCCAAGCAACCATTATTCCGTCCAACTTATCATTTTATGTATAGTAATAATAACTAGCAGTATTGAGTGCTTAGTGTGACAGACGCTGTAAGGCACATGTAATATATTCTGATATTTACATCAACTCTGCTGTGTATTTATTGTCATCTCCATTTGTACAGATTCCCAGAGCCAGTAAACACCAGAAACTTGGATTCAAACTCTGGTTTGCTGGACACCAAATTCCTGAACTCTGGAACACTACATAGAAGTGAGTTAAGCAATTTGCATCAAGTTAATAACCAAGTAACAGCAGAACTAGACCTAGAATGGAGGTCACCTAACTCCCAAAGCATATCCTGCCTCAATTATTAGAAGGATTTTTTTTAACACAGAGTTTTATAAAGTGAATGGGCTGGCACACATTGCCTGGTGAGGCTGTGAGACCCCCTGGATGTGCCTCACCACCACCATCTATTGCCATTACCACCATCACCACCACCACTACTGCCACTACTATCACCACCACCATCACCACCATCACCACCACCACTATCACCACCACCACTATACCATTGCCACCATCAGTACCATCACCAGCACCAGTATCATAATAACTAGCAATATTGAGTGCTTAGTGTGACAGACACTGTAAGGGACATATAACATATTCTGATATTGACATATCTGTACAATATGTTTACAAGTATTTCAATGAGTATCTGAGGATGAGTACGTTGGAAAGCGTGTGAAGCATCCATGGACTGGACACTGATCAAAAGCAACAGAACTGAGACAGGCCATGCCGATAAGGTTTAAGGTTTGAAGAGTAATCTTCAAGCAGTGGGGTTTAGAACATGAGGAACATTTTTGCCATACCTACAGATTCATAAGCTCACATATACCCTAAAGCTTTTATACAGTTGGTACCTAAATAGGAAATTCTGAGATTTAGGAGAGCTTCTTTTGGAGGAATTGTTTTTCCTCTATCATGTTTGTAGAGCTTTATGTCGAACTCTGCTTTAAGTAGAACTCCTATAGTCTACACTCAAGCTTTTTCTTGACATTCTCATTAAAACTGGATTATAAAATTTCATTTTAGAAATCTAAAATAAAACCTACAGTTTATAACAGTGTGTGAAATATCATGAATGAAAAATGAAACTATGTTTGCAGGAGAAATTGCCCCATCTAAGCTCCATTCATGTGTCAGTGTTCCTCAAAGTGGGGTTCTTGGGCCAGCAGCAACAGCAACACTCAGGATAGAAACTTAAAAAACACAAAGGCTCAAGCCTCTCCCCTGGGCATTTTGAATGAGAAACTGCAATCTGTGCTTTAATAAGCCTTCCAGGTGATTCTGATGCACTTTTGTGTCTTAGAAATGCTGCCCTATAGATACTAAAATGTTTTTAAAAGTCTTGAAATACTGAACGTCAAAATCTTGAACTACTTTACTAAGTAGTTTAAAAGGGAAAGTTATCATAATGACCCATACCAATTGTTAAATCATGTTCTGTCAAAGATGCAACATCATCTGTTGAAGTGATTCCTGTATGTTCGCCTTTTAGGTGCCTTTGAATAACAAGAGTCTGTGAGCATTGAGGGAGAACAATACACAAAAATAATCATGTAATTATAAATCATTGGCACTAAATTTTCTTCAATTTTTGATATTCCTGCAAAAATCTCTTTCTGGAACATTATCTATACCATTAAGCATCCTGAAATCTAAGGAATACACCAAAATATTAACAATCGTTATCACTGAGCAGGGAAATTATGAGAGAATTTTATTCTTATCTTAATAATTATATAAATATTTTTCTTAAAAATATTAAGGTAAGGTTAAATAACCAATATGATGTTCTATTAAATTCAATAAAAAACAATTATTCATAATGGCTGTAGCCAGATCCAATTTTAATAGTAGAGAGTGAGGACCCAAGATGGCCAACTAGGAACAGCTCAGGATTGCAGCTCCCAGTGAAAGCGCAGAGGGTGAGTGGACGCCGCATTTCCAGACGGATTTTTATTGCCCACAGACCAGGAGATTCCCAGGCAGAGATGCCACATGGGTCACCAGCGCAGCTGTTTTGGCCAGTGCAGCTGTTTTGGCCAGCGCGGCTGCTTTGCCCATGCCCTGGCGTGGGGGTTCTCCACACAAAATACACTGGTCCAGGTGCCCTTTTAGCTGGTGATTGGAGATCCGGGAAGGCAGATCACCCATTCATCTAATTTTAAAAGGAAATGAAACAGGGAACCAGGCCAGGAGATTCCTGGGCAAAAAAACCGCCACAAATCTTAGTGCTGCTGTTTCAGCCAGCACAGTGAGTCACCGCAAGGGAAATCACACAGATCCTGGCGCCTTTTCAACAGACAACTGAAACACCTGGGAGAGAGTCAACCGTTCAACT
>NW_016107534.1:1753119-1799742 GCF_001604975.1 Cebus imitator
TTGAGAGTTTCACAGCAAGCACAGCTGAATCCAGGACAGTCCAGTTCTGTGGGGAAGCGGCGTCCGCCATTACCGAGACACTCCACCACTACGGAGGTAGTCTGCCATCGCTGAGGCAGCCCATTATTGCTGAGGCAACCTGCCATTAGAGAGAGAGTCCACCAATACAGAGGTGGGCCACCATTGCTGAGGCAGTTCTAACTACACCTATATAAACAGGACTGCAGGGAAGTTCACACGGCAGCTGGGCAGAGCCCACGGCAGCTCAGCAAAGCCCCTGCAGGCAGACAGTGACTAGGCTGCCTCCTTGATGGGCAGGGCAGCCCTGAAAAAAAAAGGCAGCAGCACAATGGAAACACATAAATAAAGCCCTAACTCCCTGGGACAGAGCACCTGGGAAAAAAAAAAAAAAGAGTTTATGAGTTCTGCTGCAGCAGACCTAAACGTACCTGCCCAGCAACTCTGAATGAACAACAGAGCTCACAGCTCAGTGCTTGAGCTCCAATAAAGGATGAACTGTCTCCTCAAGCAGCTCCCTGATCCCCATATGTCCAAAGAGCCACCTCATAAAGGAGAGAACAGACTGACATTGGCAGGTATCCTTCTGGGACAAAGATAGCAGAAGAAGAAACTGGTAGCAACCCTTACTGTTCTGCAGCTGTGGCAGTTGATCTCCAGGCAAGCAGGGCCTGGAGTGGATCTCAGCAGTCCTACAGCAGAGGGACCAGACTGTTAGAAGGAAAACTAAGAAACAGAAATAACTTCATCATCCACAAACTGGAAGTTCACCCAGAGACCCAATCTGAAAGTCAGCAACTACAAAGACAACAGGTGGATAAATCCACAAAGAGGGAAAGAAACCAGCACAAAAAGGATGAAAACACTCGAAACCAGAACACCTTTCCTCCTACAAGGGATCACAACTCCTCACCGGCAAGGGAACAAGGCTGGATGGAGAATGAGTGTGATGAAATGACAGAATCAGACTTCAGAAGGTGGGTAATAAGAAACTTCTGAGAGCTAAAAGAACATGTTCTAACCCAATGCAAAGAAACTAAGAATGTTGAAAAAAGATATGACGAAATGCTAACAAGAATGAACAACATAGATAGGAATATAAGTGAAATTGATGGAGCTGAAAAACACAACACGAGAACTTCATGAAGCATGCACAAGTTTCAACAGCTGAATTGACCAAGCGGAAGAAAGGATATCAGAGGTCGAAGATCAACTCAATGAAATAAAACGAGAAGGCAAGAATAGAGAAAAAAGGGTAAAAAGGAATGAACAAAGTCTCCAAGAAATGTAGGACTATGTGAAAAGACCTAATCTACGTTTGACAGGTGTACCTGAATGTGATGAAGAGAATGAATCCAAGCTGGAAAATAATCTTCAGGATATTATCCAGGAAAACTTCCCCAACCTAGCAAGACAGGCCAATATTCAAGTCCAGGAAATACAGAGAACACCACAAAGATATTCCTCAAGAAGAGCAACCCCAAGGCACATAATCATCAGATTCACCAGGGTTGAAATGAAGGAGAAAATGCCAAGGGTAGCCAGAGAGAAAGGTCAGATTACCCACAAAGGGAAGCCCACCAGACTCACAGCAGATCTCTGAGCAGAAACCCTACAAGCCAGAAGAGAGTGGGGGCCAATATTCAACATCCTTAAAGAAAAGAACTTTCAACCCAGAATCTCATATCCTGCCAAACTAAGCTTCATAAGTGAAGGAAAAATAAAATCCTTTGCGAACAAGCAAGACACTCAGAGATTTCATCATCACCAGGCCTGCTTTACAAGAGCTCCTGAAAGAGGCTCTACACATATAAAGGAACAACCAGTACCAGCTACTCCAAAAACATATCAAATAGCAAGGAGCATCAACACAATCAAGAATCTGCATCAACTAACGGGCAAAACAGCCAGCTAGCATCAAAATGGCAGTATCAAATTCACACATAACAATATTAACCCTAAATGTAAATGGACTAAATGCCCCAATCAAAAGACACAGACTGGCAAATTGGATAAAAAGCCAAAACCCATCGGTGTGCTGTAGCCAGGAAACCCATCTCACATGCAAGGATACACAAAGACTCAAAATAAAGGTATGGAGGAAGATTTACCAAGCAAATGGAGAGCAAAAAAAAGCAGGAGTTGCAATTCTTGTCTCTGATAAAACAGACTTTAAAGCAACAAAGATCAAAAGAGACAAAGAAGGACATTATATAATGGTAAGATGATCAATGCAACAAGAAAAGCTAACGATCCTAAATATATACGCACCCAGTACAGGAGCACCCAGATACATAAGGCAAGTTCTTAGTGACTTACAAAGAGACTTAGACTCCCACACAATAATAGTGGGGGACTTTAACACCCCAATGTCAATATTAGGCAGATCAACAAGACAGAAAATTAATAAGGATATCCAGGACTTGAACTCAGACCTGGAACAAGCAAACCTAATAGACATTTACAGAACTCTCCACCCCAAATCCACAGAATATACATTCTTCTCAGCACCGCATCATACCTGCTCTAAAAATTGACCACGTAATTGGAAGCAAATCACTCCTCAGCAAATGCAAAAGAATGGAAATCATAACAAACAGTCTCTCAGACCACAGTGCAATCAAGTTATAACTTAGAAGGCAGAAACTAACTCAAAACTGCACAGCTTCATAGAAACTGAACAACTGGCTCTTGAATGTTGACTGGATAAACAATGAAATGAAGGCAGAAATAAAAATGTTCTTCAAAACCAATGAGAATGAAGACACAACATACCAGAATCTCTAGGACACATTTAAAGCAGTCTCTAGAGGAAAATATATAGCAATAAGTGCCCACATGAGAAGCAAAGAGAGATCGAAAATTGACACCCTATCATCAAAATTGAAAGAGCCAGAGGAGCAAGATCAAAAAAGCTCAAAACCTAGCAGAAGACAAGAAATAACTAAGATCAGAGCAGAACTCAATGAGATAGAGACACAAAAAACCCTTCAGCAAAATCAATAAATCCAGGAGCTGGTTTTTCAAAAAGATCAACAAAATAGACAGACCACTAGCCAGATTAATAAAAAAGAAAAGAGAGAATAACCAAATTGATGCAATAAAAAACGATAAAGGGGATATCACCACAGATTCCACAGAAATTCAAACCATCATCAGAGATTATTACAAACAACTCTATGCACATAAACTAGTAAACCTGGAAGAAATGGATAAATTCCTGGACACTTGCCTCCTGCCAAGCCTAAACCAGGAAGAAGCCGAAACCCTGAACGGACCCATAACAAGGTCTGAAGTTGAGGCAGCAATTAAGAGCCTACCACCCAAAAAAAGCCCAGGTCCAGATGGGTTCACAGCTGAATTCTACCGGACATACAAAAAGGAGCTGATACCATTCCTTCTGAAACTATTCCAAATAATCCAAAAAGAGGGAATCCTTCCCAAATCATTTTATGAGACCAACATCATCCTGATACCAAAACGCGGCAGAGACTCAACAAGAAAAGAAAACTTCAGGCCAATATCCATGATGAACATAGATGCAAAAATCTTCAATAAAATACTGGCAAGCCGATTGCAACAGCACATCAAAAAGCTTATCCACCATGATCAAGTAGGCTTCATCCCAGGGATGCAAGGCTGGTTCAACATACACAAGTCTATAAATGTAATTCACCACATAAACAGAACCAAAGACAAAAATCACATGATTATCTCAATTGATGCAGAGAAGGCCTTTTACAAAATTCAACAGCCCTTCATGCTAAAAACCCTCAATAAACTAGGAATTGACGGAACGTATCTCAAAATAATAAAAGCTATTTATGACAAACCAACAGCCAATATCATACTGAATGGGCAAAAACTGGAAGCATTCCCTTTGAAATCTGACACTAGACAAGGATGCCCTCTCTCAACACTCCTATTCAATATAGTACTGGAAGTTCTGGTCAGAAGAATCAGGCAAGAAAAAGAAAAAAAGGGTATTCAAATAGGAAAGGAGGAAGTCAAATTGTCTCTATTTGCAGATGTCATGATTGTATATCTAGAAGACCCCACTGTCTCAGCCCAAAATCTCCTAAAACTGATAAGCAACTTCAGCAAAGTTTCAGGATACAAAATCAACGTGCAAAAATCACAAGCATTCCTATACACCAATAACAGACTTAAAGATAGCCAAATCAAGAACGAACTGCCATTCACAATTGCTACAAAGAGAATAAAATACCTAGGAATACAACTAACAAGGAACGTAAAGGACCTCTTCAAGGAGAACTACAAGCCACTGCTCAGTGAAATAACAGAGGACACAAACAGATGGAGAAACATTCCATGTTCACGGTTAGGAAGAATCAATATCGTGAAAATGGCCATACTGCCCAAAGTAATTTACAGATTCAACACTATCCCCATCAAGCTACCAATGACCTTCTTCGCAGAACTGGAAAAAAAAACCACCTTAAACTTCATATGGAACCAAAAGGGAGCCCACATAGCCAAGTCAATTCTAAGCAAAAAGAACAAAGTGGGAGGCATCACACTACTGGACTTCAAACTGTACTACAAGGCTACAGTAATGAAAACAGCATGGTACTGGTGCCAAAACAGAGATATAGACCAATGGAACAGAACAGAGGCCTCGGAGGCAACACAACATATCTACAACCATCTGATCTTTGACAAACCAGATAAAAACAAGCAATGGGGAAAGGATTCCCTGTTGAATAAATGGTGTTGGGAAATCTGGCTAGCCATGTGCAGAAAGCAGAAACTGGACCCCTTCCTGACACCTTACATTAAAATTAACTCCAGATGGATTAAAGACTTAAACATAAGACCTAACACCATAAAAACCCTAGAAGAAAATCTAGGCAAAACCATCCAGGACATAGGCGTAGGCAAGGACTTCATGACCAAAACACCAAAAGCATTGGCAACAAAGCCAAAATAGGCAAATGGGACCTAATCAAACTCCACAGCTTCTGCACGGCAAAAGAAATAGTCATTAGAGTGAATCGGCAACCAACAGAATGGGAAAAAATTTTTGCAGTCTGCCCATCTGACAAAGGGCTGATATCCAGAATTTACAAAGAACTAAAACAGATTTACAAGAAAAAAACAAACAAGCCCATTCAAAAGTGGGCAAAGGATATGAACAGACACTTTACAAAAGAAGACATACATGAGGCCAACAAACATATGTAAAAATGCTCATCATCACTGGTCATTAGAGAAATGCAAATCAAAACTACATTGAGATACCATCTCACGCCAGTTAGAATGGCGATCAGTAAAAAATCTAGAGACAACAGATGCTGGAGAGGATGTGGAGAAATAGGAACACTTTTACACTGTTGGTGGGAGTGTAAATTAGTTCAACCATTGTGCAAGACAGTGTGGCAATTCTTTGAGGACTTAGAAATAGAAATTCCACTTGACCCAACAATCCCATTACTGGGTATATATCCAAAGGATTATATATCATTCTACTATAAGGACACATGCACACGAATGCTCATTGTAGCACTATTTACAATAGCAAAGGCCTGGAACCAACCCAAATGGCCATCGATGATAGACTGGACAGGGAAAATGTGGCACATATACACCATGGAATATTATGCAGCCATCAAAAACGATGAGTTCGTGTCCTTTGTAGGGACATGCATGAGCCTGGAAACCATCATTCTCAGCAAACTGACACAAGAGCAGAAAATCAAACACCACATGTTCTCACTCATAGGCGGATGTTGAACAATGAGAACACATGGACTCAGGGAGGGGAGCACTCCACACTGGGGTCTGTTTGGGGGAAAGAGGTGAGGGACAGTAGGGGCTGGGGAGTTGGGGAGAGATAGCATGGGGAGAAATGCCAGATATAGGTGAAGGGGAGGAAGGCAGCAAATCACACTGCCATGTGCGTATCTGTGCAACTATTTTGCATGTTCTTCAAATGTATCCCAAAACCTAAAATGCAATAAAAATAAAAAATAAATAGTAGAGAAAGGGGTTTTCCTTTTATTTTACATTTGAAGGTACATGTGAAGGTTTGTTACATTAGGTAAACACATAACTTGGGGGTTTGTTGAACATATTATTTCATCACCCAGATATTAAACCCACTATCCAATAGTTATATTTTCTACTACCCTCCCTCCTCTCACCCTCCTCACTCAAGTAGAACCCAATGTCTATTGTTTGCTTCTTTGTCAAGAACAAAATTTTTACAAGTAAGTTTAATCATGGAGGTGAACTGTCTCCACACTGACAACTACAAAACACAGGTAAAATTATATCCCATATTTATGAATTAAAAGAGCTAACATTAAAATGCCCATGCCACCCAAAGTGATCTACAGAGTTAATTTCATATCCATCAAAATTCCAATGGCATTTCACAGAAACAACAAAATTTCCAAAATATACATAGAACCATAAAAGGTCCCAAATAGCTCAAGCTATGTATATATTGCTCCTAATCCTATCCCTCTCCTACCCCTCCACCCACAACAGGCCCAAATGTGATGTTCACCTCCCTGTGTCCATGTGTTCTCATTGTTCAACTCCCACTTATGAGTGAAAGCATGTGGTGTTTGGTTTTCTGTTCCTGTGTTTAGTTTGCTAAGAATGATGGTTTCCAGCTTCATCCATGTCCCTGCAAAGGCCATGAACTCATTCTTCTTTATGGCTGCATAGTATTCCATGGTGTATTCCTTGGTGTATATGTGCCACATTTTCTTTATCCAGTCTATCACTGATAGGCATTTGGGTTGGTTCTAAGTCTTTGCTATTGTGAACAGAGTTGCAATAAATATATGTGTGCAAGTGTCCTTATAGTAGAACAATTTACAATCCTTTGGGTAAATACCCAGTAATGGGATTGCTAGGTCAAATGGTATTTCTGGTTCGAGATCCTTGAGGACTCACCACACTGTCTTCCACAATGGTTGAACGAACTTACACTCCCACCAACAGTGACAAAGCATTTCTATTTCTTCACATCTTCTCCAGCATCTGTTGTTTCCTCACTTTTTAATGATTACCATTCTAACTGACGTGAGATGGTATCTCATTGTAATTTTGATTTGCATTTCTCTAATGACCAGCGATGGTGAGCTTTTTTTCATGTTTTCCGGCCATGTAAATGTCTTCTTTTGAGAAATGCCTGTTCATATCATTTGCCCACTTTTTGTCCACTTTTTGATGGGGTTATTTGTTTTTTTCCTTGTAAATTTGTTTAAGTTTTTTGTAGATTCTGGATATTAGCCCTTTGTCTGATGGGTAGATTGCAAAAATTTTCTACCATACTGTAGGTTGCCTGTTCACTCTCATGATAGTTTCTTTTGCTGTGCAGAAGCTCTTGTTTAATTAGATCCCATTTGTCTATTTTGGCTTTTGTTGCCCTTACTTTTGGTGTTTTAGTCATGAAGTCTTTGCCCATGCCCACGTCCTGAATGGTATTGCCTAGGTTTTCATCTAGAGTTTTTACGGTTTTAGGGCTTATGTTTAAGTATTTAATGCATCACAAGTTAACTTTTGTATAAGGTGTAAGGAAAGGGTCCAGTTTTAGTTTTCTGCATATGGCTAGCCAGTTTTCCTAACACCATTTATTACAGAATCCTTTCCCCATTGCTTGTTTTTGTCAGGTTTGTCAAAGATCAGATGGTTGTAGATGTATGGTGTTATTTCTGAGGCCTCTGTTCTGTTCCATTGTTCTATAAGTCTGTTTTGTTACCAGTAACAAGCTGTTCTGGTAACTGTAGACGTGTAGTATAGTTTGAAGTCAGGTAGCATGATGCCTCCAGCTTTGCTCTTTTTGCTTAGGATGTATTGGCTATACGGGCTCTATTTTGGTTCCATATGACATTTAAAGTAATTTTTTCTAATTTTGTGAAGAAAGTCAATGGTAGCTTGATAGGGATAGCACTGAATCTATAAATTAATTTGGGCAGTATGGCCATTTTCATATTAATTTTTCCTATCCATGAGCATGAAAAGTTTTTCCATCTGTTTGTGTCCTGTCTTATTTCCTTGAGCAGTGGTTTGTAGTTCTCCTTGAAGAGGTCCTTCACATCCCTCATAAGTTGTACTCTTAGGTAGTTTATTCTCTTTGTAGCAATTGTAAATGGGAGTTCACTCATGATTTGGCTCTCTATCATTGGTGTATAGGAAAGCTTGTGATTTTTGCACATTGATTTTGTATCCTGAGACTTTGCTGAACTTGCTTATCAGTTTCAGGAGGTTTGGGGCTGTGACAATGGGTTCATAAATATACAATCATCTCATTTGCAAACAAAGTCAATTTGACTTCCTTTCTTCTTATCTGAATATCCCTTATTTCTTTCTCTTGCCTGATTACGCTGGCCAGAACTTCCAATACTGTGTTGAATAGGAGTGGTGAGATAGGGCAATCTTGTCTTGTGCCAGTTTTCAAAGGGAATGCTTCCAGATTTTGTACATTCAGTATGATATTGGTTGTGGGTTTGTCATAAATAGCTCTTATTGTTTTGAGATATGCTCCCTCAATACCTAGTTTATTGAGAGTTTTTAGCATGAAGGGGTGTTGAATTTTATTAAAGGCCTTCTCTGCATCTATTAAGATAATCATGTGTTTTTTGTCCTTGGTGCAGTTTATGTGATGGATTATGTTTATTGATTTCCATATGTTGAACCAGACTTTCCCAGAGATGAAGCCAACTTGATCATGGTGCATAAGCTTTTTGATGTGCTGCTGGATTTGGTTTGCCAGCACTTTATTGAGGATTTTTGTATTGATGCTCATCAGGAATATTGGCCTGAAATTTTCTTTTTTTGCTGTGTCTGTGCCAGGTTTTGGTATCAGGATGATGCTGGCCTCATAAAATGAGTTAGGGAGGAGTCTCTCTTTTTCTATTGTTTGGAATGGTTTCAGAAGGAATGGTACTAACTCCTCTTTTTACCTCTGGTAAAATTCAGCTGTAAACCCGTCTTAGTTCTTAGTTCTTAGTTTCCTTGCCTTGGGTTAGAACATGCTACTTTAGCTAAGAGGAGTTTGTTATTACCCCACCTTCTGAAACCTACTTTTGTCAATTCATCAAACTCATTCTGTATCCAGTTTTGTTCCCTTACTAGTGAAGAGCTGTGATCCTTTGGAGAAGAGGTCTTCTGGTTTTTAGAATTTTCGGCTTTTTTGCACTGGGTTTTCCTCATCTTCATGAATTTATCTACCTTTTGTCTTTGATGTTGGTGACCTTCAGATGGGGTTTTTGTGTCAATGTCCTTTTTGTTGATGTTGATGCTATTCCTATTTGTTAGTTTTCCTTGTAACAGTCAGGCCTCTCTGCTGCAGGTCTGTTGGAGTTTGCTGGAGGTCCACTCCACACCCTGTTTGCCTGGGTATCACTAACGGAGGCTGCAGAACAACAAAGTTTGCTGCCTGTTCCTTCCTCTGGAAGCTTCATCCCAGAGGGGCACCCACCAGATGCCAGCCAGAGCGCTCCTGTGTGAGGTGTCTGTCAACCCCTCCTGGGAGGTATCTCTCAGTCAGGAGGCACAGGGGTCAGGGACCCACTTGAGGAAGCAGTCTGTCCCTAAGCAGAGCTCAACTGCTGTGCTGGGAGAGCCACTGCTGTCTTCACAATCAGCAGGCAGGAATGTTTAAGTCTGCTGAGGCTGCGCCCACAGCCACCCCTTCTCCCAAGTGCTCTGTCCCAGGGAGATGGGAGTTTGATCTATAAGCCCCTGACTGGAGCTGCTGCCATTGTTTCAGAGATGTTCTGCCCAAAGAGGAGGAATCTAGAGAGGCAGTCTGCCTACAGTGGCTTCATGGTGCTGCAGTGAACTCTACCCAGTCTGAACTTCCCGGAGGCTTTGTTTACACTGTGAGGGGAAAACAACTTACTCAAGCCTCCATAATGGCAGATGCCCCTCCCCCGACCAAGCTCAAGCATCCCAGGTTGACTTCAGACTGCTGTGCTGGCAGCGAGACTTTCAAGCCAGTGGATCTTAGCTTGTTGGAATTCGTGGGGGTGGGATCCACTGAGCTAGACCACTTGGCTCCCTGGCCTTAGCCCCCTTTCCAGGGTAGTGAATGGTTCTGTCTCACTGGCATTCCAGGTGCCACTGAGATATGAAAACAAACTCCTGCTGCTCTCTTGGTGTCTGCCCAAATGGCCGCCCAGTTTTGTGCTTGAAACCCAGGGCCCTGGTGATGTAGGCACTCGAGGGAATCTCCTGCTCTGCAGGTTATGAAGATCGTGGGAAAAGCATAGTATCTGGGCCAGGGTGCCCTGTTCCTTGTGGCACAGTCCCTCATGATTTCTGTTGGCTAGCACAGGAAGTTCCCCAACTCTTTGGGCTACCCAGGTGAGGTGACACTCCACCCTGCTTTGCTCGCCTTCCATGGGCTGCATCAACTAACCATTCCCAATGAGATGAACTGGGTACCTCAGTTGGAAATGCAGAAATCAATCACCTTCTGCATTGATCTCCCTGGGAGCTGCAGACTGGAGCTGTTCCGATTTGGTCATCTTGCCAGCCACCCCAGGTTTTTTTTAATTGACATAAAAGCATTTTTAATAAACTGAATTGAACAAATACACTGTTTTCCATTGCCTTTCTTTTTTTTTTTTTTTTTTTTGCCTTCAAACATGTGATGGATGGACTGCCTATATCAGGTGAGGATTAGGTAGAAATTATTCTAGTGAAGAAGTCCAAATAGACTTATTTTAATTATAACTGAATTTATTAAAATGTTGAAATATTTCCTACTCCAAATAAAGAATATGCTTTGGAATGTATAGAGAAATTCTTTGTATAATACACAGAGTCACTGTCTATAATTTCTTGTCATGCATGGGCTGCTCCTCTCTTTGGTTGCTTGGCAGTTATACCGTAGTAAAAGAGAGTCGTATTTTAGCAGCTTGCTTTTTATTGCTGCAACTGAGATTGAAGTTTTTTATTTTCCTCACTTTGATTCTTTAAGATGTTTTCTTTTACATAGATCTATTGTTTTCAGTTTTAAATGTTTTTCATTTAGATTTCTTTTAGGTACTTCCTGTGAATTTTATGGGTCTCCATTTTTATTATTGCTGTGGTTGTCATTTCTGAAACCAATGAAGCATAGACTTTTACAAGGTTGCCTTGTACCAATCTAGTGAGCTAGAAGAAAACTTGACATTCCATTTCTTTACAGTTTCCCACCCAAATAATGATTATGTATGCAATTTTGTTAGAATAACTTTTGAAATTCCAAATATGATCTTTTTTTATGTTCATTTTTGACATTTCCCAAATACTCTGCTATTGTCTTTCTATTATGGCTTACTAAAGAAAGCACAGAAGTAGAGTCAAAATCCCTGGATTAAGTCCAAGTTCCACCACTTACTGGTCTATGAATTACTTAACTTCTTTGAACTCCACTTTCCTCAGCTGTAAAATGGGAGTCATATTAACATCACAGAGGTTACAAAAACAAATAATATACTAGTAATGCCGTAAAATGTTAGAGTGATTAATTTTACTATTTTCTGTCCTGACTCAAGTGCCTCAGGTAGCGTGAATTAAATGGAACAGAAAGAGTGTAATTCAAAGGAATTAAAATCTGTCTTCAGAACAGAGCTTAGAATTTGTCCTTGTCACCTTCTCATTTCCACATATACACCCTACACTTACCTTACATACACCTTATCCTTTTTCAGCTTGTGATCTTTTTCAGGTGGTTTGCTTGAAGTTTTTAACCAGGCCTGGGAAGATTATTCTGAACTAGAAAGCTTCTAGGATGAGGTTGAGTGGTGGTAGTAAAAAATCACAGAAGAAAACAAAATCTAAATGCACCCTAGCACTGCCACCATCTATCCAACCTATCTAGTTCCTCTTCAGAAATCACTGCCACATTCTCTCCTCAAGCCAGGTTGGGGATAGATATGGATTTTGAGAAAGTAATAAAAGCTGATGCATGGCTTTGCATGTATGTACTTAGATATACACAGGGTCACTTAGTCTCACAGAGATCAAGTGGAGTACTGGAAGGTAAGGGACAAATGAACTTTATGAAATGTGTGAGAGACATGGTCCCAGAGCAACTTCTAGGAGTTTGTCAAATCAAATAGAAACATGTCTATCGGTAGGTCTGAGAGAAGGGCAACAAAAGTAATAATCCTAGGCCACTAATACATGAGATTGAAATGAGCTTGATAATGACAAGGTGATTGGTGGTAAGTACAAATACAGGAAGGGATGCAATTTAGTGCTTAGTCTCTCTATTTCATTGTATTGTTTCCCCCTGTTAATTAAAACATTCGTTGTTTGGAAGATACTTGATTTACTTTCTGAGATCTTTTGGTATTTTGCAGAATGATAAATTGTTTTGCACTAATTACAATTAATAATAATGGAAAACAGCATTCCATCAAAAGTATGTGTGGATTCTGTGTACCTAGTATGATAATATAAGAATGAGAAAACTTTTATGACACTAAATAACTCAATACAGTCATATTGAGACATGGTCCCTCAATTTATCTACCTATGTGCAAAAAATAATAATACTTATTTTATAAAGATGTGATGATGGTGAATGGGGCTAATGTTTGTAATACTAAAAACACTGAAGGTTAATTCACCTTGATGAGTTTTTCCATGATGGGGGAAGAGAGGGGAAAGTGTTTTGAACATTTCTCATCTTGAAAAGAAAAATAACAATATTCATTTTGTAGCCCCAAAAGGCAAAGATTAAATGCTTCTTTATTTTAAGTGAAAAGGAGATATTATTATCCTCTATTCTAAAGACTGCAAAAGATTTTATGTTATTCATAGACTGTGTGCTTGTTCTTTCATTAGGACTTACCAATAGCAACAGATAAAAAATTCATTCATTGACTCAAAAAACATTTATTGAGCATTTATTTGGAGTTCTATTTATTAATAATGTATGATTCCTATTATCAATACAGATTAAGTATATTTTTAAAAATTCTCTTCCATTCTAAAATAATTTTAAAAATAAACTGTAATCATCCATTTCAAAGTTTATTCTGTGGTCTATGCAACCCAAATATAGTTTGCTCATGAAGAAGAATGACTATGAGTTTTAATTTGAAAGACAATTTGTAATTTTTGGTCCAAACATTTCTGTATATAAAATGTTTCAAACTAAAAGAAGTATTTTTTAAACTATAAACTATTTTTTAAAAAAAGATGTGAACTATAACCAAGAAAAATTATTTAATAGATTATAAGTAATAATGTTGTATTAAATATCAACTTTAATTCCATTGAAGTAATAACAAAGGATCTTCAAAGAGAAAGACATACCTGGTCCACCCTCATTTTTTAACATAAGGCATTAAAAAGTAGTTGTTTTGGGCTGGGCATGGCAGCTTACACCTGTAACCCAGCACTGTGGGAGGCTGAGGCTGGAGGATCGCTTGAGCCCAGGAGTTTGGGACCAGCCTGCGCAACATAGAGAGATCCCATCTCTACAAAAAATTAAAAATAAAAAAAAAGGTTTTAAAGTATTTGTTTTAGGATATAATTAATGTCTATTCAATATCAAATATATAATAACCCTTCTAGATTAATAAAGGTTTTACATCCCCTAATTTGGCTGTCCCAATATGTATGTTAACCACTTTTGTGCAGACTCATCTGTCAATGAAATCTTCCCCAGAGAAGATACTCCTGCATTATGGAGGGTGACATCCAGCCATGTTACTTACTAATTGGTAAGTAACAAGGGCCTCTCACCAGCATACCACAAAATATATGGTAGATTGTGGGTTAAAATAAAAGAATTATGACCACCAAAGTGAACAATACCTTATCCAGGACATGGAACTGATTTAAGAAATACGTTAGAAACATCCTCCCCAATCCCACTGTATACATACAAAATGATGAATCCTTTTAATAGGAGAAATAGACCTAAGCAAGCCTTCCACTAGACATAATCCCCAAAATCACAGGTGGTTCTAATCACTTTAATTATTATTATTTTTAGTAGCAACGGGGCTTCACCACATTGCCTAGGCTGGTCTTGAACTCTTGAGCTCAAGCAATCCACCTGTCTTGGCCTCTCAAAGTGCTAGGATTATAGGTGTGAGCCACTGTGCCTGGCCCTAATCACTTTAAAGCTCACTTTAAAGCTACTAAATTTGCTACAACAAGTTAAATATTACTAAATCACCACTATTAACAAACATTTCTGTAGTGTCTACGATGAGTAAAACATAACACACGCTTGTATTAGTCTGTCACACTGCAATAAAGAAATACCCAAGACTGGGTAATTAATAAAGAAAACAGGTTTAATTGACTCACAGTTACACATGGCTGGGGAGGCCTCAGGAAACTAACAATCATGGTGGAAGGTAAAGGGGAAGCAAGGATTTTCCTCAATTGGTGGCAGGAGAGAGAAGAGGCGAGGGAAGGAGGAACTTGCCAAACACTTATAAAACCATCAGATCTAGTGAGAACTCACTCACTATCACAAGAATAGCATAGGGAACCATCCCCATAATCCAGTCACCTCCCATCAGGTTCCTCCCATGACATGTGGGAATTAGGGGGATTACAATTCAAAATAAGATTTAAGTGGGGACACAGGGTCATATCATATCAATACTGCTAGAAATATATGAATAAAACACAATATCTGACCTCAACAAGATTTTAGGGTCGGTAAAAAAAAAAAGAGCATATACATTAAAAAGTGAAGTAAAATATAAGGTAGCATGAGGCAAGCTATAGCCCTAGATGGGCATTAGATATGAAGAAAAAGAAGCTAGCATTTAATTATAGTCTATTATATGTCTATGAACCAGTCACTAACCAGGATACTTTATGTAGTTATATGCTTCATTGGAATTTTAAGAAAATAGAAAGATTCTATCCTGTGGAAGTAATTCATCACTTAAAGATCCAGTCACAAAATGTTCCAAAGCATTATTTGTGACATTGACCAACTGAGAATACTCCAGATATTTACTAGAAAAGAACAGTACAGAAAATTTTGATGCAACAATACAGAAAAATTGTATGTAGTCATTAAAGAAGAAATTTACAAATCAGTATGAGTCAGTATTTCCCAAGTATGAGAAAATGGTAACTCTAGTATACTAATTAAAAAGAAGTATAAGTCAGAAGTGGTGGTTCACGTCTGTAATCCCAACACTTTAGGAGGTCAAGGCAGGAGGATTGCTTGAGGCATCACCTATGAAACGGTATTGCCAAAAACGTTATTCTAAATCTAAACAAGGCCTTTTATCTAACTTCATTGATAGGAAATTCAGGGAGCAGAAGAACAAGGTAAATGTCACTTTGAGGAAATAGTCACCCACCAGAATGTGGGAAATTATATAAGACTGGCCGTTTCAAATGTCAATGTCATGAAAAGAGACTAAAGAAACATAACAACCAACTTAATGGCCATGCTTGATTGCATCCTGGTTCTGTTAAAAAACACTTTTATACTGTTGAGGGGAGTGTAAATTAGTTCAACCATTGTGGAAGACAGTGTGGCAATTCCTCAAGGATCTAGAACCAGAAATACCATTTGACCTAACAATCCCATTACTGGGCATATACCCGAAGGATTATAAATCATTCTATTACAAAGACACATGCACACATATGTTCATTGTGGCACTGTTTTCAATAGCAAAGACTTGGAACCAATCCAAATGCCATCAAAGATAGACTGGATAAAGAAAATGTGGTACATATACACCATGGAATACAATGCAGCCATAAAAAGGGATGAGTTCATGTCCTTTGCAGGGACATGGATGAAGCTGGAAACCATCATTCTCAGCAAACTGACACAAGAACAGAAAATGAAACACCATATGCTCTCACTCATAAGTGGGAGTTGAACAATGGGAACATATGGACACAGGGAGGAGAACATCGCACACTGGGGCCTTTTGAGGGGTGGGGGAGCTAAGGCAGGGATAGCAGGGGGTGAGGGGATTGGGGACGGATAACATTAGGAGAAATACCTAATATAGATGACAGGGGGTGGATGCAACAAACCACCATGGCATGTGTACACCTATGTAACAATCCTGCACAATCTGCACATGTATCCCAGAACTTAAAGTATAATAAAAAACAAACACACATTTTTTAAATCAAGAGGGAAATTACCTGTAATTATGCTGAGGTAACTACTGTCAATATTTTGGTATATTTGGCATAGTTTTTTTCTACACATATTTTAAACTTTTTATGATAAAAGTAAAATCATTTTCAAAAGTTCATACTACAAACATTTAAATCTTTTTATACTGAGGACTTTGATAAAATTATATTGTTGACAGCTTATATTTTTCTACTAAGTACGGAGAATCAGTGTCATCATTTTAAAAGGAAATTTTGCTGCAAATTTCTGAAAGCTTGCTAAATTCTATAAAGACATTGCACTTTCCAGAAGAGTCTAATTTAAATCGAATTGGATCAACACAAAAATTTATATTCAACTCAAAATAATTAAAAAGTATAAGTGATATTTATATAGAAGTATAATTTCAGAAAATAGAAACTAAAAAGTACATAACTACTACTGTAATCACTGAAAATACACTGAATAAGTGGTTGAACAGTCTTTATGTATATATCCAAATTGGTGCATACTTCACCAAAGACTTCATCAAAACAAAAATATAGGTTGCACCCAGTGGTTTATACCTGTAATCCCAACACTTTGAGAGGGAGGCTAAAGAAGGAGAATTGCTTGAGCCAGGTAGTTTGAGGCTGCAGTGAGCCAAGATTGTATCACTGCACTCCAGCCTGGGTGACAGAGCAAGATTCTGTCTCAAAAAAAATTAAATTAAAAACATGCTGAAAACAAAATTTGATTTTTATAGAAAAAAATTCTGTAATTTCCAATGTTGTCTTAATTATAATATGTTATTTTTATAATCAGAAATAGTAAGAAAAGAAAATGCAGGCATTGGGTAGAATTGTGTGTGAAAAAATAAAAAGCCTAAAGCCTACCCATTTAAGGCAATTGTGATATGGGCTATTGTTGCTTTGGTTTTGACATTATTATTATTATTTTCCTTTTCTGAGATGGAGTTTCGCTTTGGTTGCCCAGGCTGGAGTGCAATGGCAAAATCTTGGCTCACCGCAACCTCCACCTCCCAGGTTCAAGTGATTCTCCTGCCTCAGCCTCTTGAGTAGCTGGGATCACAGGTGCTCGCCACCACGCCTGGCTAATTTTTTGTATTTTTAGTAGAGACAGGGTTTCACTATGTTAGCCAAGCTGGCCTCGAACTCCTAACCTCATGATCTGCCTGCCTCAGCCTCCCAAAGTGCTGGGATTATTAAAGACATGAGCCACCATGCTCAGCCTATTTTTTTTATTTTTTTATTTTTTTAGACAGGGAGGGTTTCACACTAGTTGCCCAGGCTGGAATGTAGTGGTGCAACTACAGCCCACTGCACCTCTACCTCCTGGGCTCAGGTGATGCCCCCACCTCAGCCTCCCAAATAGCTAGGATTACAGGCACATGACACCACACCCAGCTAATTTTTTTGTATTTTTAGTGGAGACAGGGTTTTGCTATGTTGCCCAGGCTGGTCTCAAACTCCTGGACTCAAGCAATCTGCTCACCTTCGCCTCCCAGAGTGTTGGGATTACAGTTGTGAGCCACCACGCCCTGCCTGACATTATTTAATATATTAACAGTTTCCAAAAGGAAGCTCAAGGAATATTAAGTCATATTTCGAACTGTATCCTGGCAAGGCAATAGGAAGTGCCACAAAAACAGCCCAACCCAGACACAAACTGCCCACATCCTTCAATAATAAATACGGACATTTTTTAAATCTTGAAAAAATGCAGTCCAATACCTCTGGGGAAATTCTTTTCTGCATAGTTATTCGATAATAGAGAAGGCTGGAAAGCAACAAATGGCAAGGAGGAAAAACAATGGAGAAACGGGGTAAGATCTTTGAATGATAATGAATAACAAGTTAGAGATTAGTTTCCAATGACGTAAGTGAAGAACAGGTCAGTGCTGATTTGGATTAGGTATAGAGGCAAAAGACTACCTGCCGACACCATCTAATCCTATGCAATGTTCAGATTGGGAATGCAGGACACCTGAAAATAGTAGGTCTAGGAAAGCATATAAGTAGGAGCCTTCAGGGATTCATTCATTAAAAAAAAGAAAGAAATTAAATATGCAGAACCTGCCAAGAGATGACAGAATGAAGAAATGAAGTTACAAAAAAATGTAAATGATATTAATGCCAAGAAGAAAATGTTTAGCCCAGAGCTAAGAATAATAGGATTAAATACATTAAGAACTGAAAACAATTGTGAAAATTGTTGAAATGGTGTCACTGGCCCATCTCTTACCACCTGCCTTTACACGCTACTTCGTAATTTGATAGTTATATTCTCCCAGTCCTAGTGACTCACGTGGGTTAATTCGCTTCTCTCATAATCAGGGAGTGCCTTAGGCTGCTTAAATTCCTTAAATGATTATATAGCACAATAGTGCCTAAATTTTGCTGCACATGAGAATCATCTGGGGAATTTTTAAAGTCCTAGTGTTCAAGCTATATCCCATACCTATTAAATCAAAGCATCTGAGAGCCAGAGCTGACCATCGGTATACTTCCAAGAGCACCAGGAGATTCCGATGTGGAACATGCAGCAAAGCTTGGAAGCTGCCGGCAAGGCATGCAAAGGCAAATGTTGGGAGCTCTACTGATTACAGAATTCATGCTCATAAAAGTATTTCAAGAAAAACTTACCCCACAAATGCAAACAGCTCAGTCAAATCCTGTAACTTCTACATAGGAAGAGGCAGGAATTGAGACACTGTAGGCAAAAAAGTATCAAGCTGAGAGAGTCAGCAACCAGAAGTAGAAACTGGTATATTGCGCCCCAGATTGAGCTTCCTTGGGAACCTTTGCTGCAATTTGTGAGGATTGATTCCATACTGGCTAAAAATGAGTAGAATATCATTTTTTCACCTTGTTTTTGTGGACAGTAAATGAGAGTTTAAATAACGTAATTGTTTGAAACCAATGGCATCAAAACTATCTTCATCATTAGTCAATGTTGGTTTTATATCAAATAATCAAAACCAGTTTTGAATTGTTTCCATTTTCTTTTTGCTTTCTGTCTGATACAGTATTTATTAGCATTCCCCACATAATAATTTGGAGGATTTCTTGAATCACTGTAATTTTTAAAATATATGATATAATGTAGGTATATAGATTTGAAAGTGATTTGAAAAGCATATAAAGTTTATTTCACTTGAAAAGTCTATGATAAATTGTTTTGAGTTTGGCTTTTGAAAGCAAATTTATGATTTATGTGTATATATTCAAGAGGCCAAAGATTATCTCCTCTGTCTTAAATATTTTCCTTACCAAAAGCTGATGTATTCTTCCCTGTTTCCATTCCATTGTCCACCAGTGTGTCTCTCTAATCTGTCTTTACCCTGGTCCTCTCCATGGTCCCTACTCCTCAGTGAGAAGGAATTTCCCAGACCAGAGGGGAAGGCTTAGCCACCTAATTTGGGATAGGAGTGAGATTAATGTCTCCCACAAATGGCCAAGTCTGATCTATCTTAGAGAAGTGGAGAAAAGATCAGACCTGGTAACCCTAGCAGGTCTGACTTGCAGCTGCATACCCACTAACAAGTGGTATGGGAACTTCTTTTCAGAATGGTCTCACTTCTGTAGATTCAGTGACCCAGAGCTGAGACTGATGCATTTACCCACAACCCTTTCTATGCCTCCTCATTTGAAGACCATGATATCACTTTTACCATTACTTCCAAATAATGTCTACTGACATTTATCCCTTAAAGACATTTACTTCTGCTGGCACTTGGATTTTATTCTTTGCTCCACATTCATATTCCTGTTAATGCCCTTTGCAATTTTGGTTATCTGGTAATGAACCATCTGACTCCTTAATCTCAGCCACTTGCTCTCTTTGACTCCACTGAATTTCATTGTTTCCCATCTCTTGAAGTCCCCAGATGGTCCACATTCCGGACTCCTACATCGCATAGCCCTAAAACACACCTAACAACTCAGAATTCTCCCAGTGAAATAGCAGCTTGTTTGCCTGTTTGCATTCATCTGTTTGACCAGCAATTATTGGACTGCAACTATGTGCTCTGCACTGAAAGTGTAGCAATAACCAAGACACAGATAGTCCTGCCCTCACGGATGTTGCCATCTTTCTCACATTGTGGTACACAGTGAACCTGTTTTTTTCCCCTTCATCAGGTTTCTAATTCCCTCCATATTTAAGGCTCTTTCCAAGTGTACTTCATTCCACCAGCTTAAGTGTCTATGTTCCTTGGTTGTAAGTAGTGCAATGCCTGCTATACTAATTTCCAACTGGCTCATTCTCATGGTGTACTTTATTTTTTATTTTTATTTATTTATTTATTTATTTATTTATTTATTTATTTATTTGAGACAGAGTCTCACTCTGTCATCCAGGCTGGAATGCAGTGGTGCAATCTCAGCTCACTGCAACCTCAGTCTCCTGGGCTCGAGGGATCCTCCCATCTCAGCCTCCCAAGTAGCTGGGACTACAGGTGTGTGCCACCATGCCTGGCTAAATTTATATTTTGTACAGACGGGGTCTCTTTGTGTTGCCCAGACTGGGCTTGAACTCCTGGCCTCAAGTGATCCTCCCTCCTTGACCTCCCAAAGTGCTGGGATTATAAGCGTGAGCCACTGTATTTGGCCTCCCAGTCTGCTTTTTCTGTTCCTGTTCCTAGATACCACAAAAACAAAATACCAAGAACACCTTTTACCACCACAGGTTGATATTTTCTAACTACAGAGAGGAGGGAGGTAGGGCTCCTGCTAAGCAGCAATTGTTCACTCCTTCTGTACTTTATTACCACAACAATTCCATCTCTACCACTGCCATCAAGTCTCCAGTCTCACCAGTTAACTGGTTTCCAAAAGAAGCCCTCAGCATGAGCTTTTTCACTGACTGTCTTCCCCACAAAACATTTATTTTGACAACTCTCCTTTGACCCCCTCCTTCAGTATAAGAGAAAAGGAAAAAAACTTCCTCCTCCTCTCCACACCTATCAGAATCCCACCTGCAGCCACTGCTTCTGGTACTTTTCCTTAGCTAGTCATAATTGTTTAAAATGTACCCTGTGGGGGAAAATACAAACCAAATGATATAATTCAATATGTACATATGGAATAGAAGGACATGTATACAAAAATCTGTGAAGGATGCACATCCAACTGCCCATGTTGCTTACTGTTGACAAACTGTATTGAATTGGAGTGGGGAAGATTTACAGCAAGAATGTATTTATGTGTTACTGGTACAAATTAAAGTAATTCCCAGAGCCTTTAGAACAGTCTCACATGATTATCAGGTATTTCAGATAACAGTTTAAATATACGCACACATTAAAATAGATAAATATTTTAGCCAAAATATCACATTTCATCCCAGTAAGACCCTTACCTAGCACCTTTCTAACAATATAATCCCTTAATCAACATTTCAGTATCTGTAGCTTAGCAGAGCTATCTGGACTGAATATAGAGATTTGGAAGTCATTGGCCTATCACTGGTCAATGAAGCAACTGAACTAGTTGAGATCACCCTGGAAATACTTATAAATAAAAAGAGAAGTGATGCAAGATAAAAACTAAGAAAAACATTGACATGCAAGGAGAAACAGAGGCACCCCTGAAAGACGGAAGCAGAAGGTATCTCTGCTACTTTTGTCATAGTCTGCCAGTCCATTCTTCTCATTCCATGGCTATGGTGACACTGTGCCATGCTGTTCCCCTTTGGCTTGTGGTCCTCACCCAAATCTCATCTTGAATTGTAGCTCCCATAATTCCCATGTGTTGTGGGAGGGAACTGGTGGGAGATTATTGAATCATGGGGGCAGCTCCCCCATACTGTTCTTATGATGATGAATAAGTCTCATGAGATCGAATGTTTTTATAAGAGGAAACCCCTTTCACTTGGTTCTCACTTCTCTCTTGCTGGCTGCCATGTAAGACATGCCTTTCACCTTCTGCCATGATTGTGAGGCCTCCCAGCTATGTGGAACTGTGAGTCCATGAAACATTTTTTTCTTTATAAATTACCCAGTCTCATGTATGTCTTTATCAGAAGGATGAAAACGGAATAATGCAACTATTTATTCATTTAGCAACAAAATGATCATTGGTGCTACAGCTTGAATGTGTCCCCAAAAATTCACATTTTGAAATGCTAATCCCCAAAATGATGATTCAGAGGTGGGACTTTGGAAGGTAATTAGGTCATGAGGATGGAGCGCTCATAAATAGATTAGTGTCCTTATAAGAAGAGATCAATTCTCTCTCTGTCTCTCTCTCTCTCTCTCTCTTTCTCTCTCCCTCCCTCCCTCCCTCTCTCTCTCTTTCTCTCTCTCTCTCTCCTCTCCTCTCCCTCTCTCTCTCCTCCTCTCCCTCTCTCTCTCCCTCTCTCCCTCTCTCCCTTTTCCTCTCCCTCTCCTTCCCCTTCTCTCTGCCATATAAAGATCCAGCAAGGTAACTGTCTACAAACCAGAAGTGGGCCTTCACCAAGAACCCAACTATGCTGGCAACCTGATCTTGGACTTCCAGACTCTAGAACAGTGACAAGTAAATAGTTGTTGATTAAGCTACCCATCTATGGCACCTTTAGTATAAGTAGCCCAAATTCATCAGGACAATTGGTGACCCTGGCTCCAGCAGATTCAGTGAAGTGTCCGTATAGAAATCAGAGAATACCTGACTAGGGAGTGACTATTAGGTGAAGGGGTGGAGACAAGTGTAAATTCAGAAAAGTTTGGCAGTGATAGCAACAAGGGAGAGGCAGAGAAGTAGCTATGGAGAGATGGAGGTCAATGTGTGACTTTTCATGAAACTACTGGCATGTATTTAAATTCTAGTGGCAAGGATCTAGCTCACAGGGAAAGGATAACAATTAGCCAGCATCCTTAGCACTCTTCAAAACACATTCTGAAACATCAAAATTGACTACTGCTCACAAAATGTGATGGCCTTTCCTCAGTTCTTTCTCCCTAACTTTCTGCAGCATTTAGTAAAGTCAAGCATCCCTTTCCTTGAAATTCTCTCTTGGACTCCTTAACATTTTGCATTCACCTATTTCTCTGCCTCCCTTCTCTTCTGGCTTCTATTTCCACTGATTGGCAGTGTTTATTCCTCAAGGAGCATGTCCTTGACCTTTGAGTTTTTCACTCTGTGTTCTCTATTCAGTCAGTCTGACTGCAATGATTTAACCCACCATCTCCTTGCTAATAAGGCACAAATCCTTATCTCCATGGCCAACTTTTCACCCATGCTAATTCACACATTTCCAGCTACCAACAGGATGACTCCCCTTGCTTGTTATTATCCTAACCAAAATTTAAACCATTAGCTTTGCTGCTCAAACAAGCTTTCTTTTCAAACCTTCCCTAATTCTATCAATTAACATCATTCTCCTAGAAACAGAGAATTGAACACTAATGGACACTGAATCCACTGATTTCTTTTTATATTTTTTATCACTGCCATCCCTTCCTTTTTGTTCCTGTTGTAATGTCCTCCCTGCAGGATTCTTTTTTTTTTTTTCTTTCTCTTTTCTTCTTTTTTCTTTTNTTTTTTTTTCTTTCTCTTTTCTTCTTTTTTCTTTTCTTCCTTTCTTTATTTTCTTTTTCTCTTCCCTTCATTCTTCCTTCCCTCTGGGTCTTATTTCACACACACACACACACGCACACACACACACACACACACACGCACCCCAGCTTTACTGAGATACAATTCAGCCATTTAAAGTGTATAATTCAGCCAAGCGCAGTGGTTCATGCCAGTAATCCCAGAACTTTGGGAGGCCAAGGTGGGTGGATCACTTGAGGCCAAGAGTTCTAGACCAGCCTGGCCAATATGATGAAATCCTGTCTCTACTAAAAATACAAAAATTAGCTGGATGAGGTGGTGCATGCCTATGGTCCCAGCAACTTGGGAGGCTGAGGCAGGAGAATCACTTGAACCCAGGAGGCAGAGGTTGCAGCAAGCTGATATCGCACCACTCCACTCCAGCCTGGGTGACAGAGCCACAGCAAGACTCCATCTCAAAATAAATAAATAAAGTGTATAATTCAATAGTTTTTGAATTATCTTCATTTTGAAGATGAATGCCAGTTCATCAAGGATCATATAAGACTAATATAATGAAGGCTTAGGCATTGATGCCTTCATCACTGTGATGATCCACAAAAGACGCCGTAAACCATAACTCTTCTTTGCTGACCTCTGACCCTCTAATGTTTGCGGTTATAACAGGATTTTAAAAAGCATTAAATCTTCTTTTGCTTAAGTAAGTGGTGCTTGGACTCATTCTGTCTGCTTTGCTTAGACTAACTGGAAAAAACGTAAGTGGTCTTTAGAGGAAGGGAGTAACCCTGATATTTAAAAAAAGAACCCTTCATACTCTAGCTATAAATAGAACCAAGACCCCCAAAAAACATTTTTTATATTTTATTCATTGTATCTAAACTTGTTTGTTTCTATTGCTATCAATCACCTACAGAAAGAACTTCAGACTCTTCAGTATGGTATCTATGGCTCCTGTGATCCGGTTCCCCCTTTTCTACTCAGATTTCCCTCATCTTTTTTCAGTACTAACACCTTTCCTGGTATCCACCTCTCCTGCCTCCCAAATGTGTTATACTAACTCCCAACTCTGCCAGAGCTATCTGCCTTTTTCTCCCTCTGAACAGATTCCCCTTTCCCCACCCTCTGCTTTTTCAAATTATGTTGCAACTCAAGTTCCTGGCAAATGACTGAGTTGGGGAGTCAAGAAGCTATGCCCAAACTCAGTGCTTGAACTCAATAATGCAGTATGTTTCTATATCCTGTCATTACATTTTAGAAAAGCAATTTAGTAACAGATGGTGAATGCTTTCCATTTCTTAGCTATACACTTAATAATTTTCTTTTGGCCCTAGCTTATTAGTTTTATTTTTTTATTCCCCCAATCAAAAATTTAATGACAAAACTTATAGAAGTAGATGCTCCCAAGAACAGGAAGAATAGAGCAGTTAAATATATAGTACTCAAATATGTATTTTAAATATCTAAAATAATAAGCAAAATCAACAATGCAACAACCAATGCCCTACCTAATAACAGACTTTTTAAACCACAAAGAAATATGGGTAAATAATAATAAATACTTACCGTTCAAGTTATTTGGGTTAGCAACTTTCTCAAACTGAAAGTATTTAAAGTAAGTTAGTGATTTTCCCAGTAAACCTAAAGAATACTTAAAAACTTTCAAGAATTTTAAAGTAAATATTTAAATTATCTTTTGTAAACCATGTTGTGGTACAGTAAGTAAAAGTCTTAAGAAAATACCAAAACCTCACTAACCAGGTATGCTCTCAATAAATCAAACCCGAATATTATCCAAATTCCCTTAAAAAACAGTTGACAAATAATCAAATACTTACCTATTAAAGTGAAATACTATTTCTGCATCCAAACTGGCTTTGTTATCTAACTATGTCACACGCACGTAGGATTATACCATGTCCTATTTTTTTGAAAGTACTTACTGCAACAAGGTTAAGGTTAGATGGACACTCTCAAACACCACTGTAGACATATAACTTGGTTCAACCTTACTTGAAAATAATTTAACATTTTAAATTATCTATCATATGATCTTACAATTTTTTCTTTAAATGTTTAATGATTACCTAATATTGTGTCAAATGTTCATATCACTGGTTATTTAATTATTCCCCTATCATTTAATATTTATATTTTTTCTAGAGAATGCCATCATAAATGCTGCAATGAACATTTTACATTATTGTCTTTGGTTAAATTCCTAGAAGAGATTGTAGAAGGTGAAGGATAGAAGAATAATTTTTAAGGTTCTACTTTTAATCAAGCCTATAGAGTGGAAGTTCTCCACAAGGCGAGTAGACAGGCTCTCTTAGGGTAGGAATTTTTGTCATCTGCTTTGTTAACAGCTACAACCACAGCACCTGAACAATACTTGGTACATAGTATGCCCCTTAATAAATATTTGTAGAGTTAATGATTGAACAATAGTCATACATGTGCAAATTTTGACACTTGCCCTTATAAACTTTTGGGAAGACATCTTACCATGTCTTATTAAGGATGGCTGAAGGCTCACTAGCACTTGGTAAAAATATACCATGTGCAGTTATGAAATTTGGGCAGACTCATCCAGACATTCTGCCCTTGAGCTTTAAAAGAGATAGTACTTTTTTTCCCAAGATGGTGGATTAGAGGCTTTTAGTGGGCCTCTACCACTTGAAAATAGCAAGGTAGTACATAAAGATCAACTCTGTGAGCTTTAATTAAAGAAGGAAAATGGGACTCCACCAGAATTGTGAAGGACACCTCAGATTCTAGGGAGGAGAATGTGGGAACAGCCACTATAATGGCATCTGGCTGATGAAAGTAAGTGAAGCCCCAGTATGTGAGGAAGCAGAGAGTCCTTCTCTGTGACTCACCTTTCCATTGGGGATCCAAGCAACCCAGTCAAGGAGAAGTTTTGTTTCTCCCAAGCCCTGTAGCTATGTGGGGAGAGGCTTGGAGATTCTGTGAGGGAAAGACAGTAGGAAAAGCTGTAGACATTTTATCAGAGCTGGATGCCATTTTTAATCCAGGCACATACAATGGCAGACATTCTTAGGCAATCCAGCAGCGTGACTGTGCAGACATTTTAGTTTCAAGCCAGAGATTGAAGCACCTGCTCTGGAGAAGGGTAGGGGCCGCCCTAGCCAGAACTATGAAAATCACATCAGCAGTAGGTGCTGCAATTGTGCTTTCTCCTTTCACAAGCCTGGAGCCGGAGGAGAGCAGCTACAGCTGCAGTTTCTCCTCAGTAACCAGTCTTGCAGCCGGGGCCAGCTTGATGACCTGTAACTGATCTGCATGTGCCACTGCTGGGTACCTTAGACTGCTCCCCTGAGAATGTGGTACGCGTGGGGCCCTCTCTGTTCCACTCCAAGGTAGATTTCCTAGCATTCAGAGCACGCATTCACCTGGTTCAGCAGCCTGAGCCACCTCAGCCTTCCCAGGCATAGATCATGGTGCAGCAGAGCTCTCTCCACTCCACACCCAGACAGATCTCTAGGCATTTAGATCCCGCTCACCTGGATCAGCAGCCTGACCTGCCCCACCATTCCTGTGCAAAAATTCTAATTCAGGGGGGTCTCTTTGCTCTCTCTGCTTCATGTCAAGGCATATCTTCGGGCATTCAGAGCACCTGCTCATCTGGTTCAGAAGCCTGAGCCTCACATGCCCCTTTCCTGGATATAGATAGTGGTGGAGTGACTCTCCCCTCCATGCCCTGGCAGGTCTCCAGACATTCGGAGCACCTGCTTGCCTGGTTCTGCAGCTTGAGTCACTCTAGCCCTCCTGTGCAGAGGCTTTGGGGCAGGGGGGCCCTCTCGGGGTTCCATATCCAGGCAGATCTTCAGTCATCTAGAGAACCCATTATCCTGGAATAGGAATTTAAACCACAAATGCAAAGAACTTGGGACTGAAGAGGTTTCCCTGCTCCATGCCTAGGCACACCTCTAAGTGCTTGGTGGTTGCCTACTGGATTCTCCTTTGGTGTTGGTGCTTGTGCCTGTCATCAGGAGATCTGTAGGTGTACCTGCCGGGTCCAGCCCCACCCTTCATGGGCCCTGCCCCTCCAGGGCTGAGCATGGAGCTCAGACCACTGCTCATCCCAGGCAACAGAGGGCAACAGAGAGCTTCTGCCAGTAAACAAGAATCAAGTACTTGCCCAGTCACATTGGCCATAGCAGCTCAACTGCATTGCCCAATGTAAAACCTGCTGAAAGAAGTGCATAGGGCTATAGAACCAAAGCCAAAAGAGTCTACCCAACATTCTCTGCAGTCACACTCCGGGGGTAGGGGGAAGGAAAATGAAAGAAAAAAAAATATTATTATAGGGGAAGAAAGAAAAGAAAAAACCCCTACCCATATGGAAATAATTACAAAAATTAGGAGTGCCACTATCTCCAGGTGAGAAAGAATCAACACAAGAATTCTGGCACTATAAAAAATCTGAATGTAGTGACACCATCAAAGGGTCACACTAGCTCTCCAACAGTGGTCTTTAATCAAAATGAAAACTCAGAAATGACAGAGAATTCAAAGCATGGGTTACAAGGAAGCTCAATGAGATCCAAGACAAGGTTGAAAATCAACCCAAATAAACTTCTAAAGCAATCCAAAAAATGAAGAGAGGGATAAACATCTTAAAAATGAATCAATCAGAGCTTCTGGAATTGAAAAACACACTTAAGAAATTTCAAAATACAATTGAAAGCTTTATCAATACACTGGACCAAGCTGGGGAAGAAATTTCAGAACTTGAAGATTGGTCCTTTGAATGAACCAAGGCAGACAAAAATAAAAAAGAATTTTAAAAACTGAACAAAGTCTTTGAGAAATATGGGATTATGTAAAGCACCCTATTGGCATTCCTGAGAGAGAAGAAAAAGTAAACAATCTGGAAAACATATTTAAGGAAATAATTCAAGAAAACTTTCCTAATCTTTCAAGAGAGGTAGATATCCAAATACAATAAATCCAGAGAACACCTAAAAGATACTATACAAAATGAATCAAAATGAATGGCAATAAGGCATATAGTCATCAGACTTTCCAAGGTCAATGCTAAAGAAAAAAAAAATTTTTAAGTCAGCTATAAAAAAAGGCCAGATCACATACAAAGGGAACCTCATTAGGCTAATAGTCAACTTCTTAGTAGAAATTTTATAAGCCAGCAGAGATGGGTGGGGGGAGTATGCTCAGCATTCTTAAAAGAAATTCCAAGTAAGAATGTCATATTCTGCCAAATGAAGCTTCATGAGCAAAAGAGAAAGGAAAGCTTTTTCAGACAGGCAAGTGCTAAGGAAATTTGTTACCAGTAGACCAGCCTTACAAGAGATCCTTAAGGGAGTCATAAACATGGGGAAAAAAGAATACTTGCTGCCAGAAAATCACGCTGAAGTACATAGCCCAAAGATCCTGTAAAGCAACCACATAATAGAAACTACAAAGCAATCAACTAATAACTTCACAATAGGATCAAAACCTTACATATCAATATTAATCTTGAGTATAAATGGTCTAAACACTCCACTTAAAAGGCACAGAGTGGCAACTTGGATTAAAAAAGATAAAGCAATATCCATCTGTCTGCTGTCTTCAAGAGACCCATCTCATATGTAATGACACCCAAAGGTTCAAAGTAAAGGGTTAAGAAAGACCTGCCATGCAAATGGAAAACAAAATAGAGCTGGGATCTCTAAGATGAAATAGACTTTAAATCAACATCAGTAAAAAAAGGACAAAAAGGGCATTATATAATAGTAAGGAGTTTAATTTGACAAGAAAACTTGATTACCCTAAGTATATATGCACCTAAGATTGGAGCACCCAGATTAGTAAAATAAATATTTCTATGCCTACAAAAAGATTTAGACAGCCCCAAAATAAATTGGGAGACTTCAACACTCCACAGATAGCATTAGACAGATCATTGAGGCAAAAAACTAACAAAGAAATTATGGACTTAACACTTCACCAATTGGATCTAATAGACATCTCTAGAATATTCCACCCATCCACCACAGAATAAACAATTATCTCATCAGCCCACAGAACATATTCAAAGAACAACCACATGTTTGGCCACAAAGTGTGTCTCAATAAATTTTTAAAACTTAAAATTATACCCACCATATTCTTGGACCACAGTGAAATAAAAATAGATATCAATACAAAGAAGATCTCTCATTTCTTTGAAATGAATGAAAACAGACACAACATACCAACAACTCCGAGATGCAGTAAAACCAGTGGTAAGAGGAAAGTTCATAGTGCTAAAAGCTCATATCAAAAAGTTAGAAAGATCTCACATTAATGACCTAACATCACCCCCAGAGAAATTTAAAAAACAAACAAAAAAAAGAACAAGCTAACCCCAAAGCTAGAAGAAGAAATTATAAAATCAGGCTGGGAGTGGTGGCTCACACCTGTAACCCCAGAACTTTGGGAGGCTGAGGTGGGTGGTCACCTAAGGTTAAGCGTTTGAGACCAGCCTGGCCAACATGGCAAAACCCCATCTCTACTGAAAATACAAAAATTAGTGAGGTGTGGTTACATCTGCCTGTAATCCCAGCTACTTAAGAGGCTGAGGCATGAGAATCACTTGAACCCAGGAGGCAGAGGTTGCAATGAGCTGAGATACCACCGCTGCACTCCCACCTGAGTGACAAAGCTAAACTCTGTCTCAAAAAAATTAAAAAAAAAAGAAAAGTAAAAAGAAATAACTAAAATCAAAGTAGAACTGAATGAAGTTGAGACCCAAAGATCCATACAAAAAAACCAACTTTTGTATGGTTTTCCAAAAGTTGGTTCTGTGAACAGATAAACAAGACCGACAGATCACAAATTAAATTAACAAAGAAAAAAGAATGAATGTCCAAATAAACACAATCAGAAATGACACAGATGGTATTACAACCAATCCTATAGAAATATAAAAGATCCTCAGAGACTATTATGAACACCTCTATGAACACAAACTAGAAAATCTAGGGGAAATGGGTAAATTCCTGAAAACAGGCAATCTCCCAAGACTGAATCAGGAAGAAACTGAAATGCTGAACAGACAAATATCAAGTTCCACAATTGAATCAGTAATAAAAAACCTATCCACATGGATTCACAGCTGAATTCTAACAGGCATACAAAGAGAGGCTGGTACCAGTTACCAAAACTATTCCAAAAACTCAAGGAGGAAGGACTCCTCCCTACCTTGAAAGGTTATGCAAAGCCAACATCACCCTGATATCAAAACCTGGCAAAGACACAACAAAAATAGAAAACTACAGGCCAATATCCCTGATGAATATAGATGCGAAAATCCTTCACAAAATACTGGCAAACCAAATCGAACAGGACACCAAAAAGTTAAATCACAATCAAGCAGGCTTCTTTCCTGGGATGCAAGGACATCAAAAAATGTGATTCATCACATGAACCAAATGAAAACAAAAGCTATACGATGATCTCAATAGAAGCAGAAAAAGTTTACAATAAAATCCAATATCCCTTCATGACAAAAGCCCTCAACAAACTAGGTATCAAAGAAAAATACCTCAAAATTTTAAAAGCCCACTCTCACGATTCCTATTCAACATACTACCGGAAGTGCTAGCCAGAGGGACATGGATGAACCTGGAAACCATCATTCTCAGCAAACTGACAGAAGAGCAGAAGATCAAACACTGCATGTTCTCACTCATAGGTGGGTGTTGAACAATGAGAACACATGGACACAGGGAGGGGAGCACTACACACTGGGGTCAGTTGGGGGGAAATGGGGGAGGATGGTGGGGGGTGGGGCGCTGGGGAGAGATAGCAAGGGGAGAGAAGCCAGATGTAGGTGATGGGGAGGAAGGCAGCAAATCACACTGCCACGTGTGTACCTATGCAACAATCTTGCATGTTTTTCACATGTACCCCAAAACCTAAAATGCAATAAAACAAATGGGGAAAAAATACAGATTCCCAGCCCCCCCCCAAAAAAGAAAGAAATGTGATCCAAATAGGAAAAGAAGTTAAACTATCTTTTTTCATGGAGGATATCATTCTATATTTAGAAAACCCTAAACATTCCACCAAAGGTTCCTGGAACTGACACACAAGTTCAGTAAACTTTCAGGAAACAAAATCCATGCAAAAAATCAGTAGCATTTCTACAAACCAATAATGTTAAAACTGAGAGCCAAATCAAGAATACAAACCCATTTACAATAGTCATAAAATAATAAAACACCTAGTAATACATCTAAATAAGGAGATGAAAGATCTCTACAAGGAGAACAACATGCTGTTGAAAGAAATCATAGATGATACAAACAAATGGAAAAACATGCCATGCTCATGGATTAGAAGAATCAATAGCATTAAAATATCCATACTTCCCAAAGCAATATAAAGTCAAAGCTATTTCTATCAAACTATCAGTGTCGTTTTTCAAATAACTAAAAAAAAGATTCTAAAATTTATGTAGAACCAAAAAAGAACCCAAATAATCAAAGCAATTCGAAGAGGCATCATATTACCCATCTTCAATCTACACTATAAAGCTACAGTAACCAAAACAGGATGATACAAAAACAGGCACATAAACCAATGTAACAGAATGGAGATCCAAGAAATGAAGCCATATCCTACAGCCATCTAATCTTCAACAAAGTCAACAAAAATAAGCAATGGGGAAACAACTCCCTATTCAACAAACAGTGCTGGGATAGCTCACTAGCCACTATGCAGAAGAATGAAACTGGACTCCTACCTCTCACCATACATGAAAATTACCTCAGGATGAATTAGAGATTTAAATATAAGACTTCAACCTATAAGAATCCTAGAAGAAAACCAAGGAAACACCATTCTGGACAACAGTTTTGGGAAAGAATTTGTGGCTAAGTCCTCAAAAGCAATTGCAACAAAAACGAATTCACAAGCAGGACCTAATTAAAGAGATTCTTTCCCACCTAAGAAACTATCAGCAGAGTAAAAAGACAACCTAAAAACTGGGAGAAAATATTCACATACTATGCATCCAACAAAGCTCTAATAACCCAAATCTATTAGGAACTTAAACAATTCAAAAAGCAAAAAACAAATTATCCCATTTTAAATGGGCAAGAGACATGAATAGATGCTCTTAAAGGAAGACATACAAACAGCCTACAAAAATACAAAAAAAAAAAAAAATGCTCAACATCCCTAATCATCAGAGAGATGCAAATCCCACAGTAACTGTGGGACTTTGGTATGAGATACCATCTCATACCAGTCAGATTGGCTACTATTAGAAAGTCAAAAAACAACAGATGGTGGTGAGGCTACAGAGAAAATAGAACACTTATACACTGTTGGTGGGAATGTAAATTAGTTCAGCCACCATGAAAAGCAGTTTGGAGATTCCTCAAAGAACTTAAATCAGAACTACCATGCAACCCAGCAATTTTATTACTGGCTATATATAAAAAAGAAAATAAATCACTTTTCCAAAAAGATACATGCACTTGCATGTTCAACACAGCATTAGTCACAATATAAAAGACATGGAGTCAACCCAGGTGCCCATCAATGGTGGGCTGGATAAAGGAAATGAGGTACATATACACCATGGAATACTACATGGTCATAGAGAAGAATGAAAGAATGTCCTTGGCAGCAATGTGAATGCAACTGGAGGCCATTTCCTAAAAAAAACAAAAATTAACACAGAAACAGAAAAACAAATATAGCAAATTCTCACTTATAAGTGGTAGCTAAATATTGTATACTCATGGACATAAAGATGGGAACAATAGACCCTGGGGACTACTAGAGTGGGAGGGAAAGAAGGGGGACAAGCGTTGAAAAACTATTGGGTACTAGGCTCACTACCTGGGTGATGAAATCAATCATACCCCAAACTTCAGCATCACACAATATAACCATACCCCTGACTCCAATATAAAAGTTGAAATTATTTTTTAAAAAGGCTTAGTGCTGTAAAAATAGAATATATACATATAAAAATAAAAATGAACTTCAACACTTTACAAAAATTAACTCAAAATAGATTACAGACCCAAATGTAAAAGCTAAAACTATAAAATATCTAGAAGAAAACAGAAAATCTGGGAGTAAGATGGCCCAATAGAAGGCTCCATCAGTGGTTCACTTGAAAACTTGAACAACTATCCATGAAAAAAAAATGCACCTTAATAAGAACAAAAAATCAGGTGAGTGATCACAGTACCTGGTTTTTACTTCATATCACTGAAAGAGGCACTAAAGAGGCTAGGAAAGAGTCTTGAATTGCCAATGCTACCCCTCCTCCATCCCCCAGCTGCAGCCTTGTGATACAGAAAGAATCTGCGTGCTTGGGGAGGAAGAGCACAGTAACTGTGGGACTTTGGAGCTCCGTGTTGCCCTGTCACAGCAGAAAGCAACACCAAGCAGAATTCACCCAGCACCCACAGAGGGAGGATTTAGACCAGCCCTAGCCAGAGAGTGATAGCCCATCCCAGCAGTCAAAACCTGAACTCCAGCAAGCCCTGCCACCATAGGCTAAAATGCTCTGTCATCCTAAATAAACTTGAAAGGCAGTCTAGGCCATAAGGACTGAAATTCCTGGGCAAGTCCCAGTGCTATGCTGGGCTCAGAGCCAGTGGACTTGGGGGACGTGTGACCTAGTGAGACATTAGCCAGGGCAGCCAAGGGAATGCATATACTACCCCTCTCTCTACCTCAGGCAATGCAGCTCACAGCTTCAGGAGACTCCTTCCTTCTACTTGAGAGGCAGATCTGGAAGAGTAAAAAGGACTTTTCCTTGCAACACGAATACCAGCTCAGTCACAGTAGGATAGGGCACCAAACAGAGATTTGAGGCCCCATTCCAGGCCCCAGCTCCTGGATGACATTTTTAAATACATCATTGGCCAGAAGGGAACCCACTCCCTTGAAAGGAAGGACCTAGTCCTGGCAGGATTTATCACCTGCTGACTAAAGAGATCCTGGGCCTGAATAATCAGCAGTTAGCCAGGCAGGGCTCACTGTGGGCCTTGAGTCAGGTTCAGAGATGTACTGCCTTCCCAGCTGTGGTCACTACAGGGATAAAAGGAGAGGGACAAGTAAAGAGGACTTTGTCTTGCAGCCTAGGTACCAGCTCAGCCACAGTGGTTGATATAATTTGGATATTTGTCCCCACCCCAATCTCATATTGAAATGTAATCCCCAATGCTGGAGGTAGGCCCTGGTGGGAGGTGTTTGCATCATGGTGTGGATCCCTCATGCATGGCTTCGGCCATCCCCTTGGTGATAAATGAGCTCTCACTCTGAGTTCACACAAGATCTGGATGGTTAAAAGTATGTAGCACCTCTCCTCCCTGCTCTCTGTCTCACTTGCTTCTGCTTTTGCAGGGAGACACTCCTGCTTCCCCTTCACCTTCTGCCATAATTGGAAGCCTCCTGAGGCCTCCCCAGAAACTGAGTAGATATGGGTACCATGCTTCCTGTAAAGCCTGCAGAACTGTGGGTAATTAAACCTCCTTTCTTTATAAGTTACCTAGTCTCGGGTATTTCTTTACAGCAATGCAAAAATGGCTTAATACAGCGGGGTTACAGCACCAAGCAGACTCTTGGGATTCCAAATTCTAGGTCTTGGCCCTTAGAAGCCATTTCTGGACCTGCCCTGGGCGAGAGGGGAGCCCACTGCCCTGAAGGGAGAGTCCACAGCCTGGTGGCATGCACCATATGCTGATTAAGGAGCCCTTGGGCCTTGAGTGAACATCAGTGGGAGCCAAACAGTATATGCCATGGGCCTGGGATGGTCGTGGCCACAGAGAGAGGCTACTCTGCTTGTGGAAAGAGGAGAGAAGAGTGGGAAGAACTTTGTCTTATGGCATTGGTGCCAGCTTAGCCACAGTAGAATAGAGCACCAGGTAGATTCCTAAGATGTCTGACTCAAGGCTATGGCTCCTGGACAGCATCTCTGGACCCAGGAAGAACTCACTACCCTGAAAAGAAGAACACAAGCCTGGCTAGCTTCATCATCTGCTGATTTTAGAGCCCTAGGGCCTTAATGGAACATAGGCAGTAGCCAGGCAGTGATTACCATGGGCCTCATGTAATATTGATTGCTGTGCTGGCCTCAGGTCTGACCCAGTACAGTCCTAGTGGTGGTGGCCACAGGGGTACTTGTGTCACCCCATCTCTAGTTCCTCACAGCTCAGCACAGAGAGACTACATTTGTTTGGGAGAGAGTAAAAGAGGAGAACAAGAAACTCTACCTAGTAATACAGGGAATTCTTCAAGATTTTATCCAATACCACCAATGTGGTACCTCTTCAAGTCTGCAGGAGCCACAGCATTACTGAACTTGGGTTGCCCACTAATGCAGATATGGCTGCAGTGACCAAAAATTTAGATCACAAAACCCATGTCCCTTCAATATCTGGAAGGATGATTACAAACAAGCCCAGATTATGAAGACTACAACAATAAATACCTAACTCTTCAATGCACAGACACCAACAAACTTCCACGAGCACCAAGACTATCCAGGGAAATATAACCTCATCAAACAAATAAAGTAAGCCACCAGGGACCAATCTTGGACAGACAGAGATACGTGATCTTTCAGACAGAGAATTCAAAATAGCTATTTTGAGGATTCAGTGAAATTTAAAATAACATGGAGAAGGAACTCAGAATCCTCCCAGATACATTTGACAAAGAGATTGAAATGATCTAAAAGAATCAAGCAAAATTCTGGAGCTAAAAGTGCAATTAACATACTGAAAAATGCAACAGAGTCTCTTAAAAGCAGAATTGGTGAAGAAGAATAAAGAATTAGTAAGCTTAAAGACATATTATTTGAAAATATACAGTCAGTAGTGCTCCCCTCCCTGTGTCCATGTGTTGGGGTCAGTTGGGGGGAAATAGGGGAGGGACGGTGGGGGGTGGGGAGCCTGGGAGAGATAGCAAGGGGAGAAATGCCAGATGTAGGTGATGGGGAGGAAGGCAGCAAATCACACTGCCACGTGTGTACCTATGCAACAATTTTGCATGTTCTTCACATGTACCCCAAAACCTAAAATACAATAAAATAAATAAATGGGGGGGAAAAAAAGAAAATATACAGTCAGAAGAGACAAAAGAAAAGCATTTAAAAGAATTAAACATACCTAGGAAATCTAAAAAGTAACCTCAAAAGGGCAAATCTAAGAGTTCCTGGCATTAAAGAAAAGGTTTCGTAGAAGATTGTATCCAGAAAAATATCCTTCAAAAGTGAAGGAGAGGCTGAGCCTGGTGGCTCACACCTGTAATCCTAGCACTTTGGAAAGATGAGGTGGGTGGATCCCTTGAGCCCAGGAATTCAAGATCAGACTGGACAACATAGAGAGACCCCATCTCTATTTTTAAAAAATTAAGAAGAAATAAAGTCTTTCCCAGACAAGCAAAAGCTGAAAGATTTCATCAACAGCAGGCCTGTCCTACAAGAAAGTTCTAAAGGGAAGTCTTCAATCTGAAAGAAAAGGATATTAATGACCAATAAGAAATCATCTAGAGGAATAAAACTCACTGGTAATAGTAAATACATGGAAAAACACAGAATATTATAACACTTTAATTGTGGTGTATACATTACACATATCTTGAGTAGAAAGACTAGAGATAAACCTATTAAAAATAATAACTACAGGCCAGTCTTGGTGGTTCACTCTTATAATCCCAGCACTTTTGGAGGCTGAGGTAGGCAGGCCCCTTGAACCCAGGAGTTTGAGACCAGCTTAGGAAACATAGTCAGACCCTGTCACTACCAAAAAAATAATTTTTTTAACTAGCTGGGTGTAGTGGCATATGCCTATAGTCCCAGCTACTCAGGAGGCTGATGTTGGAAGATTGAGCCCAGGAGATCGAGGCTGTAGTGAGCCATGATCACACCACTACACTCCAGCCTGGGTGACAGAGCAAGATCCTGTCTCAAAATAATAATAATAATGGCTACAAACAACTTTTCAAGTAATAATCTAGAAACAGAAACAACAAAAAGTTAAAGAGTGGGGGTGAAGCTAAAGTACAGAGTTTTTATTAGTTTTGTCTTTGGTTGTTTATACAATCAGTGTTAAGTCGTCATCAGTTTAAAATAATGGATTTTAGGATATTATCTGCAAGCCTTATAATAAGCTCAAATCAAAAAACATATGACAGACACACACAAAATAAAAGGTAAGAAATTAAAACATACTTGTAATAGTCTGTTCTGACGCTGCTAATAAAGACATACCCAAGAACGGGTAATTTATAAAGGAAAGAGGTTTAATTGACTCACAGTTCCACATGGCTGGAGAGGCCTCACAGTCATGGTGGAAGAGCAAAGGACATCTTACATGGTGGCAGGCAAGAGAGAATGAGAGCCAATTGAAAGGGGAAACTCCTTATAAAACTATTAGATCTCGTGAGACTTAGTCACTACCATGAGAATGGTAGTACAATAATAACTGGAGATTTCAACATTCCACTTTCAGTATTAGACAGATCATCCAGATAGAAAATCAACAAACATTGGACTTAATCAGTACTATATATGGATCTAATAAATATTTACAGGACTTTTCATTCACTGGCTGCAGAATATATACTCTTCTACTCAGCATGTGGATGATTCTCAAGGGTAGACCACATATTAGACCACAAAAGAAGTCATAAAAAATTCAAATAAATGTAATTCTATCAAGTATCTCTTTGGACCACAATGGAAATAAAATTAAAAATCAATAACACAAAATGAAAAAAAGAAAAAACAAAAAAATCAATAACAGGAGAAATTTTAGAAACTATATGGGTGCATGGAAATTAAACAGCATGCTCTTGAGTGGCCAGTAAGTCAATGAAGACATTAAGATGGAAATTGAAAAATTTCTTGAAAAGAATGGTAATGGAAACAAAACATACCAAAATCTCTGGGATACAGCAAAAGCAGTACTAATAGAAATGTTTATAACTATAAGCACCTACATCAAAATGGTAGAAAAACCTCTAGCAAACAACCTATCAATACATCTTTAAAAATGAGAAAAGCAAGGGCAAGCCAGACTCATAATTGGTAGAAGAAAAGAAATAAAGATCAGAGCAGAAATATGTGAAACTGAAATGAAAAAATACCAAGGATCAATGAAGCTAAAACTTGGTTTTTTGAAAAGATAAACAAAATCAACAAACCTTTACCTAGGCTAAGAAAAAAAGAGAAAAGACTCAAACAAACATCAGAGATGAAAAAGGAGACATTAAAACAAACACCACAGAAAGTCAAAGGATCATTACAGGCTACTGAAAGCCACTATATGCCAATAAATTGAAAAGCAATGGACAAATTCCAGGACACATATAATCTACCAAGATTGAACCATGAAGAAATCAAAAACATGAACAGACCAATAACAGTAATGAAATTGAAACTATAATAAAAAGTCTCCCAGCAAAGAAGAGCTTGGAACCCAATGGCTTCACTGTTGAATTCTAACAAACATTTAAAAGAACTAACATTAATTCTACTCATATGATTTTAAAAAAATAGAGGAGGGAATATTTCCAAAATCATTTTATGAGTTTTACTCTAATACCAAAAACAGGCAAAGACACATCAAAGAAAAAAAACTACAGGACAATGTCTTTGATGAACACTGATGCAAAAAGCCTCAACAAAAAAACCAGCAAATGAAATTACGCAACTCATTGGAAAAGATCATTCATCATGACCAAATGGGATTAACCCCAGGAATATTTGGATAGTTCAACATATGTAAATCAATATTATACATCATATCAACAGAATGAAGGAAACATGAACAAAACCATAAGGTCATTTTAATTAATGCTGAAAAAGCATTTAACAAAATTCAGTATAACACATCACAAAACAATAAAAAGGATATCTGACAGACCCACAGCTAGTTTCATACTGAATGGGAAAAAAATGAAAAGACTTTCCTCTAAGATCTGGACAAGGCAAGGATGCCCACTTTCACCACTGTTATTCGCCACAGTACTGGAAGTCTTCAATAGAGCAGTCAGACAAGAGAAAGCTATAAAGACATACTTCCTTTCCATCTGAATTGGAAAGGAAGAAGTCAAATTATCTTTGTTTGCATATAATATGATCTTATATTTGAAAAAAACTAAGTTTTCCACAAGAAAATTATTAGAACTGATAAATTCGAGAAAGTGCAAGATACAAAATCAACATACAAAAATCAATAGTGTTTATATATACCAACAGTGAACAATATGAAAAAGAAATTTTAAAAGTAATCTCATTTATAATAGCCACACATAAAATTAAATACCTAAGAATTAACTTGATCCAAAGAAATGAAAGATCTGCATAATGTAAACTATAAAACACTGATGAAAGACATTGAAGAGGACACCAAAAATGAAAAAATATTCCATGATTATGGATTGGAAGAATCAATATTGTTATAATGTCCAGACCACCCAAAGCAATCTACAGATTCAATGCAATCCCGGTCAAAATACTAATGATATTCTTCACAGAAATAGAAAAAAAATCCTAAAATTCACATGGGATAACAAAAGACCCCAAATAGCCAAAACTATCCTAAGCAAAAAGAACAAAACTGGAGGAATCACTTTACCTGACTCACAATTATACTATAGAGCTACAGTAATCAAAATTGCATGGTACTAGCATAAAAACAGACATATAGACCAGTGGAACAGCACACAAAGACCAGAAACAAATCCACCTACCTAGAGTGAACTTATTTTTGACAAAGTTCCCAAGAACATACACTGGGGAAAAGACAATCTCTTCAATACACCGTGCTGGGAAAACTGTCTATTCATACGCAGAAGAATGAAACTAGACTGCTATCTCTTACCATACACAAAAATCAAATTGAAATGTATTAAAAACTTAAATCTAAGACCTAGAACTATGAAACTACTAGAGTAAAACATTGGGAAAAATCTCTAAGAGATTGGTCTGGGCAGAAATTTATTGAGCAATATTCCATAAGCACAGGCAACCAAAGCAAAAATGGACAAATGGGATCACATCAACTTAAAAAGCTTCTGCACAGCAAAGGATACAATTAACAAAGTGAAGAGACAACACACATAATGGGAGAAAATATTTGCAAAATACCCATCTGACAACAGATTAATAACCAGAATACAGAAGGAGTTTAAACCGTTCTTCAGAAAAATATTAATAATCCAATCAAAAATGGCCAAAGATTTGAATAGACATTTCTCAAAAGAAGACATACAAATGGCAAAAAGTATATGAAATGGGGTTCGACATCATTGATCATCAGAGAAATGCAAATCAAAACTACAATGAGATCTCATCTCACCCCAGTCAAAATGGCTTTAATCCAAAAGACAGGCAATAACAAATACTGGCGAAGAGGTGAAGAAAAGGGAACCCTTTTTGTGGGAATGCAAATTAGTACAACCACTATGGAGAATAGTTTGGAGTCTCCTCAAAACAAAAAACTAAAAATTGAGTTACCATATGATCCAGGAATCCCACTGCTGGGTATATGCCAAAAAGAAAGGAAATCAGTACATTAAAGAGATCTGCACTCTCCATGTTTATTCCAGCATTATTCACAATAGCCAAGATTTGGAGGCAACCTAAGTATCCATCAACAGACAAATGGACAAAAAAATGTGGTATATATACACAATGGAGTACTATTCAGCTATAAAAAAGGATAAGACCCTGTCATTTGCAACAATATGGATGGAGCTACAGGTCATTATGTTAACTGAAGTAAGCCATGCACAGAAAGACAAACTTCTCATGCTCTCACTTATTTGCAGGAGCTAAAAATGAAAACAACTGAAGTCATGAAGATAGAGAGTAGAATGATAGTTACTAGAGATAGTGGGAGAGGGATTATTAACGGGTACAAAAATATAAATACAATGAAGAAGATCTAGTATTTGATAGCACAACAGATTGATCCATCAACAATAATTTATTGTACATTTAAAAACAACTAAAAGAGTACAACTGGATTGTTTGTAACATAAATAAATGATAAATGCTTGAGGTGATGTATATACCATTTACCCTGATGCTATTAATACTCATTGTATGCCTGTTTTGAAATATTTCATGTAGCCAGGCATGATGACTCAGTCTGTAATCCCAGCACTTAGGGGGGCAGAGGCAGGAGGACGGTTTGAACCCAGGAGTTCTAAACCTGCCTGGTCAACATAACAAGACCCTGTTCTCCACAAAAAGGAAAAAAAGATCAAAAAACTTTCAGGTATTCTGTAAATATATACACCTACCATGTACTCACAAAAATTTAAAAAATAAAAAAACAAAATCTTATTGATCTTGGGTTAGGAAAAAACTTTTTAATACAACACAAAAAATATAAATTCTAAAAGAAAAAGCTGATGAATTGAACTTCATCAAAATGTGGCACATATACACCATGGAATATTATGCAGCCATCAAAAACGATGAGTTTGGGTCCTTTGTGGGGACATGGATGAACCTGGAAACCATCATTCTCAGCAAACTGACAGAGGAGCAGAAGATCAAACACCGCATGTTCTCACTCATAGGCGGGTGTTGAACGATGAGAGCACATGGACAAAGGGAGGGGAGCACTACACACTGGGGTCAGTTGGGGGGAAATAGGGGAGGGACGGTGGGGGGTGGGGAGCTGGGGGGGGATAGCAGGGGGAGAAATGCCAGATGTAGGTGATGGGGAGGAAGGCAGCAAATCACACTGCCATGTGTGTTCCTATGCAAGAATTTTGCATGTTCTTCACATGTACCCCAAAACCTAAAAAAAAAAAAAATAAAAAAAGGAAAAAAAAAAAAAAAGAAAAAAAAAAATTTAAAACTTTTGCTTTTCAAAATAACAGTTTGGTAAACAAAAAGATAAGCCACAAACTTGGAGAAAATATTCATAATACTTATATCTGATAAGAAACTGTGTCCAGAATAAAAACAATTTATAGCTCAACAATAAGAAGATGAACAACCCAATTTTTAAATGAGCAAAGGATAAAATAAAGAGTTTACAGAAGATACAGAAATAAGTATCTGAAAAGATGCTCAACATAATTACTAATCAGGAAATCATGAGATACTAATACAAAATCCTTAGAATGGCTAAAATTAAATATTGACCATTGTCAAGGATATGGAGAGATTGGAACTTTTGTACTTCTCTGGTGGGAATGCAAATTGGTTCAGCTACTATGGAAAACAATTTGGCGGATTCTTATAAAGTTCAATATATTTTTACCATGCGACCCAACACTTTCACTCCGAGGTATTTACCCAAAAGAAATAAAAACATAGATCTACACAAAGACTTATATTCAAATGTTCATAGGAGATATAGTCATAATAACCCAAAACTGGAAACAACCCAAACAAAGGTATTCATCAACTGATGAACGGATAGACAAATTGTAGTATATTCATAGAATGCAATACTACTCTGCAATAAAAAGGAACAAACTACTGATACAGGAATGAACTTAAAAAGCATTAGGCTAAGTGAAAGAAGCCAAACGCCAAATATTTCATTTCTATGAAATTCTAGAAATAGTAAAACTATAGGGATAGAAAGCAGATTGGTCATTACCACAGGCCATGCTGTAGAGTGTTGGTGGACACGTGGGAACTTTTTGGAATGATATAATTATTCTATATCTTGATTGTAGTGGCTGTTATATGGTTACATACATTTTTCAAAACTCACTGAATTGTCCACATCAAATAGGTGGATTTTACTGTATGTAAATTATACCTCAATAAAGCTGATTGAAAATCCTCTAGATAATAATAGTTTCTTTTTATTTTTTAAAATAGGGAATGAAAGAAATATTCTAATGTGAATATTTTGATGTGGATGGGTAATTGGCTTTATAAAGATGGGAGATGATGGGGTAAATACTAAGTAAAACTTTCCCTGGGTGGAGATGTGTCAAGAACAAGATTTCTTCCCCCAGAGACTAGTGCTCAAATTGATCTTACTTAATGCTAATATAAAGAAAGATGACTGTGTAGAAAGCAGAATTTATAGATGAGCTTTAAACTTCCTTCAATGGTGTATGTCAAGTGGATGAAAATGAATTGCTGGATGATTTCATACTGAGTACATAAAGATAGGTAATGCATTTTAGGAAAATCAATTTAAGCCTACATTAATACTATTATGAGGGCTCGAGTTATTTTCTTGGGATACTTTAAATTGTTTCCTGAAAATATTAATAACTATTGTAGACACAATATGGTGTTCCGGTTAAAAAAAGAATTTGTCATCTTTTAGAGGTAAATACTGAAGTATTTATAAAGAAGTTATATGGTATCTGGGTTTTTTTTTTAATCAACTAAAAATTTATTTAATTAGGCATGAAGTTACAATCACATTTGTCTTAAACCACAGTAAATAAGTATACAAATATTGTCAGATTTCTTGCTGTGGTTACTGATGGTCAGTAGCAGGCTCATTTGAAGGCAGAGTCAACCCTGACAGGGACTCGAGAACAGTCAAAATTGCTTTATAGAAGCATACAAATACTGTCAGCTTTCTTGCTGTGGTTTCAGATGTTCAGTAGCAGGCTTATCTAAAGGCAGAGTCAACCCTGATGGGGACTCAAGATCAGTAACACTATTTTGGAGGAGAACACAAATACTGCCAGCTTTCTTGCTGTGGTGCCAGATGTTCAGTGGCAGACTCACTTGAAGACAAAGTCAACCCTGATGGGGACTCAAGATCAGTCCCCATCAAGAGATCTTATGTTGGAGGATAACACAAATACTGTCAGCTTTCTTGCTGTGGTCCCGATGTTCAGTAGCAGGCTCACTTGAAGGCAGAGTCAACCCTGATGGGGACTCAAATCAGTCACAACTCTTTAGAGGGGAACACAAATACTGTCAGATTTCTTGCTGTGGTGCCAAATGTTCAGTGGCAGCCTCACTTGAAGGCTGAGTTAACCCTATTGGGGACTCGAAATCAGTCACAACCACTTTAGAGGAGAACACAAATACTGTCGTCTTTCTTCCTGTGGTGTCGGATGTTCAGTAGCAGGCTCACTTGAAGGCGGAGTCAACCCTGATGGGGACTCAAGATCAGTCACAACTGCTTTGGAGGATAACGCAAATAGTGTCAGCTTTCTTGCTGTGGTGTCAGATGTTCAGTGGCAGGCTCAGCTGAAGGTGGAGTCAACCCTGATGGGGACGAGAGATCAGTCACAACTACTTTAGAGGAGAAAACAAATACTGTTAGTTTTCTTGTTGTGGTCCCAGATGTTCAGTAGCAGGCTCATTGAAGACTGAGTCAACCCTGATAGGGACTACAGATCAGTCTCAACTACTTTGGAGCAGAACACAAATATGGTCAGCTTTTTTGTTGTGGTGCCAGATGTTCAGTAGCAGGCTCAGTTGAAGGTGGAATCAACCCTGATAGGGACTTGAGATCAGTCACAATTATGTTGGAGAAGAAAACAAATATTGTCAGCTTTCTTGTTGTGGTGCCGGATGTTCACTAGCAGGCTCAGTAGAAGCCAGAGTCAACAGTGACGGGTACTTGAGATCAGTCACAAATACTTCAGAGGAGAACACAAATAGTGTCAGCTTCCTTGCCATGGTGCCAGATGTTCAGCGGCAGGTTCACTTGAAGGTGGAGTCAACCCTGACTGGGACTTGAGATCAATCACAACTACTTTAGAGGAGAACACAAATACTGTCAGCTCTCTTGCTGTAGTCCCAGATGTTCAATAGCAGGCTCATTGAAGACTGAGTCAAGCCTGATAGGGACTACAGATCAGTCTCAACTACTTTGGGGCAGAACACAAATATGGTCAGCTTTTTTGCTGTGGTGCCAGGTGTTCCGTAGCAGGCTCAGCTGAAGGCGGAATCAGCCCTGATAGGGACTTGAGATCAGTCAAAATTATGTTGGAGAAGAACACAAATACTGTCAGCTTCCTTGCCATGGTGCCGGATGTTCAGCAGTAGGCTCACTTGAAGACAGAGGCAGCCTGATGGGGACTTGATATTAGTCCCAACTATTTCAGAGGAGAACCCAAATATTGTCAGCTTTCTTGCTGTGGTGCCAGATGTTCAGTGGCAGGCTCAATCAAAGTCAGAGTCAACCCTGAAGGGGACTCAAGATCAGTCACAATTATTTCAAAGGAGAACACAAATACTGTCAGCTTTCTTGCTGTGCTGCTGGATGTTCAGTGGCAGGCTCATTTGAAGGCTGAGTCAACCCTGAAGGGGACTCAAGATCAGTCACAACTATTTTGCAGGAGAGTACAAATACTGTCAGCTTTCTTGATGTGGGGCCAGATGTTCAGTGGCATGCTCACCTGAAGGCTGAGTCAACCCTGAAGGGGACTCAAGATCAGGTCAGAACTATTTCAGAGGAGAACACAAATACTGTCACCTTTCTTGCTGTGGTGCCGGATGTTCGGTGACAGGCTCACTTGAAGACTGAGTCAACCCTGAAGGGGACTCAAGTTCAGTCACAACTACTTTGAAGTAGAACACAAATACTGTCAGCCTTCTTCCTGTTGTGCTGGATGTTCACTGGCAGGCTCACTTGAAGGCTGAGTCGACCCTCCTGGGGACTCATGATCAGTCACAACTATTTCATAGGAGAACACAAATATGGTTAGCTTTCTCCTGTGGTGCCGGATGTTCAGTGGCAGGCTCACTTGAAGGTCTGCCACTGAATATATGGCACCACAGCAATAAAGCTGACAGTATTTTTGTTCTCCTCCAAATTAGCTGTGCCTGATCTTGAGTCCCCTTCAGGGTTGACTCAGCATTCAAGTGAGCCTGCCAGTGAACATCCAGCACCACAGCAAGAAATCTGACAATATTTGTGTTCTCCTCCAAAGCAGTTGGGACTAATATCAAGTCCCCATCAGGCTGACTCCTTCTTCAAGTGAGCCTCCCACTGAACATCTGGTACCACAGCAATAAAGTTGACAGTA
>NW_016107534.1:1802852-1838322 GCF_001604975.1 Cebus imitator
CTGAGTCAACCCTTTTGGGGACTCGAGATCAGTCACAAGTACTTTGGAGGAGAACAAAAATAATGTCAGCTTTCTTGTGGTGCCAATGTTCAGTGACAGGCTAAGACGAAGGCAGAGTCAACCCTCATGGGGACTCAAGATCAGTCACAACTATTTCGGAGGGGAACACAAATACTGTCAACTTTATTGCTGTGGTGCCAACTGTTCAGTGTCAGGCTCACTTGAAGACGGAGGCAGCCTGATGGGGACTTGACATTAGTCCCAACTACTGTGGAGGAGAACACAAATATTGTCAGATTTCTTGCTGTGGTGCCGGATGTTCACTGGCAGGCTCACTTGAAGGCTGAGTCAACACTGATGGGGACTCGAGATCAGTCCCAATTACTTTCGATGAGAACAAAAATAATGTCAGCTTTCTTGTTGTGGTGCCAATATTCAGTAGCAGGCTAAGATAAAGGCAGACTCAACCCTGATGGGGACTCAAGATCAATCAAAATTATGTTGGAGGAGAACACAAATACTGTCAGCTTTTTTGTTGTGGTGCTGGATATTCAGTGGCAGGCTAAGTTGAAGGTGGAGTCAACCCTGATGTGGACTTGAGAACAGTCAAAATATGTTGGAAAAGAACACAAATATTGTCAGCTTTCTTGTTGTGGTGTGGATGTTCAGTGGTAGGCTCAGTAGAAGCCAAGGTGAACCCTGATGGGACTCAAGATCAGTCACCACTACTTCAGTGGAGAACACAAATACTGTTAGCTTCCTTGCTGTGGTGCCAATATTCAGTGGCAGGCTCACTTGAAGCCTGAGTCAACCCTGATGGGGACTGGAGATCAATCACAACTACTTTAGAGGAGAACACAAATATTGTCAGCTTTCTTGCTGTGGTCCCAGATGTTTAGTAGCATGCTAAGTTGAAGGTGGAGTCAACCTTGACAGGGACTGGAGATCAGTCAAAATTATGTTGGAGGAGAACACAAATACTGTCAGCTTTTTTGCTCTGGTGCCGGATGTTCAGTGGCAGGCTTACTTGAAGGTGGAGTCAACCCTGATGGGGACTCAGCATTAGTCCCAACCTCTTTGGAGGAGAATACAAATACTGTCAGCTTTCTTGCTGTGGTGCCGGATGTTCAGTGGCAGGGTCACTTCAAGGCAGAGTCAACCCTGAAGGGGACTCAAGATCAGTGAAAATTACATTGGAAGATAACACAAATTGTCAGCTTTCTTCTGGTGGTTTCGATGTTCAGTGGCAGGCTCACTTGAAGGTGGAGTCAACCTTGATGGGGACTCAAGATCAGTGTAAATTACTTTGGAAGAGAATCAAATACTGTCAGGTTTTTTGCTGTCATGCTGGGTGTTCAGTAGCAGGCTCATTTTAAGGCAGAATCAATTCTGAGGGAACTGGAGATCAATCTGAATTATTTTTGTTCAGTTGCAGGGTCATTAGAAGATGGAATCAACCCTGCAGGGATCTCACTTCTCCCTTCAGCATATGGGGGTAGGGAGGAAAGATCCAGGTCTTGGTGGAAGGTAAGGAGGAAAAGCCCTGGGTGGATAGGCATTCCTCATTGCAAACGGATAATATGGTGGACCTGGGAAATCTCTTGGTGGAAAATCATATGGAGAAACTCCCAACCCGATTCCTGGAGGAGGTGGGGGGCAAAGAGGTCCTCTTCTCATATCGGTAACATATGGGTAATGCTCTCTGCCAAATCCTGTATTTGGAACATCAAGTGCAGAAGGATCTTTGTGTAAAAAGTTGAATTTAAACTCCATTTCAGTTAACTTTTGTCTCCTGTGAGCATTTTCTTTCCTGAAATTGTCGAGGATTTCTTCAGCAGTCTGAGCTGCCAACCAATTTTCGTGTTCTTTTCTCTTACAGGAAGTCATCCGCCCTTGATAAGAAAGAGTCATTCTTTCCAACTTTTCTTCAAGATCTTTGGCTTGCTTTCTATAGTTCTCCAGCTGGTCAGTGGTATAGTTGATCTTTCTGTCTACTTTAGAAAGCTTCTCTTCATTCTCTAACTTTTTGAAAAGTCTCATTGAAGTTTCTCGATATAATTCAGCCATTACTTTAAGTTGCTGCTGAAGCTTCTGATTCTCACTTTCAACACGTGTGTTTTCTGACTGTAAAGATGTTTGTTCAGACTGAAGATGTTTAATATGGTCTCTAAGATCTTTATTTGTTTTATTAATTTTGGACAGCTGAATATCAATTTGGTTTACTACTTCTTCTAAAGCTTTTAAAAAAGTATGTAACTTAGCACCATGAATCAGTTTCTTCAAAGCTCCTTTTGTAGTATCATCTAAGTAGGCACTATTTTCCACTTCATTGTTCATTTCCAGTTTCAAGTTATGATCACCCATTCTGTCTTCTCCAAGCATAGAAGCCCAATCTTTGATCTTCAGCAAGTGTTCACTCAGAGTCTTGATATGATTGTCTTTATCAATTAGAACTTGTTCTGTGTGCACTTTGGAGTCCTCAAATGATGTTTTCTGTTTCTTACGTTCACTCACTTGTTCTTTCCATACTTCAGCTTCCTGCAAAAGCTGCTTATGGATTCTCTGAAGTTGATAATTTTCATTCAAAGCATCTTTTTTTGCTATGTTCAGTTGTTCTTCATTCCTTCGAAATATGCTGAAGGTCATCTTGGCTTCAGCTATTTGTGATTTGAGGAATTTTGAGTGGCCTTCTAGTGACTCTATTGTTTCTGAAATATCCGCTACCAACTTATCTAGTCCAGTATGTTTGGATTTCTCTTCCTTTAACTTTTTTTCTAGATAGAATATTTTGTCCTCAATTTCAGAAATGGATCTGTTAAGCTTTTCACAGGCTGCCTTCAAACGTTGTGCTTCTGCTGTCTCCTTCTCAAAGCTGTTATCCTCTAAAGATGACTCTGCTTCATAGCGTTCACATTCTTTTTGAACATGCCTAGATTTTTCAAGCAGTTTACATTTTTGTTCAATTAGTTCAGACAGGAGTGCAGCAAGCTTTTTCTCTCTTTTTGCATAACGCCAACTTCTAATTGATCTGATACTTCTCCACAAAAAAAGGGGAATAGCAAAAAATCCAATAACACCTGCCCATACCACTAATTCCCATGGAAAACCATTAGAATTTGATACCATACATTTTAGCAGTGCCGCCACGATCCTGGGTAGCTCATAAAAGACCATCCCCAAGTATGGCTGAGGAGTAGCTCTGGGCTCCTCCACAGCACCAAGGCTGTTCTGGTGGTCACCGCAGTAACCCCAGCCTGTTGGGGTCACAATGAGCACCTGGAATAAGTAGCCTTCAGTCTGGAACTGGAGCAGACCAATGCGGAGCTGGCTGCGGGGGGAGCTGTGGACAGGGGCACGGGGAGGGGGTGGGGCAGTGGAGGGCACTGGGGAACAGGTAGCCTTCAGTCTGTAACCTGAATCAATACATGGCAACAAGAGAGGACCACTGTGGAGTCAGCTGCGGGGGGAGCTGGGGGATGTGGGCACCCACAGGCCTCACAGGCCCATGCTGCCCACCCTGACCCCCTTGTTACACTTTACATTCTAAGGCAGTGCAGGTCCAGGCCCGATCCCCATTTAACTGTTTTATATTGGTAATATCATATTGTGTTAATTACTTTAGCTTGTTAATAATAAAAACCTTTGTCAAGGAGAGACTGCTAATTTGTATTTCTTCAAAATTGCCTTGGCCATTATTGACATTTTGCTCTTCTATGTGAACTCTACTATCACCATATAAAGTTTCATTTAAAAAAAGATCATTTTAGCTGTTTTCTGTTTGTTTTTAGAAACAGGGTCTCACTCTGTCACCCAGGCTAAAATGCAGTGGTACGATCATAGCTCACTACAGTCTCAAAACCCTGTACTCAAGAGATCCTCCCACCTCTGCCTTTCAAGTAGCTAGGACTACAATTGTGTGCCACCACACTGAGACATTTTAGCATTTTGAATTGCATTATATTTACAGATATTTTGGGACAAATTTCCGTAGCTATGGAAATTGATTTTTTGCATCATGAAAGCAACATTTTCCCCCTTTAAGATTCTTTCATGTCCTTCACAAACATTTTGTAATTTTCTGTTAATGTTTTATTGTTTTTGTGCATACTTTGTTTTTATTTATTTTTTTATTTGTTTATTTTTGGTAAGAAGGTCTATTTTATTCACAAAGTGGTGGTGGTGATGCTCAAAGGTAATTGGATTCAGAGACAGGGTCACAGCACTAATGAACTGTGGAACCTTCAACCACATGGTAGACCAGTCACTTAGGATGGACTGAGGAGGTGCTGCCTTTGTTGAACCCTGCCACACCCACACCATCTGTCATGCCCTTGGCTCTCCCAGCTTTGAGAACCCAACTCCCATTCCTTACATGGGGTGATTTATACAGTGCCCAGGATCTTTCTTCAGAAGAAAGAGCTGCTTGTCCTCATTTTTTTAACATAATGGTAATTCAGTGAGGTTGTGGGGAGAAGTTAGGGGTGGGGGTGGCTAGGAACATGGATAAAATAAGATTAGATATGTTCTGATAACTGTTAAAGCTGAGTGACGAGTACAGGGTGTTTACTTTTCTATTCTCTTTATTTTGTGTATGCTGTGGTTTGAATATTTGTCCCCTCCAAAACTCACGTTGAAACAATCCCCAATTTGGTAGTATTGAGAAGTGGGGCTATTGAAAGGTAATGGAGTTGATGGACTAACGGGCTAATGGATCAATGGGTTATCATGGGAGAAGAACTGGTGGCTTTATAAGTAGAAGCAAGAGAGACCTGAGCTAGCATGTTAGCATGCTCAATTTCCCCCTATGCAGGCTCCAGACTCTAGAAAGTCCCAACCAACAAAAACCCTCATCGGATGTGGCCCCTGATCTTGGACTTCTCAGCCTCCATAACTGTAAGAAATAAATTCTTTTTTAATATCAATTACTCACTTTCAGGTATTCTGTTATAAGCAACAGACTAAGACTAAGATAGTGTATGTTTCAACATCTCCATAATAAAGAGTTGAATTTGTTTGGCTTTTAGTTTTCTGGGGAAAAAAAAAAATCTGTCTTCACTTAGATGGTTTAGCCTGGAGTCACCCTGGACTCAACTAAACAGTCCACAGGAAGTAAAAATAAGTTGAAACTAGGCTCTCTAAAAGTGTCTTTTTAGGGCAAGGGCATGGGTTAAACAGCAGAATCACCAGGGATGCTCATCTATTCTATGCTGAAGATCTCTCCAGAGGATTGGGTGGCAAGTTCAGCAGGTATCACATGGCAGAGGTGACACCCAAAGTCTAATGGGTACAGGTTTGTGGTTCTGAACTAATTTGGTTCTGAGCTACTTGAACTGGGTTCCAAGGCAAAAACTGAGGCTTTAAAAGACAGTATTCAATCAGCTGGGGAAAAGAAAGTGCTACATAGACTTTAGGATCCCTGCCAATGAGAAATCATTTTGGCAATATCCATAACCAATGGGAAGGGAGAGGGTCACCACATTATTCCAACAGGCTGCTGTGAATCATAAACCCAACAGAATGCTAGGATCAGGCAGAACATGGAACATAAAATTACTCCATCTCATACATTAATTGCCAATCCTTAAAAAATACATACTGGGAATTAAAGAAAAATTAGAGAAGTAAAACTATGTAAACAACAGATCAAAAGATGACAATTTTGGAGATTCGAATGCTGTAAATTCATAGAAATGTAAATATGATAATATAGACATTTTCACTAAATCCTAGTATGCCAGACCTAGAGAATGCAACTCAAAGCTTAAAAGACATAGTTTTATCTCAATTAAAGGAAGTACTACTTTATAAGAACATTTTAGCTAAAAACAGGAAAATCCTCATGCAGGGTTTAACTAGCAAATAATAAAACATAATTAAAGTAAGATAGGGTGTTTGAGAAAAAGAAATACTAAATATTTTGAGGCTGACATCACGGAAGTCATCTAAGCTTTTTAACTATGTATCAATTGGCACTACTTCCAAGGCTGAGCTGGACAGATCATCTGTGTTGCCAAATACTGCAGTTCTTAAATTTTCAAGATGTGAATAAAACCTACGAGTTACTGCTAGAATGGCTATTGGTCCTTGTATATACAAAGAGAGTCCATTTCTAGAGTTAGACATGGGAATACACTTTAACCAGGAGCAGAATTATGGGGCACTGTGCCATCCCAGCCACCATCCCCTGAAAACCTACCCTTCCAGTTATGTAACTGTGTAACAGCTACCACAAAATTTGTACCTTAAAACAGCATCCAATTTGTTTCATAATTTTACAAGTCATGAATCTGAGAAGGGCTCAGCTAGGTGAGCCTTCTGCTTCATGTGTCATCAACTGGGGTCACTCTTGCTATTCAGCTGGTGGCTGGGTTAGGCCAGAGGGTCCATGATTCCTCTTTCATGCACCTGATGTCTCAGCAGAGATTGCAAAAGGCTGGGTTCTGCTGAGCCTCTCTCCCTCCCTATGTAATATCAGGGTCTCTCCACATATTTACTTCATCAGAGTAGTTAGACTTCTTACCTGACAGCTGACTTAAGATCAGGTGCCAAGAACAGAGGAAGCTGTCAGACCTCTTAAAATTCAGGCTTACTACTGGCATCATGTCACTTCTGTTGTACTATGCTGATCAAAGAAATCTAGACAATCTCAGATTCAAAGGGAGAAGAAATGGATCTCTCAATGGCAGGAGTTTTAAATAACTTGAGGCCATCTTTAATTCACCACAGATGCCCTTAAAAAAAAAAAAAAAAAAAAAAAACTGTCAGGAACTGAAAGATATCCCTGTTTGCATTTAAGGAAACCCAGAACAAAATTTTCCTGGATTAAATTCTTTTTCAGAAAAAAAAAAAAAAAAGGATAAATAGCTCTACATACTTTAATATTCCTGTTCTTAACCCAGCAAAAAGAATATTCCCAGGCACATATGGAAGTGTTCTGTTCCCCAGCTTGCCCATATGTGTGTAGTGTATGTGTATGTCATATGGAATATGCATCCATCACATTCATGTGTTGAGATTCTCACCCCCAAGGTGATGGTGACCAGCCTGGCCAACTTGGCAAAATCCAGTCTCTACCAAAAATACAAAAATTAGCTGGCTGTGATGGCAGGCGCCTGCTTCAGGAGGTTGAAGCAGGAGAATTGCTTGAACCCAGGAGTGGGAGATTGCAGTGAGCCAAGATTGTGCCACTGCACTCCAGCCTGGGTGACAGAGCAAGACTCCATCTCAAAAAAACAAAAACAAGTCAGGCTTTCAGGAAGTGATTGAGTCATGAGGGCTTTCAAGAATAGGACTGGTGCTTTATAAAAGAAGCCTGAGAGACCCCTCACCCCTTCTGCTATGTGTGGACACAACAAGAAGGTGTCATCTGTGAACAAGAACACAGGCCTTCATCAGACACCAAATCTACTGGTGACTTAATCTTGGACTTCCCAGACTCCAGAACTGTGCAAATAAATGTGTGTCTCTTATAAGCTACCCAGTCTATGGCATTTTGTTATAGCAACCCAAATAGACTAACAGAGGCATCTCTTAATACATTGCATCACATAATCATTACAAGAACTTGGCAAGCGGAGATGATTAATCCAATGTCACATACTATGACCTGAATTTGAAGCCAGGTTTATTATGACTCTAAAGTCTACAGTCACATTACAAATGTAGTAGATAAATAAGTATTGGCAAGAATTTGAAGCAACAGGAACTCTCCCACACAGCTGAAGAAAGCATACGTTGTTGCAGTTATTACAACCAATTTGGAACACACTTATTCAAAAGCATACTTAGGGTGACCCAGTATTTCCAATACCGGATAAATTTCCTAGGGACAATCATGCACATGTATTTGTAACTTCATTTTTAGTAACACCGCAGAAACGGGAAACAACACAAATTTCAATCAATAGTACAACAGATAGCTAAGTAGTAGTGTGTTCATATACTGGAATATGTAGAGGTGAAAATGAAACAAGTGGAATAGCATGCATCCACAAGGATGAATCTTGAAAATCAAATAATAGTAATAAACACTGGGGACTCCAAAGTGGGAGGGAAAGGGGAGAAGGCTAAAAAAAAAGTACCTATCAGGTACAATGTTCACTATTTAGGTGATGGCTACACTAGAAGCCCAAACCTCACCATCATGCAATATTTCCCTATATATTGGCTGAATTTTGTTTTATTACCTTCCTTCTTCATAGTTTTATCCTCAGTGTTGTATTTTAACTAATATACTGCTCTTATTTATGTTTTTAAGCTTTATACAAATGGAATCATAGGCATTTATCCATTACATATCCATGTAATGAGCCTGCACATGTACCCCTGAATCTAGAAAAAAATAAATAGTAACATGAAAAAAAAAATCTAAAAAGAAAAAAACAGGAAATCTAATACTGAGACACTGGAGTAAGCCAAAGATAAATCCTTAGCTAGGATTCTATTTGCATAAAGCATAAAACAGGAAAAAAAGAACAACATAGTAATTTCAATGCAACATAGAGGATAAAACTATGAAGAAGTAAGGTGCTCGAACACAAATTCAGCCAGGAAGAAGAGGGGTGTGATCTGGCAGAAACACACAAGGGCCATCCAGAATATGACAGCCTTTTATGTCTTGACCAAGGTGAGAGTTTATTTCAGTGTTTTTCTTCTGACTAAAAATTCCTTCTTTTTTTTTTTTTTTTTTTTTTCAGAGCAGGAGTAAAAGTTTATTAGAAAGGCTTTGGAACAAGAAAGAACCCTTGGAAGAAATTTAAGTGGATGACTGAAAGTCAAAGAGAGAAAAGAGCCTGACTAAAAATTCATTCTTTACATAGCTAACTATCTCAGTTGTCCTCCTACCACATTTCAATACCCACAGCTACTTAGCCACACTGCAGTTATCTGTTGATTGCTTTCCCATCATCCATCCCAGCATGACTGGGCAGGATGAACTACTGTGATTGATGTCCCTGCTCCTACACTGGCCAGCTCTCACTGAAGGTCCATTAATACGCCAGGGCAATCTGCTTTAATATGTGTTTGAAGAGCTGTTACACAAAAAGACAGGTTATTGTTTTTCTAATAAATCTCCATGAAAGAACATTCTTAACTTATTTTGGTAAAATATATTATTCTTGAGTTTTCCTTTGCATCTCACTTTGTGTGTGTGTGTGTGTGTGTGTGTGTGTGTGTGTGTGTGTGTGTATTTTTTTTTTAATTGCACTTTAGGTTCTGGGGCACATGTGCAGAACATGCAGGATTGTTGCATAGGTACATACATGGCAGTGTGGTTTGCTGCCTACATCCCCCGTTGCCTATATCTGGCATTTCTCCCCATGTTATCCCTCCCCAACCTCCCTACCCCCCACTGTCCCTCCCCTAATCCCTCCCAGCAGACCCCAGTGTGTGATGCTCCCCTCCCTGTATCCATGTGTTCTCACTGTTCAACACCCACCTATGAGTGAGAACATGCAGTGTTTGATTTTCTGTTCTTGTGTCAGTTAGCTGAGAATGATGGTTTCCAGATTCATCCATGTCCCTACAAAGGACACAAACTCATCATTTTTTATGGCTGCATAGTATTCCTTGGTGTATATGTGCCACATTTTCCTTGTGCGTCTCATTTTTTAAACCACCACTACATGCCACTGTGAGAGATATGTTACTTTAGAAGCAAAAGACTCATCATATCTACATAGAAAGAGTAACCATAGTCTCCATTGTAAGTAAATTTGCCTATATTTGACATCTATAAAAAAACAGGAAAAACATGTTTATAGCTTGATATTCCAGAGAGATGTAATAAAGGGGGATGGGAAATTTCACTGCCCCAGGGTAGAAAAACAAAACTGTTAGAAAAGTAACCAATGCATTTAAATAATACATTCTATTTTGCTTTATAGATATGCTAGAGCAAATAAAGATTTCTAAAATTATCAAAGTTTTCTACCTCCACAAAGGAAATAAATACAATAACTAGAAAAATCCAAGTGAAATATATTTTATTTCTGCTTGTTGGCATAAAAGCAAAGCAGAAAGACTTCTTAGGGGTTTTTCCCCCTTTAACAATAAGTTAATGTCAAAATAACTGAAGAATTTAAAAATTACAGTTCTCTCTCCCCTCATATCAAAGCCCTAATAGCTCTTAGTTGGACAAGAAACTATTAGGTACAAGAGAATACATACTGTACTCCTCTTCCACAGGTCACAAAGGATGGATCTTCTCAGGGTTTGGTCCTGTGCCCTCTTCTCTGTCTATATTCTTGGTTGCTTTCATTTGTTCCCACAGGAAGACTGTGTCTTATATTTACCAAGATCTTAATGGCCCAGGGCTTATAGCCCATTGAACAGTCACCTGAATGTCCTAAAATCAACACATTCCCAAATGAAAACCTCACCTTCTTTTTGATGCTGCGTTTGGATTCCTCCTTTGGTGGCATCAGCTTTTCTTTACCTTGCCCCAATGTGCAATGATTCACTAAGTCTTATTGATTATAATTCTGAAATATTATTTTTAAAATATGTCTTATCATGTCCAGAGCTCACAATCTCTGGTAAGTCTAAGAGATAACATTCTAAATAAATGGGCTTTGAACCTCTAGGAACTTTCTCCCAAACTGTATTTTTTTTTTTCTTAACACTTTCTTCAAAGTTATGTTTTAGAACTCAGATCTAATCATGCTGTTTTTTCTTCGCAAACAGATAAACAAAGAACAAAAAAATTGGTAGTTCAGTTAGGCACAGTGGCTCACGCCCATAATCCCAGCACTTTGGGAGATTGAGGCAGGCGGATCACAAGGTCAAGAAACTGAGACCATCCTGGCCAACATGGTGAAACCCTGTCTCTACTAAAAATACAAAAATTAGCTGGACATGGTGGTGCACACCTGTAGTCCCAGCTACTCGGGAGGCTGAGGAGAATCGCTTGAACCCAGGAGGTGGAGGATACAGTGAGCCAAGATAGCGCTACTGCACTCCAGCCTGGGGACAGAGCAAGACTCCGTCTCAAAAGAAAATAAAAAAAGAATTGTTAGTTTGACATATTTCTTTTTTTTAATTTTATAAATAATACATTCCCAAATCATGTGATTTTCTATTACATATGCTTAAAATAACTATTTTCAAAGTAAAGAACAAAATCAAGATATATGATGAGGGTTTATGTTTGCCTTTGATAGTATTACATAGGATTCCCTAGTAACACTCCTTATCATTATTAATATAATACTACATTTCCTAAATCTTTCCTAGACAATAGGGAATATAAATAATATAAAATCAATTCTACCGTTTTGTGCTAAGCCTTGTGTTATCTCTAATGCTTAGAACATCCATGCAAGGTTGGATTATTCCCACTTTATGCATGAGGGCTTCGAGTCTTAGAGAAGTTGAACAACTTGCTCAACACTGTATTGCTAGTAAATGACCTGATGGGGATTTGAATCCAGGTCTTCCATTGTTCCCATTTATTACAGAATATGTTAAAGGTGTTATAATCCAAAAGCTTAATTTATACTTATGTCAGTTAAAATATAGCTTTTGGGCTAGGCACGGTGTCTCATACCTATAATTCTAGCACTTTGGGAGGCCGAAGTGACTTGATCACTTGAGGTCAGGAGTTTGAAACCAGCCTGGTCAACATGGTGAAACCCTGTCTCTACAAAAAATCCAAAAAGTTTAGCTGGGTGTGGTGGTGGGCACCTGTAATCCCAGCTGCTTGGGAGGCTGAGGCAGGAGAATCACTTGTACCTGGGAGGTGGCGGTTGTAGCTATATATATGCATAACTTTTGGATTATAACAACATTAACACAGCAATGCATGTCACAGATGAGAAAATCTGTAATGTTCCCAAAAGACTATCATTTTAAAAGTTTTGACTCTCAAGGAGTGTTTTCTGCTATTTGAAACTTAATTAGAACATAGATTCATCCTGTATAGCTACTACCCTTAAAATACTACAAAGGTTGATGTAGGTAAATGTTCTAGACTAGCAGTCAGTTGCAAATATTATTGCTGACAGTTAACTAGAAACATAATATTCAATAAAGATGTTACATTACCACTAAAACTCAAAGAACAATTTTAAACTGATCTTTACTTGATGATTTTAAACTCAGAATCCTACATAAAAGAGATATCTTTGGAAAATAATATAACCACCTATATTTTCAAATAGATTTGCACATTACTGTTTGAAATTTTGAAAAACACTGCCCTGACAAAACTTACTGTGCTCCAGTGATGAACAAGATTCTGATTCTGTACATACTGCAGTTCTCATAGTAGGAGCAGAAGAGAAAATGAAAAAAAAGAAGAAGAAGGAACAAGAGAACAAAAATAAGGGGGAGGAAGAGGAAGGATGAGGAAAGAAGAAAAGGAAGAAGGAGGAAAGGAAGAGGTAAAGGAAGAAGAAAAGGAATACGTGGAAGAAGAAGTGGAGAAGAAGGAAGAAGAAAAGAGGCAGGAGAATGAGAATCTGCTACGATAGTCTAACTTCAGATAACCATTTGGAATTCTGTTCACAGATCTTTAGAATACCTCCAAGTTTTTCTGAGTACTTGATTTACATCACTCTACTAGACCCTACTTGGGGCCAGACCCCACACCCCCCAAAAAAAAAACTAAGTCATCTCTGTCCCTAAATATAGACACTACCACTAAAGAGCACACTCTATACAATAAGTTGGAGCTGGCCTCATTAGGAGTATGAAGTTCAACTTACCAAGAGTGGAAATAAAACTAATATTTGTTGAATGCCTACTAGGTTTCTGACCCTATGTTAAGTGTTTTACATATATTTTGTTACTTTCATTACTATTAAATTATTGTCACAAAATTATTTTTATTTTATTGATACATAATTTTACATAGTTATAAGGTATTGGGGATATTTCGATCCATGCATACATTGTATAATGAGCAAATCATGGTTATGGTACATCCATCACCCCAAACATTTACCATTTCTTTGTGTGAGAACATTCCACATCTTCTCTATTAGTGACCTTGATATATACAATAAATTATTGATAACTATAGTCACCCTATTGTACTATTGAAGACTAGAATTTATTCCATCTAACTGTATTTTTGTACCCCTTAACTAACCTCTCTTTATTGTGCTCTCCCCCTACCCTTCCCAACCTCTGATAATCATCACATTTTTAGCTCCCACATAAGAGTGAGAACATGCAATATTTGCTTTTCTGTGCCTGGCTCATTTCATATTATCATAATATTATCATAGCTATTTACAGACTGGAAAACTGTGACTTGGAGAGGTTAAGTAACATTCCCATGGTTGCACCGAAGTAAACAGTAGCTCAGAATTTAATCCTGCTTGGCTCTTTAAAAAAAAAAAAATACTTTAAGTTCTAGGATACATGTGCGGAACGTGTACAGGTATACATGTGCCATGATGGTTTGCTGCACCCATCAACCCATCATCTACATTAGGTATTTATCCTAATGCTATCCCTCCCCTAGGCCCCCATCCCCCCACAGTCCCCAGTGTGTGATGTTCCCCTCGCTGTGTCCATGTGTTCACATTGTTCCATTCCCACTTATGAGTGAGAACATGTGGTGTTTGGTTTTTTGTTTCTGTGTTAGATTGCTGAGAATGATGGTTTCCAGCTTCCTCCATGTCCCTGCAAAGGGGATGAACTCATTCTTTTTATGGCTTCATACTATTCCATGGTGTATATATGCCACATTCTCTTTATCCTGTCTATCACTGATGGGCATTTGGATTGGTTCCAAGTCTTTGCTATTGGGAAAAGTGCTGAAATAAACATACATGTGAATGTCTCTTTTTGGTAGAATGATTTATAATTCTTTGAGTATATACCCAGTAATGGGATTCCTGGATCAAATGGAATTTTTGGTTCTAGATCCTTGAGGAATCACCACACTGGCTTCCACAATGGTTGAACTAATTTACACTGCCACCAGCAGTGTAAAAGTGTTCCTATTTCTCTACATCCTCTCCAGCATCCATTGTTTCCTGACTTTTTAATAATCACTATTCTAACTGGCACGAAATGGTATCTCATTGAGGTTTTGATTTGCATTTCTCTAATGACCAGTGATGAACTTTTCTCATATGTTTGTTGGCTGCATAAATGTCTTCTTTTGAGAAGTGTCTGTTCATATCCTTTGCCCACTTTTTGATGGAGTTGGGAAAACCGGCTAACCATATGCAGAAAACTGAAACTGGATCCCTTCCTTATACCTTACATAAAAATTAATTCAAGATGGATTAAAGACTTAAACATAAGACTGGCTAACCATATGCAGAAAACTGAAACTGGATCCCTTCCTTATACCTTATATAAAAATTAAGTCAAGATGGATTAAAGACTTAAACATAAGACCTAAAACCATAAAAACCCTAAAAGAAAACCTAGGCAATACCATTCAGGACATAGGCATGGGCAAAAGCTTCATGACTAAAACAACAAAAGCAATTGCAACAAAAGCCAAAATAGACAAATGGAATCTAATCAATCTAAAGGGCTTCTGTGCAGCAAAAGAAACTATCATCAGAGTGAACAGGCAACCTACAGAATGGAAGAAAATTTTTGCAAAGGGTAATGGTACAGAGGACTAATATCTAGAATCTACAAGGAAAAAACTGCTTGATTATTTCTATGTTTATCTCCTACCTCACTGCCCTACATGTGTATGGTGTTTCTCAAGCTTCCTTTCCCCCCACTTCTCTTTGAGGAGAAGAGCTGTTGTGGGCAGAGACCAAAGTCAGTGCAATTGGGCTACGGGATTTTGGAATGAAGTTCTCAGTATAGGTCAAAGTCTCTTGTGTCTACTTCGCTTGCTGCCTTGGATTCCTTGCTTTAGCCACCCATCCTTGGCTTCTCACTTGCTCAGACTTAAGTACAGTGTGAGTAAAACTATTTGAGGAGAGGGATAGCCATGTGTGCTATTGTCCATGGTCCTGAAACATCATGCACATTATAGATTGCGTCCCTAGGAAGTAGATACGACTATGGACCTGGGATAGGGACACCAAACCTAGCAGAATCAGGTGTGATCCAATGAAACTGAAGCACAAAGTTGATGGTTTAAACAGTACTGTCCAATAGAACTTTCTGCAATGATAGCAATGTTCTAATTCTGCACTATCTAATACAGTAGCTACTAGCTATGTGTGGCAATTAGGCTTTTGAAATTTGATAAGTAGACAACTAATTGTTTAAGTTTATTTAACTTTAGCCAATTTACATTGAAATAACTACATGTGTACCATATTGGACAGCACGGGTTGGGTCATCAATATTAAGCTGTTCACTGAAAACACAAATTATTGGGCACCATGTAAGATATACTAAAATCAGAATCTCTTGGGTAAGCTCAGATATGTGCACTTTTAAGCAGGAAGTTTCTGTGCTTCTTGATATTTGAGAACAACTATCCTACCAGGCATTTGTGTCCACATTCTAAAAGTTCCTACCTGTACCCACTAATGCCTTCTACTTTTACCTCATCCTCAGGTTTGGTCCGACTCAGCATGATTAATAGCCTGAGCCTCACTGTCAGCCTTGTCTTCAAACCTGAGACCCAGTGGCTCAGGATGGTTACAAAGCTTCCACAACCTCCCCTCGAATTCCAAGATTCCTTAAAGGCCAACGTTAAGGGCACTCACGACAGGTAAAGTCTACACACCTAACTAACATTACCCTGAGCACAGTCCTCCCAAATTCATATGCTATTGGTACTCCTCTTCCTGTATTTTCTTCTAGTCCAAAGAAATAGGCACTTGCCTTGGTCTCTGCCTTCTTAAGCTTCCTGTCCTCACCTTAATCCCTCTGGTTCTAGGGTTAGTTCCCACTCCTCTGCCTCAGATGGATCCTCATCTCCATAATCTCCCTCCATGGTCAAGACGTGTGAAAAGCTGTCATGACCTCTACCCTTCAGACTTTCAAATTAAGTCACCTAGGCTGAGCCTCTATGTTCTGAGGAACGACCAGTTTATCCATTAATTTGGTAAATTTTTGAAACACTGACCCTCGGACTCCCAGTTCTATGTAGCTGAGTCCATTTCTCCAAGCTTTACAACTCTTCCCCTCCCAACTAATCCCATTAGCCAGGTTCCAGCATGCTATACTTGAGTGCACCTGAGTTAAAAATTTTTAATGTAATTATGACAGCCAGAGGTAAAAGATTATTTCCAGGACCGTAAATTCAGTGTCTATTAAAGTTTTCAGGCGCATGCCTCCCCATCACCATTCCCGAACTGCCAGCACCCATACACTTGCAGACATATGCCAACAATATTTACACTGATGTAACACTTCAAAAATAATTTCCCATGTATTGTCACATTTGGCTGACAGAGTATACAGATCATCACACTAATGGTCCCTCATAAACGAAGCCTCTACCCTCAGCACCATTCCTTCTTTCATGGACCCTGGGCTTGGCCATGTGACTTGCTTTGGCTAACAAGATATCAGCAAATATGACATAAGGAGAGGCTAAGCAAACACTTGCACATTGGGATTTGCCTTCATGAAATCATTGTCATTTTCATGTAAGAAACCTGGTCTCCACTGCAGAAGCAGCCACATAGAGAACTGAGGTATTCTGCTGACAGTCCCAGTTGGCTGCCGTATGAGAGTAAGGCCAGCTTGGATCATCCAATTGTAGTCAAACCCCTGGATCACTATGTCTGTATGAGAGGCCTCAGGAAAGATCAACAAAAGAACTACCCAGCTGAACCCAGCCCAAATGTAAGCAAATAAATTATTGTGTTTTAAGCCATCAAGTTTTGAGATGGTCTATTACTTGGCACCAGTTAACTGATATATAAAATGACTCTGAGAGATAGTATTATTATTCCTATTCATGAGTTAGGAATATGAAGTTAAGAGAGATTAGGAAATTTATTCAAGATCCTAGAACCAGAAAGCAGCTAAAGGAGGCCCAGAACTTCAGTCTGTCCCCAAGTTCAGTATTTCTGCACTACACTAGGCTGCATCTACACAACTTCCACACAACTAGTAAAAGGTCACTGATAATCCTAGTCCTCCCAAATCTCATTTGCTGACCTAGTTACCAACCTCCAGCACCCCTTTATTGAGAAACAGTGTCCTCCCAGCGTCTTCCTGGCCTGCTAGTAAGTTCACCTTGTTACTTTCCTTCTGCAAAAACTAAAGCCAGGAATCACTTTAAGTGAATCAATTGAATACAGCTAGTGGAAACATAAAAAGGTAAGAGCTATTTTATATTAAAAATGAATATTCTGATTCACATCTTGATTTAGAGCATCATAATGGAGAAAAAATGGAAACAAACATATGGTCTAGAGGAAAATAATATGAATTATCAAAGGATTAAGAGAAGTTAATCATTAGTCAAAAACAGATTTTAGAATTAAAGTTCTTATTCATAGAAAACATTATCATTTATGCTAATTCCTAACTGAGAAATGAAATTGATTCAAATGACAAAACTGTGAAAACATGCTAGAATACTGGATTAAAAATGTAAATGGAAATCTTAGATAAAATAGAAGGAATAAGGCTCTGCCTAATGTACAATGAAAAATCTCACCCTTTAAGAATGATTTGTATAGAAATTATCAAAAGAAAAAGAAAATGTGAACAGGTTATCCTTTATTTCTTCCCCCAATTTTTTAATCACATCATCATAACCATTGGGATAATTCACAAATTTTATTCTAGACGAAGCAAAATGACTTGAAAAAGCCCCCGCTTTTCAGCTAGAAGTATGTTTACTTTGCTATGAACAAAAAGCAAGTTAACCAGTCTTGCAAGTTTTTGACTTGAGAGCCTAAAACAATTTTAAAACTAAAATCTTCATATTAAAATGTTATTTTGCAGATGGCAGTTAAACAGTAAGAAAGCATCTGGCATAAATTAAATGAACAGATTTCCAAACCATTTGAAAAACAAGTAAGTCTCAATTCAATAATCTAAAGTCATGAAAACTGACTTGTCCACAGAGTTTGAATGACAGAGTAGGTAAAACACATGAACTCATACACAAGCTTTCTCTGAACAAATTAATTCAGTTTCCTGCAGCCCTCTGTCCATGCCATAGACAGCAATCACACAAGTGAATCAAGCAGCTGTGCTTAGCCTTGCTCAGTGATTGTTTCAGGAGAACTTGTGTGCCCACATAATTTCCTAGGAAGGAAAACAGCATGGGATAGTGGGAGGATGCTGCTGCCTTTAACCCATCATTTAACCTCTGTGTGGCTCACTGCTCTTATCTGTACAAGGTTGGTAGAAAAACCCATGCTTCCTACTTCACAGAGTTGTAAGCATAAAGGATGTAAACAGACTTTGAAAAAGTTAAAAGAGCTGTGCAAATACAAAGTGTTTTATGCCTAAAGAAGAGCCTAAAAAGGCAGGATCTGTGATGTAGCAGCAGCAATTCTCCCAGCCACAAGGCTGCTGGTGATGTCCCACATGAAAGCAAAGGCATTTTAAAACATAAAGACTTAACAGGGAGCAGAAATGAAGAGACATGCTGTTTGCAAAAATGACTGTGTTTAGTCTGGGGTCTTAACATAAGAAAATAATATTTTGAGAAATTGTCATGTTAAGTTTAAGCTGCTCTTGGGTGACTTCAAACTATGAAATTTCCATGTATTCCATGAGTAACTGTCCTAGAAGAATTCCTCAAATTCTCTTTCATGACAATAATCTTGCAAAATTTAACTTAGCTCCATTTACAAAGACTTAGGCACAAGGTTAACAATAATGGGTCAATGAATTTTTTTTTCACCTACTTTCTGAATAATGATTCTCTGTTTTCTCCAAAGGCTTCTAAATTCTGTTTACATATAAGCCACATATTTTCCCCCAAACAATTATATCTCCATACATAATTTTGTCTGCACTAACACTGAAAAAAGGAGTGCTCCATAGTCAAGCCAGTATATTCTATTCAATTCAACAGATGGGGCTGGGCACAATGACTCACACCTGTAATTCCAACACTTTAAGAGTCAGGGGAGAGAGGATCACTTGAAGTTAGGAGTTCAAGATCAGCCTAGACAACATAGCAAGACCCTCATACCTACAGAAAAAAAAATTTAATAGCTGGACACCTGTGGTATGCACCTGTAGTCCAGCTGCCTGGGAGGCTGAGGTGGGAGGATCACTTGAGCCCAGGAGTTTGAGGCTGCAGGGAGCTATAATCATGCCACTGCACTCCAGCCTGAGTAAGAGAGCAAAATCCTGTCTCCAAAAAATAAATAAATAGATGGTTTTAAAAATTATATTATATCTGGTGCTTTTCTTGTATGTACAGCACATGTATTTGGCACTGGTTTTGGCATTTGGAGGAAACATACTTAAGAGTAAAAGTCTGCATCCAAGAAACTTACATTCTAAGAGAGAAGATAAGAAAATTAAGGTAAATAACAATGGAAGGCAGAATAGAAAGACGTGGGAGGATTGCTTGAGCCTAGGAGTTCCAGGTTGCAGTGAGCCAAGATCATGCCACTGCACCCCAACCTGGACAACAGAATGAGAACATGTGTCTTAAAAAAAAATACTGAGGGAGTACCGCTTTGCTCTTTTTCTTACATATTTACACTATTTGTGTTTGCTATAATTATTATCCCTACAGTTATTACTAACCCTAGCCCTAACCCCATCAAAAGCATTACCAGACATTTCACTTTCTGGTTGTCAATTGCTAACTAGTTATTAGTAAAGTTTTCCCCAATATAATTTCAAACTGATATCTGGACTTCTGTTTCCATCAGTATGATAAATAAAGTATCTGCTTGGTCCTCCTGTAGAAAACAAATTAAAATACTGGGTAAAATACAATAAAAAGATTTTAATACATTAGTTACCTGTCTAATTAGTAAAGGGAACTCAATGAAAGTAGACCTGAAGAGATAATCAATGAAATAAAGCCATCTTGTGCCATGCAGATCATTTTTCAAACTGAATATACTTCATCTTTGTGTTTTTCAGCTCTGTAAAGCTATAGAATAGTGAAAATAAAGCCCAAGATTCACTCAAGGTCTCCCTTTATAAAACTAAGGCTGCAAAGGGCCACACCTCCACATAACAGTGAAGTGGGAAAACATCCTGCCACCCAAGCCACCAAAAGCAAGATTGCCTAATTAAAAATTTAGCATTGGAAAGAGTGGGACTTGTCTCTAAAGATATTAACCATAAGTCAGTCTTCATGCAGTTTTGCATGCCAAATTCACACTTCTTGGCCAAGAAATCTCAAGCCAATAAGTCAGTTAAAGTTGTCCTGGGCTGGTAGTTCCTCCAGGTTCCTGGCAGAAACAAATTCAATTCTCTTTGGAATATTAGTTTTATCACAATCTGAAAGAATTCATGCAAAATAGTTCACAAAACTATGACGCCACAGTAAACACTGTATTTGTCTGTTCTCATGCTGCTAATAAAGACATACTCAATACGGTAGTTTGTAAAGAAAAGACGTTTAATGAACTCACAATTCCACATTGCTAGGGAAGCCTCACAAACATGGCAGCAGGCAAGATGAGAGCATGCACAGGGGAGCGCCTCTTTATAAAACCATCAGATCTCATGAGACTTATTCACTGTCACGAGAACATCCTGGCAAAGACCAGCTCCATGATTTAATTACCTCCCCTCAGGTCCCTCCCACAACACCTAGGAATTGTGAGAGCTACAATTCAAGATGAAATTTGCGCAAGGACACAGCCAAACACACATACACACACACACACATGCACACATCCACATAGAGAGAGAGAGAGAGAGAACAGTATCAAGAGCAAAAACCAATAGAATGGACCTTTTTAAAAATGCCTAAAAGGCTATATGTCTACATAATTCTAAAAGTGAGTTGAAATACAAGAAAAGGGAAAGACACCATAGAAATGAAGCAGATTTTAAAAAAACAAATTCTAAAAATTAAAAAATACAATAAAGTTTAAAACTCAATAGACAGACAAGAAAAAGCTGACATGTGAAATTGAAAGATAGATCCAAATAAATCACCCAGAATGCAGCATAGAATGATCAGGATACAAATTATAAAACAGAGATCGAAAGACATGTCAAACCAGAGCTCAAAAAGGACAATAGAGAAAAAGGATAAGTGAAATAATATTTGGATTGATGGTTACTGAAAATTTTTCAGAAATAATAGAACACTTCTCCACAGGTTAAAGAAGCCCAGTGAATTCCAAGCTTAATAATAAAAAGAAACTCATGGCCACACACATCACATGGAAACTATAAACAACAAAGACAAGGGAAATATCTGAAAAACAGCCAGAGAGAAAAGACAACTAAACTTTAGCTGAAGAACAGAGACAGACACAGTAAAGACCAGAAGAATGCAGAGCAATATATTCAAAGGGCTGAGGAAAAAAATAATAGCTGATAGCCTAGAATTGTACACACTGTGAAACATGTTTCAAAAAATGGGACAAAGAAAAAAATTTTTAAACAAATATATCCTAATAGACTGTTACTAATCGATAGTAAGGGAAATTCTAAAGAATATATTTTATAAAGAAGGAAATTGATCCCAGATGAAAGGTCTGAGATGCAAAAAGAAATTATCAATTTAAAAACATTAAGTATATAGACAAAACTAAATAAACATTGAGAGAAATATATGGATAAAATAAACATAGAGATAAAATAATAATATTATTATTATCTGGTAGGATTAAAACAAAGATAAAATAAACCTAAAATGCATGACAAAAATAATACATTTCAGGGATGAAATAATTAGAGTTCATGCATTTTAAGATAATTGTATTGCTAGAGACGAGGGTGACAATATGATTGACTTTAGCACTTGAAAAGCCAAATATGTTTGCTAAAATGTGTAGGATAACAATTAAAAGAATAGAAACAAAGTATATAGCTTCTAAATTGGTAAAAAAGGAAAATAGAATGGACGAAAAACAAATACTCAATCCAAGAGGATGCAAGAAAAAAAGTGAAGAAACCAAAAAGGTAGGACAAATAAAAAGCCCAAGACAAGATGGTATAAATAAATCCAAACTACAAAAATAAATGTAAATGGATGAAATATCTAAGTGGGAGAAACATATTTTTCAACTGTATTTTTAAAACCGGTCTAGACTGTTTAAAAAATTTAAAGGATTTTTTTACATATTTATGAAATAAATGAATACGTGTATCTACAAGATAGCCACAAAAGGGTATATAAAAAAGAAATGGCCTGTACCCTTTATAAATATTAATAACATGAAAGAAAGACTGAGCATATGCTCTGGTCAAAGAGACTAAAGAAATATGGCAAGTAAATGCAATACTGAGTTATGAATTGGATCCAGGACCAGAAAAATATTTTTCCTTTGAAATATAGGCTGTTAGAGAGCCAATGGTGATATTTAGATGAAGTCTGAATATTAGATAATAGTAGTAGATCAGCATTAGCTTCCTGATAGTGCCTTGCCATGCCATGAGAAGCACATGTCCTTTCTAGTCTACTGATCCAAGAAGGGTGAGAGACATGTACAGTTGCCCCAGTACAGCCACATGCATGTAGTAAGAGGGTGAGGTGCCCCTGCTGCCACAGCCTGAAACGAAGCCACCCAGCCTAGATCAGCCAGCACCCAAATGACTCAGGATTTCTGGGAATAAATACTGATGTATATGACATTGAGATTCGGGGTTGTCTGTTTTCCTGCAATAAGTAACTGATACAGATGAAGTTAGATTATTCCAGGAAGAAAAATTATTTTAACCGTAGAAGAATCAACTGGGGTCAGTTGCAGTGGCTCATGCCTGTAATCCTAAAACTTTGGGAAGTGGAGGATGGCAGATTGCCTGAGCTCAGGAGTTGGAGACCAGCCTGGGCAACATGGCAAAAGCCTGTCTCTACTAAAAAAAAAAAAAATACACAAAATTAGCTAGGCATGGTGGCACATACCTCTAGTCCCAGCTACTTGGGAGGCTGAGGCATGAGAATTACTTGAACCTGGGGGGCAAAGGTTGCAGTGAGCCAAGATTGTGCCACCGCACTCCAGCCTGGGCAACAGAGTCAGACTCCACCTTAAAAAAGAAAAAAGAAAAGAAACCTATTGGTATAATTCACGATATGATTAGAATAAAAGAAACAATGTGAACATCTCAGTAGGTACTGAAAAAATATCATTTGATAACATTTAACATTCATCTGTGATGGTTAAAAAAAGTAGGACTAGGCCGGGCGCGGTGGCTCACGCCTGTAATCCCAGCACTTTGGGAGGCCGAGGCGGGTGGATCACGAGGTCAAGAGATCGAGACCATCCTGGTCAACATGGTTAAACCCCGTCTCTACTAAAAATACAAAAAAAGTCAGCTGGGCATGATGGCGCGTGCCTGTAATCCCAGCTACTCAGGAGGCTGAGGCAGGAGAATTGCCTGAACCCAGGAGGTGGAGCTTGCGGTGAGCCGAGATCGCGCCATTGCGCTCCAGCCTGGGTAACAAGAGCGAAACTCCGTCTAAAAAAAAAAAAGAAAAAAAAAAAGTAGGACTAGGAGACCTTGTTCCAATAGATGTGTACCTATTATGAAACTATAGCAAATCAGATTGATATGGTTTGGCTGTTCCCACACAACCAAATTTCATCTTGAATTGTAGCTCCCATAATTCCCATGTGTTCTGGGAGGGACCTAGTGGGAGATAATTGAGTCATGGGGCAGTTTTCCCCATACTATTCTGGTGGTAGTGAATAAGTCTCACAAGATCTGATGGTTTTATAAGTGAAAACCCTTTTCTGTTGCTTCTCATTCTCTCTTGTCTGCCACCATGTAAGATGTGTCTTTTGCCTTCTGTCACGAGTATTAGGCCTCCCCAGCCATGTACAACTGTGAGTCCATTAAACGTCTTTTTCTTTATAAATGACCCAGTCTTGGATACGTTTTTATCAGCAGTATGAAAACAGACTAATACAAAGATGATGTAGTATTTGCATAAAAATAGCCAAATAGAAAAAATGAGAGAGTTCAGAAAAGGATGCACTAATATATATACAATTTATAATGAAGAGGGGTAGTATGGCAGTTTAGGAAAAGACAAGTGGGTCTTCAATAAGTGGGACAGTAAGTTATTCAAATGAAGAATATTAAATTGTACCTCTATATCACAGGATATGTAAGACTCAATTCCTGATGGATTAAAGATCTAAATGTAGTAAGAAAAAAACCATAAAATCATTCAAATAACAAAGGAGAATATATTTATGACATCAGGATAGAGAAGTATTCCTTAAGATGTAAAAAGTAGAAACTCTAACAATAGAGACTGATAAATTATGCTACATTAAATAAGAACTTCTGTTCATGAAAGACACCATAAGAAAATGAAAGCAGCCACAGAGAAGGAAAAGATATTTGCGAAGGACTAGTATCCAAAATATACAAAGCACTATAGTTGACGGGAAGAATAATGAGGATAAGAAAAATTCCAACGAGTAATATGGAGAATAATACCTTTAGGTTTTATGAGAACTGTGGAATTGCTGAACTCAGTGTTCTTTAGAGATCATCACGCTAACTACCCAATCTCTTTCTTTCATATCTGAACACTCCAAGACCCAAGGAGCCCAAGGCAGGCTGTGCAGCACACCCTGTAGAAACCATACTGCTTTCTCTTCTGAATCTCTGCACCCCCAAGTCTGGTTCATTTTGAGCTTCAGGTGTGGTCTCATCCCTTTGGCTCATCCTTCTCTCCAATCAAAAGTTCTCAGTTTCAAAAAAAGGTAAGCATGTTCAATGATTAGAAAGTCTGTTTGACAGTAATCTGTAAATTTGCCACATAAAGCATAAACTTTGCTTCATAAAGCTTAAAGAAGTACCCACTGAATTCCAACTGCTGAAAGTTGTCTGCCCTTTCTTTATAGTCTCCAAAGAGAAACTTGTTTTATGTCACATTATTTTCTCCCCTCCTTATGGGCCAGATTCAATTTGTCACTACTTGGATATTGAACACTTTTTGCAAATTAAAGAGAAAGTCACCTCAGGCAACTTGAAAGTAGAGGCTTATTGGGAACTTGATGATACTGCAAATCATTAAAGAACTTAGGTTCTATACCCCTGACCTCACTGATCAAATAGAGGCCACTGCTTTGAAGCCAGCAAGGACCCATGGGACTGACCTAATGCTTTTTGCCTTCAGCTTCTGGAGCTTATCACATTACTAATGTTTGAGTCTCTAATCCAGCTGGCTAGTTTAATCATCTTGAAGTAAAATAATACTATTAACACTGTTAGAAATGATTTATCCTTCTCTGTGCTGTTACCCTCTGCTTGATTCATTCATTTTACTTATAATTTTGCAATTACAAGTTTTCTTCTCAGAATCCTTCTCTTTCTCATTGTTCAAAGTAAAGACTATATCATCCTCTTTATTTTACAATAATCTGTTGCTATGGAAATAGAAGTTCCAAATAGGGATTAATGATCCAGGGATAATAAAGAAAGAAAAAAGGTATTCTCTAAGAGAAAATTTGTTTCCAAATGTAATTCCTTTAAATTAAGCTGTCATATAAAATTATACAATTATTGGTTAGCACGGTGCAACTAGAAAGGTGCTAGGTCTTAATCAAAATAGAGACGTGAAGACCATAAAACTATATTCTAGCTAAGGAAATAAGATGCATGACACAATGTACAAGCAATACGGTACTGTTCATATATAATTCTGGTGCAAAAAATTGTGTTTGACTGCATGTTCTCACTCTTAAGTGAGAACATATAGACACAGGGAAGGGAACATCATACACCAGGGCTTCTTGGAGGGTGGGGGATAGGGAAGGGATAGCAAAGTGTATGGGGATAGGGGAGAGACAGCATTAGAAGAAATATTTAATGTAGATGACAGAGTGATATATGCAGCAAACCACCATGGCACGTATATACCTGTGTAACAAACCTGCAGGTTCTGCACATGTACCCCAGAAATTAAAGTATAATAGTTAAAAAAAAATTGTGTTTGAGATCATAAAAGCAGTAAAAACAAAATCAAAGTATACAAACAAAGACAGATGGGCATGATATCAACAAGCCACTGGAATAAGATTTAAAGCCAAAATCAGGAGTTTTAATTTCATAACTAGAAGTTAGGATTAGAAAGAAAGTGCAATGTGATGATCAGGCTGCCCAAGGAAGATGACTTCATTTGTTTATTTGGTGAACAGTTTCTGAAGGCCTAGGAGGCTTTGAGTCCTGGGCTAAGCATGAGGGCAAGGGACAATGGAAACTGTCAATGAAATAATGAAGTAATAGAATTGACAATGAAATAATGTTGTCTTGAGTCATCTTCCCTAGAAGCAGAGCCTGAGACAGGAATTTGGGTATACATGATTATTAAGGCAGTGCTCTAAGAGCGGGGGAATAAGGAAAATGAAAAAGGGCAGGGGAAGTAACTAAATGGTATCCGCAGGTGTCTGCTTCAGCCTACCCCAGGGAGAGCCCTAGAGCATGAACATTCCCTTAGGTAGTTCCCATGTTGAAGCAAAGGGAAAAACCTTTTGTAATCCTCTGTCAGCCAGCAATTGGCCTGCCCCTAGGGGAAATGGGTGAGTAATTTACCAAATGAGTTAGCTCTCACTGAGTAAAGAGTGATTCTTTAGAGGAATGGGCATGAGTGAGCTCTTAGTAGCCAATGCTCATAACAGTTGAAGGACAGATGACCTAGCATGGTAAAGGGGATTTGAGTAGGGCACCAGCAGCATATAAAATGTCTTCAAATTACTAAGACAGGCTAACTTTGATCTTAGAATCCTGTACCTAGCCCGCAAGCCCGTCTCTGAAAGAATTACTGGAGGGCACTACTGTGACAACAAGATACATGAATTTGAGAAAGAGGACTGTATGGCATAAAAGAAAAAATGATGAAAAAGAAATGTGAAAATTTTCTAGGAAGTCCAACAAGTGATAATGCAGAATGCAAGAAAAAAAAGGGAAACTAAAATCCCAGATGATTACAATATGGCAGATGGTGATGAGGGACCAGAAAGAGGAAAATCAAATTGTACTAACATTAGTAGCAGTATATCTGGTGAGAAAGTAATAAATACAGATTAATTCTGGACCAATATTTTGTGGTGCTGTCCAATATGGTTGTTATGAATGAACTGTGTCCCCACAAAATTCCTACGTTGAAGTCCTAACTCTCAGCATCTCAGAATGTGACTGATTTGGAAATAGGGCCTTTAAAGAGATGATTATGTTAAAACAAGGCCATTAGGATAAGCCTTAAACTAATCTGACTGATGTCCTTAGAAGAGATTAAGACTCACAAGGTGATGCCAGGGATGCAGGCACACAGAGGAAAGACCATGTGAGGACACAGTGAGAAGGAGACATCTGAAAGGCAGGGAGAGAGGCTTCAGAAGAAACCAGACCTGCGGACACCTTGATCTTGGACTTCCAGTCTCCAGAACTGTGACATAATTAATTTCTGCTGTTTAAGCCACCCAGTCTATAGGATTTTGTTAAGGCAGCCCAAGAAAATTAATACAATAGTAGTCGGTGGCTACATGTGGCTATTTAATTTATATTAATTAAAATTAAATAAAAGTAAAACTTCAGTTTTTCCATCATATTAGCCACACATCAAATGCTCAATAGCCATGTGTAGCTAGTGGTTACTGCATAAGACAGTGTCAGGGATATAGAACAGTTTCATCATTGCAGAAATTTCTGTTGGACAATGTTGCTCCTCTAGAGGCAGGTTGAAGCAATTTTTGTTTAAATATATGGGATAAAAATTTTAAAGATAATGATTAAGAAAAGAGAGATAACTGTAATCCCATACTTTAGGGGGCTGAGGTGGGTGGATTGAGATCAGTCTGGGAAACATGGTGAAACCCCATCTCTACAAAAAATACAAAACATTAGCTGGGCATGGTGGCACTTGCCTGTAGTCCCAGCTATTCAGGAGGCTGAAGTGGAAGGATCACTTGAGCCTGGGAGGCCAGGCTGTAATAAGCCAGGATCACAACATTGCATTCCAGGCTGGGTGACAAGAGTACAACCCCAAGAGAGAGAAAGGAAGATGGGAGGGAGGAAGGGAGGGAGGGAGGGAGGGAGAGAAAGAAGGAAGGAAGGAGGGAAAGAAGGAAGGAAAAAGTGAGGGAGGGAGGGAAGGAGGGAGGAGAGGGAGGGAGGGAATTACAAAGAAAAATTTTAAATAACAGTATATAAAATATATAATTGCTAACAGAAAGTATAGTAATACTAATACAGTATTAAATAAAATAGAATTTAAGATTAAAAACAGTAAATGGAATAGAAAACAATGTATTATAGTAATAAAAGGTACAACTAGTCGTGAATATTGATAACTTTAGAAATATAAAGTAAAATCAATGAAGCATGAATGGTTATATTCAAAGAGAAAACTTTATACTCACAAATAGAAAATATACTCTTGAATCAGTAACAAGATGTGACATATATTAACTCACAGGTAAAAGTTCAATAAATTCCAAAAACCAAGCCACATTAACTGACCAAATCACAACAGAAAGAAATTAACTGCAAAAGGAAAGCCAAATATTTATTGACTTAAAAATATTTTAAACATTTTTCTGAAGAATTTCTAGGATAAAAAAGAAAATCAAAATGCAATCACTGTTTAGAATGGAACAACAGTGAAAGCATGTATTCAGTCAAGATTCTTATTTGGAAGCAATAGAAACCAACTCTTCCTGGCTTAAGCAGAGAAGGTGTTTCCTAAAGACGTTAGTTAGCTCATAGGACCATTGGCTTGGCACTAAAAAGAGGCTCAGAGCCACACAGTTAAGACAATGCCCACCATAGTGCCAATCTGGAGAGACACAGAACCAGTTTACAGAGGACAATGTTGCTGCCACCGCCAGGCATCAGTAGCTTCATCTTGTACCTCTGACCCTGATAACCCTAGCTGCTGAGACTGCCCCTGACAAACCTCACTGTCATCCCAAGAACTTAGTCTTGCTGCAGATACCACTGCTGTCACTTCTGTGCATTGCTAACTCTCAACTCAAAACCAGGGTAATATATCTATGCAACCTAGATCATGTGTCCACGTACCAGCTGGAAGAGAGATTGACATTTTCAGCTTTTATAGAGAAGGCAGACTTTGCCTCCTACCAAGACTCAACAGCTCAAGAGCAAAATTAAGCCCAAAGAAAGAAGAAAGCAATTAATGAAGACAAGGAGAAATACTAATAAAATAGAAAATAAAAATCAGATAGACTTGATTTTTGACAAGACCAATAAGCTAGACAAACCGATTAACGGGAAACAAAAAGAAAGAGGAAGGAAAAAAGTCCCACAAATACCTTTAGAACGAAAAGGGGAACATAACTATAGATAGAACTATTTTTAAAATGATATTACATGTAGGTTACTATTAATAAAAAAAAAAAAAGATTAAATGGATGTTTTTAAAAAAAAAAAAAAAAAAAAAAAAAAAAAGAAAGAAAGAAAATCAAGAGATCAATAACCATTGGAGAAGACAGAAATGTAATTTTGAAAGTCTATACCTGAAAAGGCATCAAGATCCAGGTGGCTTTACAAGTGAGTTCTAGAAAAAAAAGATGAGGGAAATGTGATCTCTATTTCCTACAAACAATTCCAGTTTGATCACAGGAAAGCTGAAGTTTTCTAATTATTTTATAAATTAGGCATAACCAAGTTACCAAAATTGGACAGAAATTCCATGCTAAATGAAACAATTATCGACCAATATTATTCAGAAGATACAAAAATCCTAAATCAAATTAGTAAACCAAATACAGCAGTATGTTAAAAGAAAATATATCATGACCAAATAAGGCTTATTGCAGGAATGCAAATATGATTCAACATTAAGAAATCTCATTAACAAAGGGGAAAATATCAGGATTTGCCCCATTTTAATAATAATATTGCAAATTCATTGTGAATACAGCAATCTTTTTGAGCTAAAGTTACATTCTAAATTTTAGAAAACTTTTTATAAGGTAGGAATGGAAAAACACTTTGTTTCTGGATAGAAGTTAAATAACTATCAGAAACACACACGTCATTTTGGATGGTGACATATTGGAGGCATTCTAATTGAACAGGACAAAGAAAATGTATCAAATAAGAGTTCTTGAGTTGCACACAACAGAAATCAATTCTAATTTAATTCTCCCAAAAAAGGAGAATTTATTGGAAAGCTTTCAGAAAGCTCACAAAATCAACCAGAAGGCTGGAGAAAAGGCTCAAAAGCAGACATGGAATTACTTGGTTTCTGGAATCAACAAATTCAAGTTTTTCTTGCTTGCTCACACACAAGTTCCTTTCTTCAAGAGCCAGAGTCCTAGGACAGTAAGACCAATTGACTAAACTTAGGTTATGGACCTTCCCTTTGGATGTGCAGAAGCACTAATGAAAAAGACCTAATGATAGAAATGTCCAAGATCACTTCCTTCTATGATAGGAAAACAGGGTCCCCTGGATCTACCTTTCTTCAATGACTATCTGCAATGGAGGAGAGATAATTTCACAAAAATGATCAATCAGTCAAGGCACTGTAGGATGCTGGGATACAAACAAACAAAAATTCTTGCACAACTCCCTAGCCTGTCTCAGTAGGTCAAAAAAGAAAAAAGAAAAAGGAAATAAATGGTAAATATCTCAAGGGAATAAATTAAACTTTCATTATTTGAAGATAATATAATAGTCAAGTTGGAAATTCTAACATAATAAACTGAAAATTATTAATATGTTATATTCATAATACAAGTGCACTAAAGTGGCTGAATCCAAGATCAAATGAAAAATCAATAAATTTCTTATATACCAGCAATTTCCATGTAAAAAATGTAATGGGAAAAAAATCCATTTACAGAAACAGCAAAACCTAGGAAACATTCAGAAACAATCTTAACAAGAAATGCATACAATTCATCTAAATGAAAATATAAAAATTTGTTGAAGGATACGCTGAAGAAAGCCTAAGTAAATGAAATGTACCATGTGTCTGAATGGGAAAACTCAACATTGTAAAGCTACCCAATAAATCTATAAATCCAATAAATTTCAATGAAGATGCAAGCATGATTATTTTATGAAACTTACAAGCTTTTTACAAAGTTCATCTGGAAGAGAAAACATACAAGAATACATTTTGAAAAGAATATTAATGCAGCCTTTTCCATGCCAGGTTTCAAAGCTTAAGCTTTAATATGCATTGTAGTCAACAGAGGACAAGAGACATTCTAGAAATAGCCATATATTCATAATTTCTGTTGTGATCAAACGGCATTGGTAAAATTGGCTGACCATTTGAAAACAAAATTAGATCCCTACAATCTATGTTCCACAAAAATAAATCTACATAGATTAAAGAGCTAAATGTAAAATCAAAACTATACACAATAATTTTCATATAATCTTGAGGTGGAAGGTTTTTTCTTTTTTTTTTATCAAACCCAGAGGCCATATATCGACCATTTGACTATATTAAAATGTTAAACTTTTGTATAATAAAGGGTACATATAAAAGGGGGGAAAAGGGACAATAGACTGTAAGAAAATATCTGTAAAAGCTCCTAAAAATCAGTAAGAAAAAGACAAACCAATTTTAAAATAGGCAAAGGATAAAAGAAGAATTTTACCAAAATGTTTCACACCACACATGTGAAAAGATGTTTAATATTACTGTTGAGCAAAAGAATGTAAATAAAAGCAACAATCGAATACTTTTTACAATCTGATTTGCAAATGTTAAATATTTAGTGTTGTCATAAACTTTTCAGAAAACTTATAGGAAAATACAAATTGACTACAGCTTTTTGGAAATCAATTTGGCAGTATCTACTGAAATTTTAAATGTGTACACTCTTTGACCCAGCAATTCCACTTCTAAGTATCTACCCAACAGAAATACACTCTCAATTTTGATACAATATATGTGCAAAGATTTTTATAGCAGCATTGTCTGTAATGGCCAAAAATAGAAAATAATCTAAATGTCCATTAGTTGGAGAAAGAAAATTAAGCCTATGCTATGCAAAGTGCAGCCATTTGAAAGAATTTTGTGGATATGTTTATACTGAAATGGAAAGTGTGCTATGATATATTATGAAAAAAGTGAACTTGAGTGAACAGTATAATCCCATTTATGTAAACTCTAACCCTGCATTTATGTTTATGAAACAGGTGTATGTAAATGCATAGGAAAAGGACTGGAAAGATGCACACCAACTTGTTCATGGTGATTGCCTCTGAAGAAGAGCAAGACTGGGGGAAAGAGACTTTCATTTCTTACTGTTTAAAATTTTTACAACAAAAAATATGCTAGTGTCTACTTATACGATCCTATTACAAATTTCAAAAATTGAAAATTATTCCAATGGCAGAGTAGAAAAAATTAAAGAGGAGCAAGATTAGAAACAGGGAGATTAATGAGGAGGATGCTGTCATTATGCAAACAGGAAAAGATGGGAACCTAGGGCGGACAGTGGCACTGTGATAAAAAGACATGGATTTAAGAGAGATAGGGAAGTGGAAATGGTGACCGTTCAGGTGTGGGCATGAAGAGGGAGGAATGCTAAAAGATATATAAGTTTATGGAGTAATTTAATTGGTGGAGGGTACCACATACTGAAAGGGAAAGCCTTAGAAGAGAAGCAGGTTTAGAGAAAAATATAATATGTTCAGTTTTAGTCATATTTTGGGATGCTGTGGAGAACTCAAGTGGAGATGTTGCTTCAACATTAAGTTGGAGGTATAGACACAAATAATCAGTATACAAACGGTGCCTGAAGCTATGGGTCTAAATGACATGCCCTACACACTGCATAGAATGAGAAGAAATATAAGCAGAATGCCCAAGAAAACACTAACCTTTAAGGGGTAACCAAAGGAAGAGGAAATCATGCGGAACACTAAGAAGGCATGACTATGGAGGGCAGAGAAAACTTGAGGGAAAATGGTGTCACAGAAGTTAAATGGGGTTGAATTTGAACAAGGGAGAAATGGTCAACGGGACTTACCACCAAGAAAAAACCAAGAACCAGAAAATGTAGAAGTAACTAATAAGGGACAGGATCAGCTTCAATGAAAAGGAGGAGCTGACCCCAGGCCACAGAGGCTTTCAAGGGGATGAATGTGAGAAGGACAACAACAGGATTCCTGTCTTTGTTTTGGCTGCAATAATAAAATACCTTAGATGGGTAGCTTATAAGCAACATAAATGTATTGCTCACAGTTGTTCAGGCTAGGAATTCCAACATCAAGAAACCAGGATATTCAGTATCTAGTGAGGGCCCACTCTCTGGTTCAGAGATGGCTATCTTCTGGCTATGTCCTTACCTGGTGGAAAGAGCTAGGGGTCCCTCTCACACTTTTTTTATAAAGGCACCAATGCCATGTATGAGATCTCCACCCTTGTCATCTAATCACTCCCCAAAGGCCCCACCTCCTAATACCATCACCTTGGGGGTTAGAATTTCAAAACATGAATTTCAAGGGTACATAAATATTTAAACCACAGTAATGCCCAAGAAAAAGGAAGGGGTGAGCTCCAAATCAATAGAAGAATGGTGCCATCTCTCTCATTAAGACAGAAAATAAGAAAGAACAAGAGCAGATTGATGTGTATTTCTTGGTAAACGAGAAGAATTTTTCCAGGGAATTTTCACCTGATAGTTTCTATTTGCAGTGCAAAGTAGGCAATAGAGAAAAGAGAAGAACACTGAACAGAAATGTTTAAATAGCTATGGAAGGCATTGGGCATATTGAAGAATTGCTATATGATATAGAGCATTAGCTATCAAACACTTTTATTCTACATTAAGAAATAAAGTTTATACAATGGTCCAGCACACACGATATATATATAGGTATACAATTAATTTTTAAAATTGTGGAACAGTATTTACACTTAATTTCTGAAATGAATATTTTCTACTCTATTTTATTTACTTTTTTAAAAATCTGCTACTCATGATAAAAATCCTCAACAGATTAGAGATAGATGGAATGCATCTCAACACAATAAAGGTCATATATGACAAACTCATAGCCAATATTATTCTAAGTCAAAAGTTGAAAGCTTTTCCTCTAAGATCAGCAACAAGATAAGGAAGCCCACTCTCACCATTTCTTTTCAACATAGTACTAGAAGTTTTAGCCAGAGCAATTAGGCAAGAGAAAGAAACAAAGGCATCCTAAGAGAAGAGGAAAAAGTGAAATTGTCTCTATTTGCTGATGATATGATATTATATAGAGAAAATCCTAAAGACTCCATCACAAAAACTGTTAGAACTGATAAATGAATTCAGTAAAACTGTACAATACAAAATCAGCACACAAAAATCAGTAGCATTTCTGTATACTAATAATAAACTACCTAAAATGGAAATTAAGAAGACAATTCACAAAGGCAACAATTTACAATAGAAAAATAACAACAAAAATACTTAGGTATAAATTTAACCAAGGAGGTAAAAGACTTGTATACTGAAAACTATGATAGAACATTTCTAAAATACAAATAAATAGAAAAATTTCCCATGTTATTTGATTGAAAGAATTAACAATGTGAAAATATCCATACTACCAGAGCTTTCTACAAATTCAATGCAATCCCAATCAAAATTTCAGTGCCATTTTTCACAAAAAAATAGAAAAAAACAGTACTTAAATTCTTATGGAACTACAAAAGACTCCTAATATCCAAAATAATCTTGAGCATAAAGAACTAAGCTGGAGGCATCACACCCTCTGATTTCAAAACATACTATAAAGCAATTGTAATCAAAACAGCATGGTACTGACATAAAGACAGACACATCAACCAATGGAACAGGAGAGAAAGCCCAGAAATAAATTCACATATTTATGATCAATTGATTTTCAACAAAGGTGCCAAGAACACACAATGCAGAAAGGATACTTTTGTCAATAAATGGTGTTGGGAAAACTGGCTATTCACATGCAAAAGAATAAAAATGGATTATATCCCACACCATATATAAAAATCAATTCAAAATGAATTAGACTTAAATATAAGACCTGAAGGTGTAAAACTAGCAGAAGAAACATAGGCAAAAAGTTCCATAACATTGGACTGGGCAATGATATTTTGTACATGACCCTAAAAGCACAGGAAACAAAAGCAAAAGTAGACAAAAGGGATGGAATCAAACTAAAAAGCTTCCATACAGCAATAGAAACAATTAACAGAGTGAAGAGATAACCAACATAATGGGAGAAAATATGTGTAAATCATACATCTAATAAGGGGATATTATCTAAAACATATAAAGAACTAAAACAACTCGTTAGGAAGAAAATAACCCAATTAAAAATGGGAAAAGGCCTGAATAGATATTTCTCAAAAGAATACATACAGGCCAGGCACAGCATCTCACGCCTATTATCCCAGCACTTTGGGAGGCCAAGGCAGGTAGATCACTTGAGGTCAGGAGTTTGAGACTAGCCTTACCAATGTAGTAAAACCCCATCTCTACTAAATATACAAAAA
>NW_016107534.1:1839032-1845764 GCF_001604975.1 Cebus imitator
AAAAAAAAAAAAAAAAAGAAAATGTGGTAAATATGCTCATGAAATGCTAATCCACTTTAAAAAACAAAAGAAATTCTGTCATTTATGATGACATGGATGAACCTGGAGGACATTATTCTAAATGAAATAAGCCAGGCATGAGAAAACAAATACCACATGATCTCACTTTTATATGAAATCTAAAAAAGTTGACCTCACAAAAGTAGAGAGTAGAAAAATGGTTACCAGAGGCTAAGGGATTGGGGAGGGAAGGAATGTGTAACTTTTTATCAAAGGATTTAAAGTTTCAGAAAGTTAAGAGGAATAATTTTTTAGATCTATTACATAGTAGAGTGACTACAGTCAATAATAATCCATTGCTTATTTCAAAATAACAAAGAAAGTAAACTTCAAATGCCTCACCATAAAAAATGATAGGTAAGCAAGGTGATGGATATGCTAATTAGTTTGATTTAATTATTCCACATTGTACACATATATCAAAGCATTATATTGTACCCCATAAATGTATGCAAGTATGATTTGTCAACTCAAATGTTAATTCTTGAAAATTCACTAAATTTAGTTCATGATTTATCAATGGGTTGTGATCCAATATTCAAAAAACACTAGTATAGAGCACCTAACTTCAGTTGCATATAATTTTCTCAGTTTTCCTGATCCACTTACCTAATATGGGACCAGAGATATAAAGGAGGAGAATGTATTAGAAGGACAAGGTTTTATATATTCTAGGATAATGGCAAGAGAAAGGTTTATATATTCTAGGATAATGGCAAGTGTGCAAAGATGGACACTTGGCTGAATAAGAAAGACAGAAGTAAAATGAAAACAAAGGGAGACGCCCACAAACTGCAGGTCCCAGTGTAGCTGAAGAATAGGCATGGCAGGTATTAAAAGGAAAAAAATAGCTGAGAACTGGTTCTTAGATTTAAAGTGCCAGAGGCAGAGTAATTCTGGATGATGACAAGCCCAGGTATGACCCTGAGATTCTGGACAATTAATGGAAGTAGATGCAAGGACTGAGGAATCAGAGAGATACCATAAAGTGTTTGTTGCAAAAGTCTAGGCATATTGTGAGTATTGCCTAGGTCAGTTGGTGGCGAAAATTAAAAGCTCAAGATAAATATGAGAAATGTTTGAATCAGCACTGTCCTCCGAAAGCACTTCCTCCAATGATGAAAGTGTTCTATATCTGCCCTATCAATTCAGTAGCCACTAGACACATGAGGCTATTAAACATTTGAAATGTGGCTAGTGTGCCAGAGAAACTGAAATTTCAATTGCATTGATTTCAATTAATTTAAATTTAAATAGTCACATGTGGCTATTTAGTGGCTGTAATAGTAGGCAGTACAGTTCTAGATGAAGAATTATCAGGAAGACATAAAGTCAATTAAAATTTCCACAATGGGATGGGTTTATAGCACTGGGGACCTGTTGGTGCCATTTCTTTGATAGGAAAAAGCAATGTAACCTTTTTATTTTACTTAACAAAATTTTAGTCATGCAGAAATGTCCTCTAGAAATTCAGAATCCTTGGTCTGCAGAGAATATAAGATATTGGGGCAAGAGATGTAGAAATACAATTTATGTAAGCTGGTACATAAACCAATGAGTGGATGAATTCCCCAAGACAGTGAAGGTGATTGTAAACCAATGGTGATTTATGTGACCACTATCACACGCTTTGGGGGGCTTGTAGATTAATAATGTGGGAGTGAGACTGAAGGATTTCATCGAGGGATATAAGAGGAAATTTTTTAATGCTTCAATAACTTTCATAAAAATGTATTTGCATATTTACAGCTCTTTCCATTAATTTTTCTACTTACTTCCATATGGTTTCTGTTTCTCCATTTAACTCTAGGAGACTCAGTTATCAATCAAAGCTATCACAGGTTTTGAAGCAAACATTATCTTAGCCTGAACTGAGCTACAGCTCACCGAGCAACTGCCTCCCAAGTCTAGAGATCTCAAATACAATGAAACATCACACACGTTGTATTCTCCAGGAGGGAACTCGAGCTATATAGAGAATAAGCGCACTTTGTAGAGTTTACCTGTGGGGAAACTCAGGTGAACCCCTGAGCACCTAAAACTTTACCATTCTGTCCATATCATCAAATTTTATGGAGCCTGTGGCATCCTAAATTCCAGGTGGAAGGTGTTTGTCTTAGAGAGATACTCTTGATTTTACAGAATTAGACAGCTAAGAGAGAAATCTCTTTCATTAAGTTTTCAACATCTGGCATTAAGCATTATGCTTACTTTGTACATGTGCCCCTAGACTCTCCTTCCTCTAATTTTTCCTGGCCCAAAGCCTGTTTCCCACACTTATGATGTCCTATAACACTCCTTGTAAAAGCAGCCCCTTCCAGAAATGGAGCTTACTCCAATCTTAGGAGTCGACCTTTCATCATAAAGTTTCTTTCATAGCAGTGCTATTTGCATTCACGTAACTCACTTATTCTGTCTCAGTTCCACTCTGTCGAGTGTATGAGCAGATAAGAAAAACTATGCCAACCAAAGTAGAATTCACAAAAGGTCACTTATAAAATTTGTACTAATTTTCAGGCCGCTATGCTCTGACATTTACTAGGACCATACAGTTTAAGAAAAATAAAAACTCACGTAAGTCACAGAATCATAGAAATACCAAATTGTATCATTCCTTAAACACTTACATGGTACAAATCAATGAAGCTGTAATACCGAATTCTTCTTTATCCCACATTCAGGAGCTAGGCTATTGCCAGGGACCCCAGTCCTCCCCCTCCTCCCTAATATGGCCCAATTTTTAGTCATTTGGCTACAAATTGCTCAAACAAGTAGGAAGAAAGAAAGGAATTAAAAACTCATAATCGGTGTACTTTGTGGTGTAAACAAGTATTATAAACTTTTAACCATGCTTAGAGGATGGTTACTAATGCAAATTACTAAAGCACATTTGCAAAATTCTCTGTCTCCATCTCTATGGCATATACCTCTGCCATCTCATTTATCAACACCAAGCATAAATGATGCCTCCTTTGAGAAAACAGCCTCCATTTCCCCTTACAGAGTTTGTGCTTCAGCTCTCCTTGTTCTAGCAGCACTAGGCTTGGTACTTACTATATTCTAATAGTTGACATATTATATCTTAAAATTTTCTGGGTATGTCCTGCTTTCTAGTTTATGAGTGCTTCATAGTTAGGAAGCTATCTGATGCATCTTTTACTGTTTGTGTTTCTTGTGCCAGCCACAGTGTTTGATATATAAGAGATAAGAAGAGTTTTGTTGAATAAATGATGTGACTTTTTTCAGCAGTTTATCACTTTTTACCAATCTTGCTTGGTCCACTATGTGTGCCTCTTCCACCACACAAGGAATCCAAGTTTATTCCTTCCCTTTTTGATATCAGTTTTCTGGATACTACTTCTTGCCTCCTTATTCCTTTGCAGATAGACATCATCCCAATACACTCCCTTTTCATTCAGACTCAAAAAAAGAGGAAGAAGCAGGCAGGAAAGGCAAAGGAAAAAGGAAACTTAGTTCCACAACTGTTAGGAGCCATGTAATTTGAACAGTAGCTATATATACTCCAAGCCTTATAAACAGTCTAAAAATTTCCAGGGGATGTGTTTTGAAATTCCAGCACTGGGGAAATAAGCAATCCTTAGAATGTTGCAAAGGAAATAAATACTGAAAGCATGTGAACAGCATAATAATAATAGCTAACATTTACTGAGCACTGAATCAGGGTTAGCTCCTGTTCTAAACAATTGTAATTGTACTATAGCATTATAAATGGTCCTGATATCTGGTAGGATAAGTCCCTCATCTTGCTGTTCTTCAATAGCATCATGGCTATTTTTGGTTTGTGGCTCTTTTACATAAACTTTGCAATCAGTTTTCCTTTTTAATTTTTTTTTCAGACAGGGTCTCACTCTGTTGCTTAGGCTGGAGTACAGTGGCACAAATGTGGCTCACTGCAGCCTCAATCTCCTGGGTTCACATGATCCTCCTGTTTCAGCCTCCCAAGTAGCTGAGACCACAGGTGCATGCCACCACCACACACCACCACTCATGCCCAGCTAATTTTTTAATTTTGTAGAGTTAGGGTTTCACCATGTTGCCCAGGCTGGTCTCTAACTCTTGGGCTCAATAAATCGTCCCACCTCAGCTTCCCAGAGTACTGAGATTACAAGTGTGAGCCACTGTGCCCAGCCTACAGTCAGTTTTTCAAGTTCCACTAAAAATGAAACAAAACCCTGTTGAAAAGCTTTATTAAAATTCCAGTGAAGCTATAAATCACTATGGAAGGAATCAATGTCTCATGATGGTGAGTCTTCTAATATATCAACAGGGAATATCTCTCCACTCTAAGAAGAAATTAGATCTTCTTTGTTTTTCTATAAAGTTTTACAATTTATTTCAAAAAGGTCATAGACATCTTTTGGTATATTTATTCCCAAGTATCATATTTTTTGTTACTATTATAAATGAGATTTTCTTTCTTCTGTTGTACTTTCTATTTGTTGCTTGCAAAAAAGTTTATACAACAATATTATATCCAGCCATCTTTTCACTGATTCCATAAGAAGTCTATAGATTCTTTGAACTTTCTTGGTAGACGGTCATATTATCTGCAATGACCACTTTGTGACTCAATTATTTCTTGCCTTACCAAAAATCCAATAAAATGTTGATGAAAACAGATAATGGTAGAAGTTTTTGCCTTTTCCTGGTCTTAAAAGAATGTTCCTAAAATTTCACCAAGAATAACGTTCTATTATTCACTAAGAATAATGTTCTAGTATTGGAAGTCCTGGCCAGAGCAATCAGGCAAGAGAAAGAAATAAAGTACATCCAAATAGGAAGATTAGAAGTCAAACTATCGCTATTCACAGATGACATGATTCTGTATCTAGAAAACCTCATAGTGTTGGCCCAAATGCTCCTTCAGCTGATAAACAACTTCAGCAAAGTTTCAGGACACAGAATCAATGTCATAATAATCACTTGCACTCCTATATACCAACAACACCCAAGCTGAATGCCAAATCAGGAACACAATCTTATTCACAATTGGCACAAAAAGAATAAAATACCTAGGAATACAGCTAACCAGGTAGGTGAAAGATCTCTGCAATGACAATTACAAAACACTGCCCAAGAAAATCAGAGATGACACAAACAAATGGAAAAACATCCCCCATGCTCATGGATAGGAAGAATCAATATCACTAAAATGGCCATACTGCCCAAAGTAACTTACACATTCAATGATATTTCTATCAAATTACCAATGTCATTTTCACAGAACTAGAAGAAAAAAAAAAAAGATTTTAAAATTCAGATGAAACCAAAAAAAGAACCCAAATAGTCAAGGTCCTAAGCAAAAACAACAAAGCTGGAGGTAACACGTTACCTGACTTCAAACTATACTACAGGGATACAGTAACTAAAACAGCATGGTAGTGCTACAAAAACAGACACATAGACTAACAGAACATAATAGAAAGCCCAGAAATAAAGCCACACATCTACAATGACCTAATCTTCAACAAAGCTGACAAAAACAAGCAATGGGGAAAGAACTCCCTATTCAATAAATGGTGCTGGGATACCTGGTTAACCAAATGCAGAAGATTGAAACTGGACCCCTTCCTTACACCATATACAAAATCAACTCAGGATAGATTAATGACCGAACTGTGAAACCCAAAACTATAAAACCTTGGAAATAAACCAGGCAACGTCATCCTGGACATAGGAACTGGTGATGGTTTCGTGACAAAGATGCCAAAAGCAATCACGACAAGAACAAAAATTGACAAATGGGATCCAATTAAACTTAAGAGCTTCTGCACAGCAAAAGAAAGTATCAACAGACATGGGATATGTTAATTAATTATTAAATTAATGAACTAATTAATACAGAATGGGGAAAATACTTGCAAACTATACATATGACAAAGATCTAATATCCAGCACCTATAAGGAGCTTAAACAAATTTACAAGATAAAAACAAACACCACCATTAAAACATAGCCGAAGAACATGAAGAGACACTTTTCAAAAGAAGACATATATGCGGCCAAAAAGCATGTGAATAAAAGCTTAATAACACTAATCATTAGAGAAATGCAAGTGAAAACCACAATGATACCATCTCACACCAGTCAGAATGACTATTATTAAAAAGTAAAAAAATAACATATGCTGGCAAGGTTGCAGAGAAAAGGGAACACTTATACACTATTGGTGGGAGTGTAAATTAGTTCAACCATTGTAGAAAGCAATGTGGTGATTCCTCAGAGGGCTAAAAACAGAACTACCATCTGACCCAGCAATCCCATTACTGGGTATACCCAGAGGAATACAAACTATTCTGCCATAAAGACACATGCATCCAAATGTTCATTGCAGCGCTATTCACAATAGCAAAGACAAAAATCAACCTAAATGCCATCAATAACAGATGGGATAAAGAAAATGTGGTACACAAACACCATGGAACACTATGTCACCATAAAAAAGAAGATCGTGTCTTTCACAGAAAAATGTATGGAGCTGGAGGCCATTATCCTAAGCAAACTAACACAGGAACAGAAAACCAAATACCAGATGTTCTCACTTATAAGTGGGAGGTAAAAGATGAGAACACATGAACACAAAGAAGAGAACAACAGACACTGGGGCCTACTTGAGGGTGGAGGATTGGAGGAGAGAAAGAAGTAAAAAAA
>NW_016107534.1:1845879-1847720 GCF_001604975.1 Cebus imitator
AAAAAAAAAAAAAAAAAAAGTAACTGGGTGCTAGGCTTAGTACTTGTGTAATGAAATAATCTCTACAACAAACCCCCGTGATGTGAGCTTACCTATATAACAAACCTGCACATGTACCCCAAACCTAAAGTAAAAGTTAAAAAAGGATAATGTTCACTGTAGGTTGATTTGGTTTGGTTTATATACCCTTTATCTGGCTAAGAAATTGTCTTTCAATATTTAGCTTCATGCAAATTTTTAAAATTACGAATAGGTTTTGAATTTGTCATAAGTTTTCTGCTGATTTCTCATGCAAGCTTGTGGTCCAGTTTTCCCAGATTGTCAAAATCAGTTACTGCTCATCCAACTGCCTTTCACCTTCCTACCTTTGATGGCTATTGTCTCCTCACTTTTCTTACAGGTTTATATCTTTTAAAAAACATCCATTGGTTGTCATTTTTGTAATTTGGGGCAGGGAATGAAATAAATGCATATATTCAATCCATAATCTTTAACTGGACATTTTCCATCCTTAAAATTTTTCCTTCGTATTTAAGTTAAATTCTAAAGTGTCACTTCTAGACACTCCCCACAACTTGCATGCTATTTTCACCCTTTGCAATTTGTATTACTGTTGTCTATAATTTAACTTTAATTTTTTTAATCCACACAAAAAACATTATTATTTTAGATAGATAAGATGTGCCAGATTACCAGCTTTTTTTTTGCCCACTGGACCTTCTTCTATTTCAGACCTTACTTCTGGAGGCATTTTTTTTATTCCTTCAGAATCCAGTCTCAAGGTGTAGTTTATGGACCTAGGGCGACCCTGAGACCCTTTCTGGGGCCCACAAGGTCAAAACTACTTTCATAATAATAACAAGATGTCATTAGTCTTTTTCACTGTGTTGATACGTACAGTAGCTGTGCAGAAGCAATGGTGGATTCAAACCTTGGTGCCTTAGCATGAATCAAGACAATGGCACCAAACGATGCTGGTAATCTTGCATTCTTCACTGCCGCACATTCACAGTAAATTTCTAAAATGTCAGTTGTGTTTAACAATGTGCTTCGTGAAGCAGAAAAAATATATATTAATTTTATTAAATCTTGACCTTTAAGCAATGTCTTTTTAATATTCTCTGTGACTAAATGGGAACTTCAAAAGGCACTTCTTCTGAATACTGAAGTATGATTGTTTTCTCAAGGAAAAACACTTCTGTGATTGAGTTGCAAGCTGACGTAACCTGTTTTTTCATGGAACACTATCTTAAAAGGATGACTGACAGATGAACTATGGCTATTCAGACTTGGATAATTGGCAGACATTTTCTCAAAATTGAACGAAGTGAGCCTGTTACTTCAAGAAAAACAACCAACAGAATTTGTTGCCAATGATAAAATTCAAGTTTCTGGGCAAAATTAGAATTTTAGAAAAGTTGTATTTGCTGCCATGGGTCTAACAGCTTCCCAATACTTAGACTTTTCTAATGAGATCAGTGGTGATGTTAATGAATGTAATTTTTGTGTAAATGTTTGGAAGATCTACGTAATTTAATGAATCAACATTTTCAAAACAGAAAAACATAAATGTTAAAAAAAATTTTAATTAATGGGTTAATTAAACAGTAAACAGTTGAAGAGAGAATTATTGATATATAGTTTTTTTTAAGTACTAACAATACAGCGAAGAAAACAAGGAGATGGAAAAAATGAAAGACAATTTATCACAAACATCCCTGTTTCTATTTTGCAAATTCTGTGTGGTTTCTTTTATATATTACTGCTTATTGTGGCTAGTTCCTTATTGCTTTTCATTTCTGTGAGATATCTGAGTATTTCTTTTTTTTTTCCCATTTATT
>NW_016107534.1:1850805-1855992 GCF_001604975.1 Cebus imitator
ATGTTGTGTCTTCATTCTCGTTGGTTTCGAAGAACATCTTTATTTCTGCCTTCATTTCATTGTTTATCCAGTCAACATTCAAGAGCAAGTTGTTCAGTTTCCGTGAAGCTGAGTATTTCTTTAAACATTTTATACATAATTGTTTGATATTCTACATCTTGATAATTCCAAAATCAGAATTCATGAGGACTCTAAGTCCTTCGTTTATTATTTCTGCTGACTCTCCCCATGGTGAGACAGAGGCTGTTTCTTCTGTCATGTTGGTGATCTTTGATGGTGAGCCCATGTTTGGTAGATCTTCATCTATGGAATCCTGAGGGGCTAATTGAGGTTGACTTCTTCCCGAGCAGTTTTACCCTTGCTTCCGCTGGAGGCCAGGGGGCACCAGATTTGAGCTGCCTTATTCCCTTCTAGATTCCATTCACTGGCCTTGGTTTGAGCCCAAACCTTAGTCTTCTGATCACATTTGCTTATTGCTCACTGCATCTCCTTTTCAGATTTCAGCAAAGTATTCTCTCTCTTTTTTTTAAACACCTATGGATATTTTTCTCTCATTTCCTACAAACCTAGCACTGCATTTGAAATTATGTTACTCAAGCACATATAATATAATCAAAATACAACTTTATTTTTTTCCTCCCACTATTCCATTAGGCTTTATTTAGCAAGAGTAATATTTCCCTGAGCCTGGATGAAAAACAATCTTGATTCAGAAACTAGGTTGTCCAATTCTGTAAAATAATTATAACGCTGGGCTTGACTTACAGTAAAACTTCTCCTCCCCCAGCTTGGTTCTGCTTCAGGCTGAAAGCCTACAATGAGAAAGAGCGGCTTTCCCCTTCCCCTTCCCTCTCCCAGCTGTTTTCGTGTCCTCAAAGTCAAAGCAGGAAGATGGTAAATAGGAAAAGGACAAAATATTCTATGAACTGATATCTTCATGATCTAAGGGTCATGAACTCTTCAAAGGTTTCTATCACTGTACACATTTCTCCTGCAACTTCTAGACCCAGGTAGGTGCATTTGTGGCCTGAGTGATCATTCATGATTCCTCTCTTTGCTATTGTCCATCAGCGGTTTGTAACCAGCTTCTGTCTTCAGAAATCACTCCTTTCTTGCAGGTGGCAGTCTCTAAGAGAACCATGCTGGCTCTCAGTACCCACATGTAGTCCCTTTGAAACAATGAGACAGGCTTTGCTAAAAAAAAAATAAAATAAAAAATAAAAATAAAACACAAGAAACCCTAGGCCAACTGCTTCCCATGTCTCCCATGAGAGTGGTTAGTCAGTTCTTTTCTTGCCCTCTAGATTTCCAACATCACAGTCAAACCCCAGCCCACACATATCAAAGCTCTCCAGGTGTCATGGTAGTCCTCCTTGGTAGACCTCAGATGAAGAAGAAATGAAGAAGAAAGCATCTCCCTCTGTGTCAGGGGAGGAAGTAAGACTTTACTGTTTTCTCCAAAGATACTTCCTCACTAAATACTTTTCCTCTCTCCATGCGCTAACCCCGTTTCATATTATTGATCTACCATGTAGGTCATGGAGTGGGTTCTTCAAATATTCACATTCTCTTTGGTATCTGTCATATTGGTGTTTCAGTCAACCTGAAGGGAAAGAATTTCCGTCCAACATCCTGTTACTCATCATAAGTGTGTTTTATCCATGCTCTAGCTGCATATTTAGTTCACTATACTGGAGGAAGCAGAAGACTTCTAATAAACTTACTGTGAAGTAACTCATTTAAGTTGCATAAATATATGATTTAAAAATAAGGAATAAAGTTGTAGTGTTTGTTTAGTCCTGTGTAAAGGCCCTGAGCTGTGAAGAAGAGTGTAGCCATAAATCGATGTCATCCCCAGAAAATAATGATCAAGTATACTATAGAGAAGGGCCTGGGTTCTTCACTACACATTGTGCTTCATATACCATGTTACATGAGTATGTCTGAGCCCACTTTTACCTCATTTGGATGCACATGAGGCCATTTATTCCTCCAAATACACATTGTATAGTTATTTTCTGCTCTAGTAAATTAATAGCTTAGTTAGCACCTTAATTTGATTTTAAAGGCTGAAAATATAGGTAATAGTGTATTCTTTTTAGAAAAAAATTCTAAATAATCACACTTCGTGTCTAGTTATTAAATAGGCAAACTGTATAATTTTTATACAAAAATAGAAAAAAATCAATATCTACTAAAAGCTACTTTGGGCAATTAGGAGGAATTCTCTTGTTTACATTAGAGGAGAAATAGTACAAAAGTAACTGAACACATGCCAGAATAATTAGCAGGCTCTTGGCTCATTTAAATTATGTGCACATTGCCATTTTAATGCATTTTTTAAATACACACTTGCGATTCTATTTTATTTTGGGAAGAAATTTAGTAGCTTTCTAATAGTTATGACTAGTAAAACCAGATTTGTTTTCTGTTTTCCTGGAAAACATAAATCTTCCTGGCTTTATAGACCCACTTTTAATAATAATTAAAAACATAAAATAATAATAATCATACTTTGGATTTATACAACACTTGTGCGTGGAAACTGGAGGCATTATTTATGTAAGATAATTTCTCTGTAAGAATATTATGCTGTTTCTTCATGATCACTATATAACATGTTGATTCTAAGGATCATCTAATATTAACAATAAAAGGATTAAGACTGCAAGTTTCTTTTTTTAGGAAAATATTCAAGTGATCTCCTCAAAACAAATTCAGGGCATGAATTTTACACATTTTCTTCTAAATTTAAAGTCTCTGATGATTAGTTACAAAGTAGTGATTAGCAAGAAGTGCACCTATGAGCATGTTTTGTACCCTAAGAAATAAAAACAAAGAGCAAAGAAATAAGACAGGCGATTTTCTTTTTGAAGGCATAAATGCAGAGAATTTAGTCATAAGGATAGCAGACCCACTGATCTAAAATCCATAATGTAGACCAATAAAAGTCTTGTCATCAAAATGTTACAACATACACAGCTCAGCTAAGCAGAATATATGCCTCATTCATACTTCAGAATATATGGAAAACATAAACACAACCTGTCCACAGTTATCCTGTGACCAATCTGCTCTAGGCCTCAACCAGGTGCTATGTGAGGTTGCAAAAGTAACTGTGACAAGGTAAGAGCCCTTTAGAAGCTTCCAGTCTACTAAGAAAGATGACTGGTGTACAGATGGCTATTATGTCAAGGTAACTTCAGGAAATCCCTAAGAGGGAATCAAAATGCTGAGGAAATTGACAGAAGAGAGCTATTACTTTTGCAAGGAGGAACTGGGGAAGTCAAACACTGCCCTCAACCAAATGGCCATACAAAGCCATAGGAAGGGCCCTTTGAGGCTAACGTGAACATTTGTCACACTCAATCATTGGGCAGGAACACAGACTCACTTCATTCATATGAACTCTGCTTGCAGAAACTACACAAAAATAAAAGTATAAAGGCATGTCTATCATGGGAATGTCTACAAGCAAAAAATGGTGAGGCAAGTTCAGAAAATATGGTCAAGTTTTCAAAAAAGACAAAAGCAGAGACCCTGGTGGAGTAATTAACATCACACAGGATATTTTATCTGGGTTTCTTTAGCTCTAGATTCACATCTTAAGCAGAATATTTAGAAGGTGTGATCTGGTCCCACCCAAACTGGACACATACTGTTAGGGAGCCATCATCTAATGACAGAGTCTGCATGTCATATATTTCTGTGCTCTCTCCAAGACTGAGAATAAGGAACGGAACGACTAGCACATTAAGTTGAGACTAAGTGAAAGAAGGAAACTTCATTGTTAGCTCAAGAAGACTGAGGTTTTCTGCCTTCATTTCCCTCCTTGCTTTGAAAGAAAAATGCCAATCATAATAGTATCTTTGTTACTTTTAGAGGCTTATCCCTGTTGTTTGGTTATCTATAATCAAACTACAATTATGGAAAATAGATACATCACCAAGGTTCTTGAAATTATGTGTTCAAAACTTTCAAGTATGTGTGCAATAATAATATACTATTTTATCACATTTTTGACAACAAAATAACGTATAAAATATTTGTCTTCAAAACTAATAATTTTTGCAAAAATATAAAGATCTGATTATATACAGTATTTTAAAATAGTTCTTCCTGCACATGTAGCTACTAGTTTATGAGCTGATTTAATTTGACATGTGAAAATTAATCAACCTTCTATCTTTGATCCATGCATGTAATTTCATTGATTTCAGCGGAATCTATCTTCAAGGGCCAAGGGTAGAATCACTCCATAATTATCTTTACCAATACAGTTACTATATTTATTACAAAAGCCACTCTACTTTCCATAATGGCTTTTTGAAACTCAGAGTGCATACATTATATTCTATTGGATTTGTTTCTTCCATATGCAGAACATAAAATCCATCATGAAACCTGTAATATAAAATAACCAGAAGAAGAATTTGTCTGAACTGATGACAGTGAACACTCCTAAATATTTCAGAGGAAGATACAAGTTGATGTTTACTTCTATAGTGTGTAACCTGGGAGGGAGTCAAAGTCATCGGACTGTCCCCTCTACAAGTCTGTTATTACTATTCAGCATTAATACTGATATGTATTACTATATGTAAACCTTATGTTTTTGCTCATCCTTCAAGTGATATCTTTAAGCTTTTACAAGTCTCTTTCTGACTTCTTTCCAAAATTCATTCTATCACATGCCTCAGCAGTACCCTCTAGCCATAAGTCCAACGATATGACATGGAACTTAGATGCTTAACCACTTCCCACCTTCAAAACCAGAAGAATAGGTAATGAAACAAACAGTACCAAGAAAATTATAACCAGTTCACAGAGCCTTTTCATAAGGCATCAGTTAGAATTACTCAAATCTATAGCAAAACAAATTGAGTATGATGTCATATATTCAAAATGTCACAGAATCTTTTTCATTATTTTTCTTCAGAAAAGAACTACAAAGTTACAGGTACACATGAAAAAGAGCCCAGGACTATGCCCAAGATAATCAGGAACATTTTAGATTTCTTTCTGCTATTAAAACCTGCCATCAGGCACAGCTTATCTGCAAAGTACATAGCTACATTGGCACCAACTGACAATCTTATTAAACTAGTGTCATCGTGAATACAGTCTTCAGAAGCCAAAAGATAATAAAATCAGCTCATCTCACCTAATTTTTTCTATTAAAATTAT
>NW_016107534.1:1856002-1871601 GCF_001604975.1 Cebus imitator
TAGCTCAAAATTGATTATGGACTTCCATGTAAACATAAAACTATAAAACTTTAGAAAAAAGAACATTGAAGAAAAACTTCAGGTCTAGGGTTAGGCAAAAAGTTCTCAGACTTGACACAAAAAGCATGATCTATACACAGAAAATATGATAAATTGAACTTCATCAATTAAGAACTTTTGCTTTCAAACGATAATATGAAGAGGATAAAAAGTAATCTACAGACTGAGAGAAAATATTTGCAAACCACATATCTGACAAAAGACTAGTATTTAAAATTATAAAGAATTCTCCAAATTTTGGGGCTTTTTAAAAATCTATTAGAAAATGGGCAAAAGCCAAGAAAGGATATTTCAATGAAAAGGACACACAGAGGTAAATAAGACCGTGAAAAAATGTTTGCTGTCATTAGCCATCAGGGAAATGCAAATACTGTAAGAGCCAACCACAATGTGATATCACTATACACCTAATCAGAATGACTACAGTGAAAAATGGTGGCAACATCAAATAATGCTACTGAAAATCCAGAAAAAAAAATGAATCACTCGTACCATGGTGGTGGAAATGTAGAATGGTTTGATTGCTCTGGAAAACAGTTTGGCAGTGTGGGAGGCTGATTGGTTGCCCCCACCAAAGATGTCCATGTCCTAATCTCCCGTACCTTTGAAAATGTTTCTTTATATGGCCAAAGAGACTTTGTAGATGTAACTAACTTAAAATCTTGAGATGAGGGGATTCTTCTGGATTATCTAGGTGGATATATAGGTGCAATATAATCACAAGAGTCCTCTTCTAAGATGAAGGCAGGAGGTCAGAGAGAAGACGTGACAAACCTGGCTATAAAACATGGAGAAAGGAACCACAAACAAACAGCCTCTAGAAGTTAAGTGAGGCAAGGAATAGATTCTCCCCTGGGGCCTCCAGAAAAAAAATCAGCCACTACTGACCCTGTAAGGCTCATTGCAGACTTCTGACCTCTAGACTTTCAAGAGAACAAATTTGTGTTTTCTTTAAGCTATCAACTTTGTAGTAGCAATAGGAAACTAATACAGGAAAGTTCTTATAAAACTAAATATACAACTCCCATACAGCACAGTAATTGTACTCTTGGGCATTTATCCCAGAGAAATGAAAAGCTTATGTTTGCACAAATTGTTACAGCAGCTTTTTCTGTAATAGTCAAAGCTGCAAACAGTCCAAATGTCATTTAACAGGTGGGTTAAACAAACAGCAGTATATATATACCTCATACCTACATGCCTTTTATTGCTGAGAATATTACTCAGCAATAAAAAGGAATGAACTATTGATACATGCAGCAATTTGAATAAACCTCAAGAAAATTATGCTGAGTGAAAAAAGCCAACCCCAAAAGCTTACAGACTATATAATTCCATTTGTCATTCTTGAAATTACAAAATTATAGAAATGGAGACCAGATAGAAACAGAAAGTATGGCAGGAGGGAGAAAGGTGAGTGTGATTATAAAAGGTCAACATGAAGGATCCTTGCAGTGATGAAATTGTTCAGGATCTTGACTGCAGTGGTGGGTGTATGAACCAACACGTGATAAAATCATATAGAACAAAATACACACATACACAGGTACAAATAAAACTGGGGAAATCTGAAAAAGAAAAGAAGGGCCAGGCACAATGGCTTGCACCTGTAACCTCAGTGCTTTGAGATACCAATGTGGGAGAATCATTTAGGGCCAAGAGTTTGAGACCAGCCTGGACAACATAGCAAAACCCCATCCCCACCAAAAAAAAAAAAAAATTTGTATTTAGCCAGGTGTCACAGTACATGCCTATATTCCTGGCTACTCAGGATACTGAGGCAACAGGATTGCTTGAGTCTGGGAGCTTGAAGCTGCAGCGATCTGTGATTGCAACGCTGCACTCCAGCCAGAGTGACCTAGTAAAACTTTGTCTCTTAAAAAAAAAAATTAAAAAATTAAAATTTTAAAAGGTAGATTTTATCAATGTCTGTGTCTTGGTTGTGATATTGTACTATAGTTTTGCAGGATGCTACCATTGGAGAAAATTGAATAAGAGTAAATGGGATTTCTCTATATTATTTCTTATAAATATATGTGAATTTATAATTATCTCAAAATTTCAATTAAAAGAGACGTTTATTAAAAAGGAAGTCCTGTCATTTGCAACAACCTAGATGAACCTGGAAGATATTGTGTCAAGTGAAATAAGCCAGACATAGATATGGCACGATCTCACCTATATGTGGAATCTAAAAAAGATGAACTCACAGAAGCAGAGAGTAGAGCTTCTTCCAACTTCTGATTGGAAGAATGTTGGCCCAAATGAGGTAGTAGGTGGGACACAATTCTAGGAAGGGCTTGGACCAAATTTAGGACTAGCTGAAACAGGGACAGGGTGGAAGCAGCTTCCATAAGACATGCCTACCAGGGTGCCATGTCAGTTTATCATTGCCATGGCAACACCTGGGCACTACCGCCCCTTTCCATGACAATTACCTGACAACCCAGAAGTTACCATCACCCCTTTCCTAGAAATTTCTGCATAATCTGCCCTTTAATTTGCATATTCTAAAAAGCGGGTATAAATATGAGTACAAAACTGCCTCTGAGCTGCTACTCTGGGCATACTGCCTGTGGGGTAGCACTGTTGTGCAAGGAGCAGTACCTCTGCTGCTGCTGCTGTACACTGTTGCTTCATAAAAGTTGCTAACATCACCAGCTCATCCTTTAATTGTTTCCCTGGCAAAGCCAAGAACCTTTCTAGGCCAAGCCCCAATTTGGGGGTTGCCTGCTCTGCATCGAAAAGATATAAAATTTCAGCTAGACAGTAGGAATAAACTCAAGAAGTCTATTATACAGCATAATAACTATAGTTAATAACAATGTATTAATACTTGAAAATGGGTAAGAGAGTAGATTTTAAGTGTTTTCACCACAAAAAAGAAGTATCTGTAACCCATATGCTAATTAGTTCAATTTAGTCATTCCACAATGTATATATAATTCAAAATATCATGTTGATAAACATATCATATACACAATTTTTATTTGTCAATTAAAAATAAGTAAAGAAAATTTTTAAAAGGCATTCTTAAGTAACAGCATGCTAAAATCATATCTTCCTCTTTCATAGGCCTTATAAGTCCCTCCTACAACCAAATTCTATTAGCATTTCAGTAGAACTACTTTTGTATCTGTTACAAATATTTGTATATTTATATATGAACAATTTTTAGTAGTTGAAGAAAAAGTACTATTAAGTCAGATATTATTTCATTCTCTAAATATTTACTTTTATTTTTGCCATATATACATTTCTGAACACTCTACCCTACTAAACGCTCTTCATTTCTACTGTATCTTATACAATGGTAGTTAAGACCTCTAGCTCTAAACTCAGATTATTTGAGTCATGTACAAACTTCACGATTTATGATTTGGGTGTCAATAAGTTCTCTATGACTCAGGTTCCTCAACTGAAAAATTGGGTGGAAAATAATACTTCTCTAAAAGGATAATGTGATAACTAAATGAGTTAATGTGTACACATAAAGACTTGGCACAGAGTCTTACACAGAGTAAGCACTCAATAAATATTACTTATTACTCTAGTACATATCGTTATTCATGCTATTTGATCACAGCCAAAGCATATGCTGATTGCACACAGACAGGATCCATAAATCTAAGAAAAAAACCGTAGGGCGCAAGACATTCCATGGTAAGGAAGCATCCATCCTCATGATGGCATTAATGGAACTCCTGTTCCCAGTCAAATGACTAATTACTGGGGAACTCCTTTCTTCCCCCTACCAAGAAGTCACTTTGCTATTTCCTTTCCTCTCCTGTCATCTATTCCTCACATTTCTATGATACAAACTAATCTCTTTGATCAAATTGAATTCAGGGTACTTCCAACCAAGTAACAAGTTATGTTCTCATGTTTCATTTCTAAGTTGTAGGTTCGGAATGTAGAAAAACTTGTTTAATTTTGTAAAAATAAAAAAGAAAAAGAATTGAATTTTTTATCATGGTTTTAAAAAAATGTAACATAAAATTTACTGTCATAAACATTTTTAAATGTACAGTTCAGTAGTGTTAAGTATATTCACATTAAGTATATTCATTACGTTGTAGCATGTAACAGGATTTCCTTCCTTTTTATAGCTAAATAATATTCTATTTTAGGTATATATCACATTTTGTTTATCCATTTATCCAACCATGAACATTTGAGTAGCTTCCACCTCTTGGTTATTTGAACAATGCTGCTATAAACATGGGTATGAAAATACCTAATTAAGACCTTGTTTTCAGTCCTCTTGGACACACTCAGAAGTGGGATTTCAGGATCATATGGCAGTTCCATTTTTAATTTTTTGAGGAAGTGACATACTACATAAGGGTTGCATCATTCTACAATCTCACCAACAGTGTACAAAGGTTCCAATTTCTTCACATCCTCATCAACATTTGTCATTTTCTCTTTTATTGATAAGCAGCCATTCTAATGGGTATGAGGTGATATTTCACTGTGGTTTTGATTTGCATTTCTCTTATAATTATTATGTTTAGCATCTTTTCATGTGCTTATGGGACATTTGTGTATTATCTTTGGAGAAATATAAATTCAGGTCTTTTTCCTATTTTAATTGGATTGGTGGTGTGGGGGGGTTGTTGAGCTACAGGAGTTCTTTATATGTTCCGGATATTAAAAGGATATAACTTTGAAGACAGAAATAAAAGTAGATTTTTTTGTAATGTTATAACTCAACAAATATTCTGGTTTATTGTATCAATAGCCTGAATGGCTTTTATGTTCACCGAGGTTTAGGGCAGTGTCTTAATGCTTTCTTTGTTGTCCCCTACAGCACCTTGCTTGTGCTTGGCACCCAGAATCCACCCTGTATTCCTAATCAATGGCTTTATTCTCCTCTCTATTGACTAAGCCAGACACTCCAGTGTCTTCTTACCTCCTACATCCAACCATTTTCCAAATATTATCTAGTTCATCCATAGCTGGATAACCCTATAAGAAGATATTTACCTTTTCAGGACACCAGTGAAGCAAGAGCACCAAAAACAAGAAAATGAAATTTGAGCAACCAGAGCAAAACTCCATCTCAAAAAAAGTAAATAAATAAAAATTTAAAGTAATTATTATAGGATGACTCCAAAATTTATTGTATTTTGTTACAATTGTTTTGCAATTAAATGCTATTTTTATTTTAAACAACATATGAGAGCTATGGAAGATACCATTAGCTTATCAGTTCGTAAGATCTCTAAACCTTTTAATCCAACCCTAAAATATCTTCCATGTTTCACTGTTCTTCATCCAGCTACTCAAATTCACACTCCACATTATCGCTTACATGACCTTCTCCTTTTAAACTGGAGTCTCTGCCTCTAGCCTCTTTTTAAAATCAGACCTCTGCTGCCTGGATTGTCCTTCCAAAGGACATATTTGTTGACATCATTTCCTGTTGAAAAGACTCCCGTGACTTCTCACTGTCTACATGGTCAAACCCAGATTCCTTCACATAAATTTCAAGGCTCTCTGAGACCTAAACCCAAACCACTTTCAAGCCTCATCTTCTACTATGTCCTTCCATGCACCTTGCCAGGCTACACAGCCTACATTCTCTCACACAGGTCATGTACCCCAAAAGTCCACATTTACTCATGCTGTTACCTTGGGCTAGAATTCCTGACATCATTCCTCCCCAGCAACCTAAACTATGATCCTGATTTTAATGTAAACAATGATCCTGATCTTAGATCAACAGAAAGTTGTTTGTAGGTTGAATTCAATGCTGTTCAGGCAGCCATGACATCCCTCTACTGTAACCCCAAACCTAACCATCAACACAGGAAAGCACATGAGCTCCTTCGAAATCTACCTCCTATCTTTCTGATATGCAAATCTTGATTACCCCACTCCCCCATCCCAGAACAGCTGCATGCCAGTTACTGGCTAGAGCTCAAAAGGGAACAGGGCAATATGGATTACTTTGCCATCACAACCTGCTCTTGACTGCTGGTATCCAATCTGAGGTCTCTCTACTTTGCATCTGCTGGTTTGTGCTTTCTGAGTCATAATCAGATACAGACACAATTTCTACAACTTCTGGTGAGTCATCAGGCTTTCTAGCACTACCTCAGCAAAAGCACTGGTGCCAAATATGTGCTATTAAAACACTAAGATCTATCTTCATTGTCCACCTGCCAGGCTTCTGGTTTCTACCTTACACCCAGCCATTAATAGTAAGACTGGCACAGTGTGGTCTAATGTCACATCCAGTAAAATGTCTCAAAATGCATGATGGCATCGTTAGCATCCACCTGTGTGCTAATGAAATTAACCGTTCAATAGTCATCATGGCTAAGTCATAACCATGTGAAAATTATTCCAATTGCTAGGGAAGTCAATATTATTTCTATATTATAACTAGAAAAAATGAGTCTTGGAAATCAGGATTATTTTTCCAGTACCAAGGATCAGAGTCGAAATTTCCATCCTTTCAGACTGAATTTTACACATACACACACACACACACACACACACACACACAGAGAGAGAGAGAGAGAGAGAGAGAGAGAGAGAGAGAGAGAGAGTTGGTCATATCTAGAAAGCCAGACAACAAGGAAGGCAAAATCCCCAAATGGACTTGAAAAGATGGGATGGCTGGGCAACTGCTGATTCCCAGAAATGTAGCTTCTCTTCCCTTGGCTTAGCCCCTGTGCCATCCTCTCTCCTCACCTGCACTTTCCCCAGATATTTCTGATGCTGTTAGCAATAGCCACAGGAACAAAGCCTAAAAGAAACTGGACTTAGCCAAAAAGAATTCCATCTGCAAGCTTATCATCATTCAATTAAAAGTTTAACATCCAAGTGGCCACTTTGCATAATGGTCTAAAGAACAGCAGCCTACTGATACATGTAGATCAGCCTCTAACAACATGTGCTTTTGGTCACAGTATTCGGCTGTTAGAAAAATGAGAAGAAATCAACTGTTTATCCCACTCTTGGTACTCTCAGGGCTGCCCAAATCCCACAAAACCACTGGGCCCAAGGACCTCTAACACCTAGGCAGGAGGCAAGAAGAGTGGAGCATACCATAGATGCAATAGAGCAATTGCATCTCTTAAGTCAGCATAAATTTTCAAAGGACACAATGGAGCCGGATGAGCGGGTAAATATGGCATTCTTAAGAGCCAGTGACTGTGTCCAAAAACTATATATATATTTGCTAACACTTAGCCAATTTATTCTTTACCACTAACTAACCCCTCCCTGCACAAAGCCCTGGTCCATTCCAAGACATTCATTAGCAGACAATTTCACCCAACTGCTATCATGCTGCAGTTTGTTGCAAAAAGATGTACTGAAATGGCATCAACTCTCCTCTGTTCTCATGATAAGATGAAATTTCCAGAATGTAAGAAGCTATTCTCTGTATATAGAAAAGCTTTCATTATAATGAACTTATATTGACACTTTTTAAAGGAGAGAGGTAGCTGACAAAATTCACACATTAAATCAGAGCCTAAAGTATGGCATGAGAGGAGACTCCAAACCCTTCTGTGTATTGTATCACAACACTGACATCTGTTGGCTACAAGTGTACTGAATCCTCCTTGAGTCCCGTCCCTCCTTTTCCTGCAGCTTTCACAGCTCCTTCTAAATCAAATCTCCTACTGGCCCTAAACCATTTATGATGTTTTATATCCTTAATTCCTGAAAGATTGCAAACTCATATTTATGGTTTCTTATGTTAGCCTTTCACTCTCTTAGGAAATAAGATTTTATGCTATTTTAATTCTTTTCTAAACCAAAGTCAAACACCTGTTTATGCAACAGCCCCATTAACCCAGGCACAAGCGACACAAATGAGAACTGTCATTTTACTGATAAAATTATAAAATGTAACTTATGAGAAAGATTACACACACATTTTTTGAAACATCACAAGTTCCCATATAAATACTTCCTGCATTCAAGCTGCTTACTTTCTCCTCCTTGACTCTCCTCTAACTCTCCTTTCTTCACCCCATCCTCCACTAAGTGTTCTTCTCTTCTCTGTGACCTTACACTCCTTTCCTTCCTCTGCCTACTAACTATGGGGATGCAGAAAGACTCCCTATCCAGCCCTTCAGAGGTTCCCTTCCAACACTTAGTATCTAGGGGACTGCATCTAAGCATATGGCTTAATTTGTAATATAATCTGAATGCATAAATCAATACCTGCAGTCCTGACCTGCTGACCTTCCCTTCTTTCTCCTAGTCAATATCTCCTGATGTTTCAAAGGCTTAGAATAAGAGGATTACCTTCACTGTCCCTTCTTTGATGCTATAATTTTATACCCTATCAATATCTATTGCTTTAACAGGCTAAAAATTAAGAATTGTCTCCCTACTGAATCATCACCCCTTTCCAACTCCCCTATTTCATCAAATGTAGCATAATCATCCCAACCTTGTCATGGATACTGTGGCTGGCTCCTCTCTTACCCTGTACCCCTTCCTACAGTAAGAGCTCTAATCTCAAATCCCACTGCGTTTCACCTAGACAAAAACATGGAGTGCTTATCTTCTTTGAAGATACCAATCAGGATGTACTGATGACTCCCAAATCCCCATCTCTGGCACAGGCCTCTCATCTAACCTTCAGGCCTACATAACCCAAAGCAGTTATTGGTCAACCTCTCTCGGATAACCTCAAGATACTGAAATTCCACATATCCAGAATCAAATTTCTGTTCCCCCTATTTCCCCCTACACACACACCTGCCTCCCTCCCCTCTGTTCCTTATCTCTGTAAAGGGAAGAACCAGTGATTTACTGTCCAAGCTAGAAACCTGGGAGTCATCTATAACTCCTGCCTGTCCTTCAGATATCATATTCAATCAATGACAGAAGTTTAATGTCCCTTTTAATTCTGGTTCCTGAGTAACTCTTTATTTCATTCATGGTGCACCAACTCAACCATAGCAGAGACTGCTGTCTGACCACCCAAGATTTGCGCTCCTCTTCTGCAGCGTGGAATTGTTACTGGAAACCACTAGTATCCGGGGTGGAGAAGGAGGTAAATGAGTAGTTCTTGTTCATGAAATGTAACTGATGTTACTTGTACTACTTAATACTAAAGAAGCAGATGGCTCTTCCTCAGGCTGTTTCTTCATCCACCAGCTGAATCGAGCAGAACTCAAGTCTTGGAGGATCATAGTGCCATGAAATAGAAGGAGCCTGGCTCTGTGACTGAGCACTTAGAAGGCCATCTACAAGGAATACCTATGTCGGGCTGTGACACAGCATGAAACAAACTTTATCACGTCAAGCCACAGAGAATTCTGGGGTTACTTGCTACAGTGCCTACAACACTCTTGACAACTACCTAGTTCAGGCCACTATCATTCTTCCCCAGACTATTTCAGGTGGTCCCAGTTGATCTCTGTGCCTTTGGTCCTTATCTATGTCCTCCTCTAGATTGTAAATTCTAGGAAGGCAGAGTCTGGATCTGTCTTGTTCACAGTGTACCCTCATCATGTAGCACAGAGGCTAAAATGAAATAAAAATAACCAGGATCTTTCTTCCCAATTACTCTCTAACTCATACCTTCCACTCTTGGATTTTACTACCTAATGTTCCTCTCCCTATCTCTTATCCCAGCACACACACGCACACACACACACACACACACACACACACACACACACACATTCATGGCAGGTTGACTGGAGCCTTCCTCCTAGTCCCAGTTGTTAGCAATTCCCCCATATCCTGCCCCCTCTCATTCCTTCCTATCAAGGCCCATAAATTTTTCCCTGACTTCATTCAAAACTGATTATTCTAACACTAAGTTATCCCATTGCCTTATGTACCTTGTTCCAGGCTTCTCTTGCATTTGTGATAAGTCTTTTGTGCCTGGTGTGTGTTCCTTCCTCCCTCACTTGCAGAGGAAAGCATCAAGGTTCACTCTTTTATAGAGCTCTTCTGTGAATGTTCAATAAATGTCATCCACTGAATCCAATAGTTTGCTTTGTGTACTACTCTATCTGGCATCTTCGGGAGTACCTCTGGCTCCAACCTTTTCTTAGTATGCTTCAATGTGAGGGATTTTCATGGAAATTATACATAAATCTAAAATGAAACAGTATTTACAAAGCAAGGTATCTTTCTATTACCTCCTTTGTAACTATGTAATTTTCCATAAAGTGGAAATCGATTGTTAGAGCATGAAATAAGCAATTAGGTACATAATTATTATTAACAGTTAATTATAATTAATATTAATGACAATAATTTAATGTATATTAAATCAGTGTCTAGCACATATAAATATTTTATAAACATCTCACTGAATTCCAACAATAACCCTGTAAAGTGGTCTTCCTTCTGGCCTGAATTTTAACTGTTTTTTCCTGGGCTTGCTTTCTTGAAACAGCCCATCACTGAGGAAGGGGGCTGCACTTGAGACATCTGAAAGGCTCACTGCCTAGGGCTTCCCAAGATAAGAGTATGCCAGAAAACAGCTGAAGAAGAGGTGCCTGGGATCAGCCTCAGAAAATATGCTTCTGTCTTTGTAGGGTAGCTGCTGGGGCAGCAGGGAAATCCTGACATTCCCAGAACCTATTTCTAATACAGCCACCATTATCATCATTGCCATCCACCCAGTCCCTGTGTTCCACTCATCACACAACTCTATATGCCAGTGTCTGACATTTGGCCTTCCCAATGGTCATGGGTCATCTTAACCACACAGAAGCTATGCAGCCCGCATTACTGGGATGTCAACATACAGGCTAGCCCCGGAGCAAAATGTCTTCAAACTATTCAATTTAGCCTTCCTCAAAAAGATGTAACCTAGCTCTCAAGTAAATTTGTTAAAGCTTTCAGGCACGCCCCACCCTGCTTTCAAACAATTATTTTTCATTTACGTGCTATACATTATTACTTGGTGTGCAGGCATCATCTATATTGTACTGCACAAAAATAATTGATTACCCATGAGTGACAGAATAATTGGCACTACCCTGGTTATTCAGCTATTTTTATGCATAATAATTATCAGCTTCACTACACTAGACAGAATTTAATGTTCTTGAAAATTAATATTATCTAAGGACTTGATACAAAAGAATGTAATGTTCTTAAATTAAAAACTTGTCACACACTGATAGAGTCTCACATTGTTGGGTATTTATCAACATTTTGTTTTAATCATTTCAAACCCTTTATCAAACTGCAGAGCCTGTAGTCCAAATCAATTCAGTACAACTGAATTCTAGTAAGTTTCCAATCTGAATTAGTGTTTGCAATAGCAATATTACATGTTTACAGCTCTACATGTGTTGAAGACCTAGAATCTTTTGCCTACTGACCTGCATTATAACTGTGAGTTTCTTGAAAGCAAAAAAAAAAGGGGGGGCGGGGGCGGGGAGTTATTTGTATAAGATTCTAAGCGCCTCATATGTTAAGTCTGCATGAAATATGTTAAATAAACAGAATAATGTACAACTATAACGCCTAAAAGCTAGAAGAAATTCTATCCTCTGCACTGTGGTCTAGCTGTTATGCAAGAGAGAGAGGCCTTTCCAGCATAAAGCCATGGTATGAAGCTGAATCTGGCCATTAGTATCATTCTACCCATGGTGGCAGGATGAAAATAGGATATCTTTAATTATGCTTTTGACTGTATAAAAGGAAATCTCCTTTAAAATGACTTAATCACAGTATACCAAATGCTAATTATTCACGAAATTGGTTTTCTATTCACCACTGTGTATAATTCCTATGTTTACTCCAGTCTCTTTCTTTCCTCCTGTATTTGGTCTACCTTTGTATTTTTACCAGCACAGGAATGTTAACATGTTTGTCGTCAAGTGCTATTCATCAGGATGGGTCCACAGTACCTCACTCCTTATTCCTAACCCCCTTGTTGCCTCCCAAACCATGTGCACTGCCATCTGCATGACAGGAATGACTATCCTTCTTCATTTTACCTCATCCTTCCCTTCCAATCCCTTCTATCCTTTTTTTTTTCCTCAGGAGTTGATTGATATATAGAACTATAGCACTTCAATAACGGGCATCCAAATTGGAAGAAAAGAAGTCAAACTATCCCTGTTTGCAGATGACATGATTCTATATGTAGAAAACCCCATGGTCTAATCCCAAAACCTTCTTTTTCAGTTGACAAACAACTTCAGTAAAGTTGCAGGATACAAAAATCTAAGGACAAAAATCACTGGCATTTCTATACACCAACAACCGCCAAGACAAGTGCAAAATCAGGAATGCAATCCCATTCACAATTGCCACAACCTAGGAATACTGCTAAGAAGGGAGGTGAAAGATTTGTACAAGAACTACAAAACACTGCTCAAAGAAATCAGAGATGACACAAACACATGGAAAAACATTCCATGCTCATGGATAGAAAAAAATCAGTATCATTAAAATGGCCATACTGCCCAAAGCAATTTACAGATTCAATGCTATTCCTATCAAACTACCAGTGACATTCTTCACAGAACTAGAAAAAAATTATTTTAAAATTTAGATGGAACCAAAAAGAGCCTGAATAGCCAAAGCAATCCTGAGCAAAAAGAACGAAGCAGGAGGAATCACATTACCTGACTTCAAACTCCACTACAGGGCCACAGTCACCCAAGAAAGCAGCATGGTACTACTACAAAAACAAACAAATAGACCAAAGGAACGGAATAGAGAGCCCAGAAATAAGGCCACATGCCTACAGCCATCTGATCTTCAACAAAGTTGACAAAAACAAGCCATGGGGAAAAGACTCCTTATTCAATAAATGGTGCTAGGGTAACTGGCTAGTCATATGCAGAAGATTGAAACTGGACTTCTTCCTTGAACCAGATACAAAAATCAACTGAAGATGGGTTAACGACTTAAATATAAAACCCTAAACTATTAAAGCACTGGAAGACGAACTAGGCAATACCATCCTGGACCTAGGAACTGGTAATGATTTCTTGACAAAGATGCCAAAAGCAATTGCAACAAAAGCAAAAATTGACAAATAAGATCTAATTAACCTTAAGAACTTCTGCACAGAAAAAGAAACTATGAACCAAATAAACAGCCCAGAGAATGGGAGAAAACATTTGCAAACTATGCATCTGACAAAGGTCTAATATCCACCATCTATAAGGGACTTAAGCAAATGTATAAATATAAAAACAAACAACCTATTAAAAAGCGGGCAAAGGGGCCAGGCTTGGTGGTTCACACCTATAATCCCAGCACTTTGGCAGGCCAAGGTGGGCGGATCACCATGTCAGGAGTTTGAGACCAGTCTGGCCAACATAGTGAAACCCCATCTCTACTAAAAAAATAAAAAATAAAAAATAGCCAGGTATGGTGGTGTGTGCCTGTAATCCCAGCTACTCAGGATGCTGAGGCAGGAGAATTGCGTGAGCCCTGGAGGCAGAGGTTGCAGTGAGCCAAGATCGCACCCTTGCACTCCAGCCCAGCTGACAGTATGAGACTCCATTTCAAGAAAAAAAAAGTGGGCTAAGGACATAAACAGACACTTTTCAAAAGAAGACATTCAGCTAAAAAGCATATGAAAAAAGTTCAGTATCAGTGGTCATTGGAGAAATGCAAATCAAAACCACAATGAGATACCATCTCAGACCAGTCAGAATGACTATTAATAAGAAGTCAAAAAATAACAGATGCTGGCAAAGTTGCAGAGAAAAGGGAACACTTACATACTATCAGTGGAAGTGTAAATTAGTTCCACCATTATGGAAAGCAGTGTGGTGAGTTCTCAAAGAGCTAAAAACAGAGCTACCATTCGACCCAGCAATCCCATTACTGAGTATATACCAGAGGTATATAAATCATTCTATCATAAAGACACATCCATGCATATGTTCATTACAGCACTATTCAAACAGCAAAGACATGGAATCAGCCAAAAGGCCCATCAATGGCAGACTAGATAAAGAAAATATGGTATATATATACCATGGAATACTACATCACCATAAAAAAGAATGAGATCACATCCTTTCAGGAATGTGGAACATGGAGCTGGAGGCCATCATTCTTAGCAAACTAACACAGGAACGGAAAGCCAAATACTGCATGTTCTCACTTATAAGTGGGAGCTAAATGATGAAAACAGCTGAGTCCTATTTGAGGGGGAGGGTGAGAAGAGGGAAAGAAACAGAAAAAACAACCATTGGTTACCAGCCTTAGTACCTGGGTGACTAGATAAACTGTACAATAAACCCTGTAACGCAAGTTTACCTATACGACAAATCTGCATGTGTACTTAATTACTTAGTTATTTAAATTGCCTGTTCCTAATGCAAGAACTAGATTGGCAGACCTTTTTTTTTCAATCTTATTTTAAATAATAATTAGGTTGATTCCATATTTCTACTATTGTGAGCAGTGCTGCAATGAACATAGGAGTTTGTGTATCTTTTTGGTAGGAGGATTTATTTTCCTTTGGGTATATATCCAATGATGGGATTACTGGGTCAAATAGTAGTTCTGTTTTAAGTTCTTTGAGAAATTTCCGAACTGCTTTCTATAGTAGCTGAACTAATTTACATTCCCACCAACAGTGTATAAGCATTCCCTTTTCTCTGCAATCTCATTAACAGCTTTTATTTTTTTACTTTTTAATAGCCATTCTGACGTACCCATCAATAATGGAGTGGATAAAGAGAATGTGGTCCATATATACCATGGACTACTACATAGCCATAAAAAAGAATAAAAGCATGTTCTTTGCAGCAACATGGATGTACCTGGAGGCCATTATCCTAAGCCAATTATTGCAGAAACAGAAAAAAAAAAATACCACGTTTTTACTTATAAGTGGGAGGTAAACATTGAGTATACACAGACATAAAGATGGCAACAATACACACTGGGGTCTACTGGGGGGGGCGGAGGCTGAGTGTTGAAAAACTGCCTACTGGGTGCTATGCTCACTATAAGAGTAACAGGATCATTCACATACCAAACCTCAGCAACAGACAATTTACCCATGTAACAAATCTGCTCATGTACCCCCTGAACCTAAAATAAAAGTTGAAATAAAATAAAATAAAATAATTTGAAAACAATGCGTCTTTTGTAGAAAAATAAAATAAAATGCTAATGTTACTTTTATTTCTGTGGCTTCTGAATTTCTTTTTATTCCCTGTGAATTAGCAAAAGCCCGTTGACAAATTATTTACCACCCAGCATAATGGCTTAAGAAATCAGAACATTTAGTATTATTGGCTCTAGAAAAATTAAAGTTAGAAGAGACAGGACTAGGATCAATCCTAAATTTGGAGCCAAAATTTTATTTTTTGAAAAATCATATTAATAGATTAACATAAATGCAAGTAATTGACTATATTGTTTAATATATATCAGTTCAGGAATCAAAATGACATCTGCCAACTTGGTTAACTCTCATTAATTTGCATAAAGAGGCTGGGCATGGTGACTCATGCCTGTAATCCCAACACTTTGGGAGGCAGAGGGGAGCAGATCACCTGAGGTCAGGAGTTCAAGACCAGCCTGGCCAAGATGGCAAAACCCAGTCTCTA
>NW_016107534.1:1871745-1876059 GCF_001604975.1 Cebus imitator
AAAAAAAAAAAAAAAGAAGCTGTATAGAGAAAATGCTCATTATCTCCTATCATATACAAAAATTAGCTCAAAATGGATTATAGACCTAAATGTGAGAATTAAAACCACAAAACTGTTAGAAGAAAACACAAGAATAAGTCTTCGTGACTTTATGTAATATTTCTTAGATATGACTTTAAAAGTACAAGTAACAAAAGAAAAAACTAGATAAATCAATATTAAAAACTTTGTGCTTTAAAGGACACCATCAAGAAAGTGAAAAGACAACCCATAGAATGGGAGAAATATTTGCAAATCACATAACTGATAAGGATCTAGTATCCAAATTATATAAAGAATTCTCAGAAGTGAATCCAATTAACAATGGGCAAATGATTTGAATAGATATAGCTCCAAAGATGATATACAAATATCAATAATCACATGAAAAGATGCTCAACATCAACTGTTATTAGGAAAATGCAAATCAAAACCTTTATGAGATACAACTTCATATCCAATAGGATGGTTACAATAAAAAAAATAGACAAGAAGTGTTGGCAAGGATACAGAAAAATTGGAACCTTCGTACATTGCTGGTGAGAATGTAAAATGGTATAGCCACTGTGGAAAACAATTTGGCAGCTCCTCAAAAAGCTAAATATAGAGTGACAAATGACCCAACTATTCCAATCCTAGATATACATACATATATATATATATATATATATATATATATATATACACACACACACACATACCTAGGAGAGAGATATATATATACACACACACACATACACACAAAGTTTGAAAACATATATCCACACAAAAACTTGTACATGAATGTTCATAGCAGCACTATTCACAATAACTAAAAAGAGGAAATAACCCAAAAATGTCCATTGATTGATGAATACATAAATAAAATGTGGTATATTCAATGGAATATTATTCAGCTTTAAAAAGCAACTGATTCATTCTGCAACATAGGTAAACCTTGAAAATATGCCAAGCAAAAGAAGCTAGACACAAAAGAACCTGCATATTGTGTGATTCCAGTTCCACAAAATGTCCAGAATAGACAAATTTATGGAGACAGAAAGTAGTTGCCAGGGGATGGGGAAGCAGGGTAATAGAGACTGACTTCTAATGGATGTGGAGTTTCTTTTTGGAGTGAATAAAATACTCGGGAATTAGAAAGCAGTGATGGTTGCACAACTCCGTGAATATACTAAAAACAACTGGATTGTGTACTTTAAAAAGGTGAAAGGGAACACTTAATATATTATTGGTGGAAAAGAACACTTATATACTATTGGACATATTATAGTATTCAATATTATCTCAATAAAGCTGTTATTTCTCTGCAAATCCTTATCGATAGGAAGAGGTTTGTGTTCTAATCAGTGAAGAAGTTTCCAGAAAGAGATGGGCGTGGGGCTCCTAACCCTTGCAGGGGTTAGAATTTCATTCCTCTCAGAGCACCAGGTTCTTGGCCCTGGACTTCCCCTCTCTTTCTCTTTTTAATTCAGAAAATCACTGGTGTGTTGATGTTACTTTAGGTAAATTAACTTCTTCTGACCTCAGTTTTCTCTTCTAAAGTATTCACCCAAGGGAGTTGTAACCTAGATATTAAGCACACACATTGGAATCAGCAGGGCTACTGTTTTCATCTCAGCTCATCCAGCTGGGAGACTCTGGTCATGCTATTTAACCTTGCCAGCCTCACTTATGCTCACTGTAAAGTGACGGATAATTATACCCACCTCACAGATTGTAGAGAAGGAAACAATCTACATAGCACTAATTGGGGTCTTGACAGGGAGTGAACACTCTGTAATTATAAGCATTATCTCAAAGGCCCTTTCCAATTCTAAAATTCTCTGAGACATCTAATATAATTGTATTTAAATCATATGTATTACAAAAATAGTAATAAACATAGAATAATAGTTTATGATGACATAATACAGAGCTTAAAATAAGAAAATGTGGAAGAAGTCTTCCGATCATTTTGCACAAACACTTCCATTACAACAGTGTGCACTCAAATACTTTTTTCCATATTTTGCCAGTTGCCAGATTTCTCAGCTAGAATTATTAGATAGAATGTCTAATAAGGTTTGATGTAGTAGTTCAGTTGTCCCTGAATACACAAACATTTTCTTTCTATAATGCAGCTAAATTCTGGGCCATGACTCTCTTATCATACTTAACATTGCTCTTGTGGGTCACAAAATTGATGGATGTGCACATGTGACTTGCTATGGCAAGTCACAGCAACAGCCACTGTTGTCTCTGCCTTTTATGTTCCAAATCAGAGAGAAGACACTTTGATGATGGCTTAGGGGTTATTTCCAGCTAATTTTGATGCCTGTGTGCTTGAGATGCTATTTCTTACAACATCAAGCAAACATTACTGGCATCATTTGAAAAATGACAAAATTATAGGGATGTCTCCATTTAGTGTTTTGACAGACTGAATTCTTGCTTTCAAAGTGCCTCCCCTTTTCTTCCAGCAGTAATTTATCAATCATTAGTTCCCACATGACCTAGCCCAAAAGTCTAAACTAAGAGTGAAAAAAGAAGAAAATCATATAACTTACCCTCAGTGCAGCCACCAATTTTTCTCAGAAAATAGAGAAACATAAATGACTAAAGGAGAATTTCATTAATTATAGTAATAATGCCAGCAATAACAATTCCTGCAAAAAAAAAAACAACAACAAAACAAAAAAAAACCTCCCTTAGACTTAGTAGTGAGATAATGAGGCCTCATTTTATTTTTAAATGAATACATGCCATATGAAGAAACAACAGCCTTTGGTTAAATCTAGAGCTATTCAGATCCCTCCAGGCCTACAAACATAAAATAAAAAACATTCTGGTATTCATAGGTAAGCACACCTGTAGTGAATTTGCTAACCTAGGGAAGAGAGAGAACAGACACATGTTTCAAATAATTCCTCTAAAACTTACTAGGATTTCTACATCAGGCTCGTCATTCATCATCAAAGGTCCAATGGGAAAACAATAATCAGTGAACATAAACAAATGACACATTCAATTGAATCATAATATCAAATAAATGAAAATGACACAGTTCAACAAATTATTCCCCTTGTTTCTCTAAGATGGTAGATTAGAGGCTTTCATCATGCTTCAGCCACTTGGAAACAGCAAGACAGTACATAAAGATCAAGTTTGTGAGCTTTAATTCAAGAAGGAAAATAGGAATCCACCAGAATTATAAAAGATACCCCAGATTCTGGAGAGGAGAACACCAGCAAACAACCCCTGTGACAACATCTGGTTGATAAAAATAAGTGAAGCCCTAGTACATCAGGAGGCAGAGATCCCCTTCACTGTGCCTTACCTTTCCACTGGGGCTCTGAGCAACCCAAGCCGAGGGAGATCACTTTGTTTCTCCCAAGCCCTGGAGCTAAACTGGGGAGAGGCTTGAGGAAGCTGTGAGGGAAAGACACCAGGAAAAGCTGCAGACATTTTTCCAGATCCAGGACTGAGAGCAGGTTGCCATTCTTAATCCAAGCACAGAACAATCAGCCACTCTTAGGCAACCCAACAGAATGGCCACGCAGGCATTTTGGTCCCAAGCACCTACTCTGAAGTGTGGAAGGGGCCTCCATAGCCAGAGCTGTGGAAAGTGCCTCAGCAGCAGGGCTAGAATTGGGCTCTCCCCAGTCACAAGCCTGGGGTGGGAAGAGGCTACTACAGCTGCAGTTTCTCCTTGGCAAAGCTCAGGTGAATGAAATCGAGACCCAAAAATCCATAAAAAGAATCAACAAAACCAAAAGTTGGTTCATGAAAGGATAAACAGGATTGACAGACCACTAGCTAGATTAACAAAGAAAAAAAAAGAGAGAAGATCCAATTAGGCATCATCAGAAGTGACAAAAGTGTCATTACAACTGATCCCTCAGAAATACAAAAGGTCCTTACAGACTATTATGAACACCTCTATTCTAACAAACTAGAAAATTTATTAAAAAAATAGATAAATTTCTGAAAACACACAATGTTCCAAGATTGAATAAGGAAGAAATTGAAATACCGAACAAATATTGAGTTTGGAAATTGAATCGTCATTAAAAAAAACCTACCAACCATAAAAAGCCCTGGACCAGAGAGAGTCACTGCTGAATTCTACCAGACATTCAAAGAAGAGCTGGTACCAATTGTACTGAAACTATTCCAAAAAACCAAATAGGAGGGACTCCTCCCTAACTCATTCCACAAAACTAGCATCACCGTGATACCAAAACCTGGCAAAGACACAATGAAAAAAGAAAACTACTAAGTCCTCAAAAGCCATTG
>NW_016107534.1:1876069-1942996 GCF_001604975.1 Cebus imitator
AAAAAAAAAAAAAAATGAGAAGTGAGATCTAATTAAAGAGCACAGCAAAATAAACTATCAACAAAATAAGACAACCTACAAAATAGGAAAAAATATTTGCAAACTATGCATCTGACAAAAGTCTACTATCCAGAATCTATAAGAAACTTAATTTAACAAGCAAAAACCAGAAAACCCCATTTAAAAACAGGCAAAGGATAGGAACAGACACTTTTCAAAAGAAGACACAAGTGGCCAACAAACATGAAAAAATGCTCCACATCACTAATCATCAGAGAAATGCAAATCAAAACAACAATGAGGTATCATCTCTCACCAGTCAAAGTAGCTATTATTAAAGTCAAAACAGCAAGAGATGTTGGCAAGATTGTGGAGAAAAGGGAATGCTTATACACTGTTGATGGGAATGCAGATTAAATTAAGTCACTGTGGAAAGGAGTTTGGAGATTTCTCAAAGAACCTAAAACAGGACTTCCATTTGATCCAGCAATCCCATTACTGGGTATTACCCAAAGGAAGACAAATCATTCTACCAAAAGGACACATGCACTTGCATGTTCATTGTGGCATTATTCACAATAGCAAAGACAGGGAATCAACATAGGTGTCCCTCAGAAGTGGGTTGGATAAAGAAAATGTGGTGCATATATACCATAGAATACTACACAGCTGTACAGAAGGATGAAAGCATGTCATTTACAGCAAGATGGATACAGATGGAGGCCATTATCCTAAGGAAGTTAACATAGGAATAGAAAACCAAATACCACATGTTCTCACTTACAAATGGGAGCTAAACATTGGGTACTCATTAAGATAAAGATGGCAACGATATAGACACTGAGGACTACTGGAGCAGGAAGGGAAAGAGGGGGATAAGGGTTAAAAAACTAACTGTTGGGTACCATGTTCAGTGCCTGGATGACAGGATCATTCTTACCCCAAACCTCAGCATCATGCAATGTACTCAGGCAACAAACCTGCATATGTACCCCTGAATCTAAAATAAAATTTGAAAAATAAATATATTCCATAGCACTAGTAAATTATGCAGGATTCATCAAAACAGATAACATGCACAATGACATGTAGAATCATATCACTCTATCTTGATGCCATTTTGCCATCTACAAGACTCTACAATTAACGCATCCTGCTGTAACTTTACTATTTTGTCAAACTAGAATATTGTATGTAGGTCCAAAGGCTTTGTGAGGCAGACACTCAATGTTTAAATTGATTTAGAAAAGGGAACCAAAACAAATTCCAGAAGATTCAGGGCATGTTAAAATATTTGGCATTCAAATAGATGACCTGTTATAAAGTATACAAAAAGTATTTGGATACTTTTTGAAAGGGACTGGACTCCAGAGCCAGATGAACTAAGTTCTGCTAAGCTTTGACACATGGAAATTTTAACTTCTCTGTGACTCAGTTTTTTCATCAGTAAAGTGGGTATAGTAGTAGTATACATCATAGAGTTGCAAGGAGAACTAAAAATGAGTTCACATATATAAAATACTTAGAATAGTTTCTGGCACATAATAAGTACTATATTGGAATCAGTGGTTTTTACTTCTTAGGTACTAGAAGTAGGAGCTCCAGTAGGGTGCCATTTTCAATACAAACTAGTCCCTTTGCTTGGCACTTCAGGATTCCTGAACCCAAAGATTCAACTGGGCTAATAATCTAAGCTAACAGATGAGCCCTTCTATTAGCAACATAATGAGTTTGGAATTCTCTTTCCTCCAAATGCCTTCAACCCTGAACATCCAGGTGCTGGTGAAGAGCATGGTCTGGATCAGCAGTTGATAATTAATGAAGAAATACCATTAGGACACCATCCATGGATATTACTTTGCAGAAAAGAGTAATACAGTAGTCTACCCATAATAACACTTATAAAACATTTTTGATAATTGAAAAGCACTTCAAGATTCAGTAATATTTCAGAACTGTTGTTATGAGCATTAGTTATTGATATAGTTTAGCCAAATCTCACGTCAAATTGTAGTCCCCAATGTTGGAGGAGGGGCCTGGTGGCAGGTGATTGGTTGGTGAGGACAGATTTCCCCCTTGCTGTTCTTGTAATAGTGAGTTCTCACGAGATCTAGTTGTTTAAAAGTGTGTGGTACCTACCCCTTCTCTCTCTATAATGGGCTTGATGCTCTGGAAAGATGGGCTGGCAGGGAAGCAGAGAGCTTCACTTACATGCTCATCCCTTAGATCCTGCCCCTCCCATTCTGGAGTCTGGACCTGGGACAGTTGTCCCAATTCTCACTCATATCCTCCCCCATATAGTTCAATCCTCTGAGCCAGGGTCCTCTATCCTGGCTGCACACCGGAATCTCCTTAGCAGCTCTGCAAAAATGCTGATAACTGGGCTGCCTCCCCAACGAATTAAATTTGATTCCCTGGGAGTGGGAATGGAGCCCAGGCATTTATCAGTTGTAAAAATTCCCCAAGTGAGTCCAGTGTGTGGCTAGGGTTGAGCCTCCCTGCTCCAGGCTCTAGGAATGTAAACCGAGGGAGAGCAGGGATGAGATCCAACTGCTACTTCTGTACCCACAGCACCCGGTACAACACCCACCTATAGAAGGCCTCTGATATATATTTGGTAATTTTTTTTAATGAGTGAGTAATACAGAAATGATCAAAGACTGGGACCAAATATCACTTACTTTGTCTCTGCTGCTTGAAACCGAAGAATAAAATCAGGCACAAGATAAACTGTAAGATAAGCCTACCTAAAACTAGACTGTCCCCACACCCTTCCTAATCTCCCAAAAAGCTACTGGAGTTGACGAGTCAAGAAATTCCTCATTGCATCAATGAGCATTTTTATTTCCATCGTGTTACAAATGGATATTTGGCTCTGGGACAGTGAGAGCGCACCTCGTCTCCAGGTGAGTTAGAATCCAGAGCCCCTGGCAGCATCAGCCTCACCTGGGAGCTGGCTAGAAATGCAGATTGTCAGGCCCCATTCGGACCAACCGAATTAGAACCTATTTTAACAAGAGCCCTGGTCATCCACATGTTCATTAAAATTTGGGAAGCACCCGTCTAAACCAAATGGTTGAAAAGTGATCGTGGGAGAGAATCAGGTAGCTGTCCTGGATCCGCATCCCTCACCCCAATAAAGCCTGTGAAGGAAAAAGACCCTCAATGAGGTTGGGGAAGCGGGTGGAGCCACACACAGGGGTCAAATCACAGCGTTATTGGCCTTCACAAAATCCTGTGGCATCTTAGGACTTGAATCCTTAACCTTTCAAGCCTAAGCCTAGAGCTTGGAAGATTCATGAACTAGCAAACTGACGCAGCAGAGAAGAACCTGCGGATGCAGTGTCATGTGTTTTTAATTTCCCGAAGGAGTTGGATGATGACATGGCTAAGTGTCATCCTGAGATGGAATGGAGAATGTGGCAGTGTCTCTGAATTACCCAGCAGTGGAGGCAAGCTCCCTGGTGTTGCTGTGGGAGGCAGGCGGGGTGGGCCTCCTCGCTCCCTCCCCCACGTGGCCAGAGTTTTGTAATTCCCACATGACGTCCACTGTGCTGGGCAGTCCCCTCACAGCACAAGTCCCCCTAGAAATCCTTGCTTGTCTCTGTCCTGTCCAGTACTTTAGTTAGCATGTCGGCATCCTCACCAGTGTTTATGATTGGGAGCTTATTATTTTCATCACTTCTTTAAAAGCAGCCATTGATGGGGTTTGATGATGAAAAGGATGGTGGTGGTCATTTTGTATATCAGGGGCACTTATACCTGCAAGGAAATAATTTATTGTTTGCAAATTCTAGATACCTGATTGTACTCTTTTATAATCTTCTCTAGATTCTAGTATTATCTATACATCCCTTCCTGCAGAGACGATAGCTTATACCCACCACAAGTTTATAGAGAACAGCTCCCAAACCAGGGTAAGTAGCAATGAAAGAGCTGAAATCTCAACAAACTTCATCCTAAGCCCCTCTCTGCCCTCAACCCTAACTTGAGGGTGGTGGCAGAGACACAGAAGCATCAGAATGGGCTCTCTCGGGTAGAAACTGTGCTGAAACAATTATGCTTTGCCCTTGATGAAATTGCTTAAACTATTTGCTGCTTTACAACATCATATACCAAAATCATTTTTCTTGCCTAGGCATGGCTTGAGGCAGTTTTTGCATTCTGCATCAGGAGGAAATTGATTAATGTGAATGTTTTAGCTGTGGTTGTTGTTTGTGTATAAACTTTTGTTGAAACAAGTACGACAGTATAAATGACCTTTATGTAGACACCTATTAAGGCACTAAAAGGCTTGGCTACATTCATCTGAGACGCGTACACATAACGAGTAGAACAATAAGGGGATCAGCAGCTGCAAGGAGTTGAATTGAATTCTTCAACAATAGAAAAGTTTTTCAGACCCAAATACCAGCAATCAAAGAGAATTTTTGCAGATAATCCAAGAGAAAGAAAAAAAAAAAAAATGCTAGCCAACTTTGCACCAGTTAGCATAAGGTTGCCATCTGAAACATGTCAGCTTAAGAGCAGACCATACCTCCATTCTTTTGCCCAACTGCAGTATTCAGAACTGTTTCCCCAAATAATCCCAGATGGCATGCCACAAAATTTCAATTCATTTTAAAAGCTTTCTTTGCTGTTATTATGTGATTGAAAGTGCAAAAGCAAGTTGCCATTCTCATGGCACTATTTGCATTGGCTATTATCCCCTAAAATCCCCTTTAAACAGCTACATTGTCAGCCCATAGGCCTCATTTAGAACTACAAAAAAGCCCAGATTAATTCGATCAAAGAAAGAGCCAAGTACAAAATGCACTTTTCAAACTGTATCAGAGTGGGTTCGCTTTACAGATCGCTTTGGGGCAAGAACCGCAGGGGAAAGAAAGTCCTGAAATAAAGCCTGGTTATGAAGCGAAATAACTAGGTTTGGCTCCCTATCTGATTTATTTGAGCACCTCTAGGGGAAATCTCCAATTAAAAATTCTTCGAGGGAAATGTATTTAAATATAAATGTTGAAGCAGATCCCCACAAATTGCAGCAACCCATTTGTACCGTTGGCTTTCAGCCACCATTCTCAGGGGGCAGCTTGAAGCCCTGCCTGGATGACCTGGTTAGTATGAGGCATTTCTGAAATCTCACACTCTGAATCAAGCCAAAGTACTTTGCACTTGTAAAAATGTCTATCTGACTTTTCTCAGCCCATCCCAGAGGAAATGTTTTACGTTACCGCAAGAAAATGAATTGCTGGAAAACAAAGGAAAACAATGATGACAGCATTTCTTTCCGCTAGACAAAACATGCTAGGATTCGTGTCGAATTCTGGGAAGATCCGCACGCTGCAAGCCCAGGTTCTTAAGGGAACGCTGACTGGGCTGTCTGCTGGTCGCAGGTGTGCTGGTTTGTTTTATTCTCACCTGGGGGTCTGAAGGTGGGGGAGAAAGCTGGGGTGAGCCAAGCTGGAGTTTGGATTTCTTAGGGACGCTCCATGAGTTTCCTAGGCAGGGTTAGCAGCGTCTGTTACCACTGGAGACGGTGCAGCGGTGCGCTGCAGCCGGCATGCTGCACTGAAGCTGTTCCCTTCAGCGGCTGCTTTTGTGTGCTGAGGACATTTTACTGAGGAGGGAACGGCCGCACAAAGGTAGGGCTGCAGGGCGTGTGCAGCAAGATGTGCAATTGCCTCTTCAGGGACAGAGCAGGACCCAAAAAGCGCTGAAAACAGGCAGCTGCAGCAAATAGGAAAGTCATCTGTAGGATGGAGCAACCAGGGACGATTTTCGCCGGTTGTTTGGGCTCTCTATCTTTTGCTCCAAAAGAAATGAACTCAAAATTCTGGGCTGTCTGCTGCTTCCCAAACCCACCCCGGAAACAAAAGACCATCATGCTGCTCTAATCATTGCACAAAATGTTTAGAAAGGGCACTATTTCAAGGGGTTCCAACCTTAATACACTAGTTCAAACTTCTTGGTCACATGCTTAGCCAGAAGTTGACAGAGCTAATAAGTTATTCAGATTGCACATAGGTGTTCACCACCCTCAGCCACCAAATCCTTCTAATCATCTTGAGAATTATCTAGAGAAAAAAAATATGGATGCAAAACTCTGCAAACTGAAAATGTTACCCCACCTCCACCCCTGGAGTCAGGAAGACAGGGAAAAAGTCAATGGTGAGCACATACACAGGAAAGAGAATATGGAATTGAATTGTTTTCAGGGAAGGAAAATATTCAGTTTTCTTCCAAATCTTCTAAATTATTTGCAGTCCTGACCGTCCTAACAATTAATTGCCACAACACAGTACAGAAAAAGAGTTCTGATTTTTTTAGGGCTATTTAAACTTTCTGAAATTCTTCAAACCTAAACCTGTAAAGGAAAGGTAGAAAGACAACCGCAAATGTTGATTCCTTAGGAGACAAACTACATCACTGCAAGAAAATATACTCCAAGGAATTTATTTCTAGTGGGTTTCAATAGAGTGTTAACTGGTTGGAATGCGAATGTTTGCTGTGACTTTTTAAGTCTCACTGGAGCCCTAGATGAAAATATAATGACTTCTTTTTGATGATAAATATTTGTGTGATGATGAGTCAAGAATATTCTAAGCAAAATGAGAAAGGAAGATCAGCGCCTTCCTCATTACCACCACTGCAGGCTTCAGAGACCAAGGCGATTCCACCAGCACTCACAAGGACATTGTTTAAGACAAATCTAAGCGGGTTTGTGTTTTGATTTGTCATGAGAATGTGAGAATAAGAGAAAGGATGCCATGGTATATTATAAAAGTCTTCTTAGGAGCTCTGAATTCTGGTCCTGGCTCTGCCTCTAAGTAACAGAATGACCTTGAACTAGTCACTTTATCTCTCTAGTCCTTACTTTCCTCATTGATAAAATGCAAAAGCTAAACTAGATGATTTCCAAGAGTTGTCCAAAACGTAACATCAAAAAACGATGAGAGTGTTCCTCTGGAGAGTGCATATAATAGTAATATAATGGTTCTAGAATATGCTTCTTATATTGTGTGTTCTCTATATAACAGAAGCACCTTCCTGGCATAGCATGGAGATTTGAATATTTTCTCTTAGCTTCTTAGAGTCCTCTCTATACTACACAAATGAATTAACTTGAATGTGGTCAATTTAAACTTTTCAGCCATGTTAGTCATGACCGACTGAACCAACTGACCCAAAATCCAAATCCCCCTTAGGAAATCTTGCATTACCTATCAGAGCCACAGGCGTCCAAATGTTAGTACTCTGGAAACAGCCTTTTTGTCCTCTTCAGTACATGGGAAAATGGGATGCCGTTTTAAAAAAAAATTATTCAACAATTACATCTCTTGGGCATTTTGTATTTATAAAGAAGTCTTTAGTTATAGATACTTCCATTACAAGTATCAGTATCCATAAACTCATTCAAGAAATATTTATTTATTTATTTATTTATTTTTGAGATAGAGTTTCTCTCTTGTCACCCAGGCTAGAGTGCAATGGCGCAGTTGCAGCTCACTGCAATCTCTGCCTCCTGGATTCAAGCGATTTTCCTGTCTCAGCCTCCCGAGTGGCTGGGATTACAGGTGCATACCATCACACCGGCTAATTTTTGTACTTTTAGTAGAGATGGGGTTTCACCATGTTGGCCAGGCTGGTCTAGAACTCCTGACCTCAGGTAATTCACCCACCTCAGCCTCCCAAAATAAACAAGCAAAGATAAAATTAGAGATAGGGAGCTGTGATAGATATTGGATACTGAACTGGGTGGACTCTTCGAGATAACCTTTAGGCTAAGTCACGCATCACAAGAACCACTCATGCACACATGGGGAGAAAAGCATTCTGGCCAGAAGGAACAGCTAGTGCAAAAGATATGGGATTTAAAAAGAAATTATTTACACAGATAGTGAGAGTATGGAGTCCTTGGTAATGTTTTCCTTCTAATGAAATGCAGCCCCCAAATCATTTTCTTTTCTAACAAAGAGCAGCCTGTAAAATCAACCTGTAGACAAAGACAAGCAAGCTGGAAGCTTGCATGAATGAATGCCGGCATTTGTGCCAACAGGAAAAGGCCACCTGAGACTGGCATGTTCAAAATGGCAGCTCCATGTTCCCTTCTCTTTGCCAGCCACATGTACAGTAAGGAGCAGATAAGATAGCACTGATCAAGTGGAAAGCCCATTTACATAATAAGATTAGGGTAGGATGGCCAGCCTTCCCACATGCTGTGTAAACATCACAAAACCAATCTGTGAGCCCTACATAAATCAGACACAACCTCCTCAAGCTTGCCTATAAAATCTGCTGTGCAACTGCCTTGGGCTGGATTTCCTTTTTGGGCACGCTTCTCTCTTGCAAGAGAGAGAGCTGTTCTCCTTTCTCTTTCTTTTGCCTATTAAACCTCTGCTCCTAAATTCACTCCTTGTGTGTGTCTGTGTCCTTAATCTTCTTGGCACAAGATGACAAACCCCAGGTATTTACCCCAGACAGTGATGGCACTGCACAAAGTCCTCAAAACAAAACAAACAAAAAAGACAGAAAGAAAGCCAGTGTGGCTAGAGAGGTGAGCAGGAATTAGATCCTGTCCATCACTGAATTTTCCGCTAACTACAGGAGAGAGCATATTAGAGAGTTTTAAGCAGGACACTGACATGATCTACTTCACATTTTTAAAACATTGCTCCTACTGCTATGTGAAGAATGGATTCTAGGCAGAGCAAGTGTAGAAAGAAGAAGTATTAGAAGTAATTGCAATAGTACAAGTAAAAGAACATGACTTGGACTGGGAAGCAGTCATAAAGATCAAGAAAAATGAACAGAGTCAAGGTATATCTTGGAAGATTTCTTACTGGTGTAAATGGGGGTAAGTAAAGGGGGAGGATACCAAGGGAAAGAGAAGAGCAAGTGTAACTTGGAGATGTTGGAATTCAGCAACTCATTGGGGAAGAGGCAAGTCTGATGTGGTGGGAGGAATAATGAGTTCCATTATGGCCATGTTAAGTTTGAGATGCCCTATTAAATGTCCATGGAGAGAGATTAAGTAGGCAGCTGGACACATGAGTTTAGAGTTTCAGGGACAAGTCAGGGTTGCAGATGAGATTTGTGCATCATTAGGATAGGATGAATGATACTCACAGTCAATTCTAATTATAACACTTCATCTTGGAAATTAATGGCACAGAAACCCTCTGATGCGATCCATCTAGGGCCTGTAGTTCATTGGTAAGCCAGACATCTCTTATGTGCTGCTTCAGGGCTCTCAGTCTCACTTGAATACAGGGATTTTGGTCACTTGCTTTGTACCCAGCTGCCAACCCAACAGCACTTAACCTTTGTGCCTTTATACCACATCTGTCACATCCAACTCCCAGGTTTTCCAGGGATCATCCCTATCAATATGCCAAAGACCTCCTACTAAAGTAGACCTGCTCAGCCTCCACCTTAGTACATTTGGGAAGTGCAAGAAAATTCCTGCCCTGTGGCGTACATCTTTGAGGTATGATGGCAGCTCACAGAATACTTCTCCCTTCCACTTCCATATGTACTGCCCTGAAAAAAAACATCAAATGATCCCACAAGATTGAGAAATCTGTCATTCTCAAATGCAAGTGGTGGCCAGTTGAATAATAACATCCTTATCTTTTCTCACTCTCTTCTCCCACCTCACTTCTACTTTTCCCTCACCCTTCTCCCTTCGATTGCATTCAAAAGGCAGCAATCCACTCAGGGGTGCAAGCTGCTCTGCCACTTTGTCACTTGGTAGATCTGGTGGTGCTGGAAGTACCTGGTATCTGTGGTGGATAAGAATAATTCATGAAGCATCTGGAAATTCTCAATAGGAGTGTTAGCTAGGGTTCTAAAGCAAGGCCACAGCTTCTGTGGCCAAGAACTATTTTCCATTTGTAAAACATCCGCTGGTATACCACTGAGACCTAGTAAAGACTGAGCACCTGACCTTGGGGCACCAAATGACTATGCAACTCAAATTGCCCATCAAGCCGGATATGAGCAGATTCACAGAATCGTGAGTTCAGGCAAGCACAGGAGCAATTCACTGTATGATGAAAATGGCATATTCAGGATTGGGCCTGAGCCAAATCCAGAAGGAATGAATAAATCACATGAATAGGTAACCCAGATTCCCATTCACCTATCTCCATTGCACTAACACCTCTTCCTCAACTCACTCTCACAGCCTTGTAAAGGGTTTCCTAATACCAATTAAGAGAGGAAGGAAAAACTCAGCCATGATTCATATAATAGATGGGCCAATATAATATATTGGTGGTCAGCTGGGCGCGGTGGCTTACACCTGTAATTCCAGCACTTTGGGAGGCCGAGGCAGGTGGATCACAAGGTCAGGAGTTCAAGACCAGCCTGTCCAACATGGTGAAACCCCATCTCTACTAAAAATACAAAAATTAGCCAGGTGTGGTGGTATGTGCCTGTAATCCCAGCTACTCAGGAGGCTGGGGCAGGAGAATCGCTTGAACTCAGGAGGCAGAGGTTGCAGAAAGCCAAGGCAGTGCCATTATACTCCAGCCTGGGTGACAGAGCAAGACTCCATCTCAAAAAAATATATATATATATTTTATATATATATTATTTTTATTTTATTTTACCATTTATATATTATATATATTACATATTATTATATATAGCTGCAGTATAGTTTATTTTATTTTACCATTTATATATTATATATAGTGTATATATTATTTTATATATATATAATATATAATTTGTTGTATTTTACCACACATAAATTATATTATATAAATTACAATTTAATATAATATATATGTGGTAAAATAAAATAAATTATATATTATATAATATATATTATATATAATATATAAATAGTAAAATAAAATAAACTATACTGCAGCTACATTACCCAGGAACAGGCCTAAAGGACAGTGATAAAGAAAATTCTCCCTGTAAGCATAGCTGTAAGCATAGCTGTAAGCAGTATACTTGGTGATTCATTCTGTATGGAATAGCTTGAAGTAAAGATATATATTGAGTCCTAGGCAGTGGCAAAAAAAAAATGGTTTAATTATTTGGTCAGAGTCCTGAAAAGAACAAGATGAGAAAACTGGAAATAAGGAGGTTTGGGGAAGAGGCATGTGGCTGGACCTATGGATATAGGTACTAAGTGCCTAGATCTTTGTGTCCCACCAGAGAGCACCCCTCCTAGACAAGGCTCTCACCATCTGGATGAACAGGGTGACTTGTCTTATGAACATTTTTGGTCACCACAATGCTGGTGCAATAGACCCATGCCATTTGGCTCATAGTAGGCCCCATCCATGTTGCCATGCCAAGGATGCACCCAACAGCATAAATTACTCCTCACTAAGGTCAGCAAAACTAATACTACTGCTGAATGCCCAATCTTCCCGCAGCAGAGACTGATCCTGAGATATTGATATGGCACTACTCCTCAAGGAATTACACTTATATCACCTCTACCCCAGAGAGAACAGATCTTTTCATATTTGATACCTGCTTCAGATTAGGTTTGCCTTTCCTCTCCATAATGCCTCCACCATCCAAGCCATCCAAGGTTTACAAATGCCTATTCTGTTGACATTATATCACACATAATATCGCATGGTTTGAGGGACCCATTTTACAGCAAAGGAGGGTGACAATGGACACGTGACCACGAGCTCCACTGTCTTAGAACACACTTCATTGCCCTGAAACATCCAGGCTAATCAGACAGTGTAATAACCTGGTAGGACTCATTTAATATACTAGCATAACACTCTGCAAACTTACTGTGCTCTTTTCCATTTTGTGATCTAGGCATTGAACTAGGAAGCAGTAGTACATGGTTCTGTGTCTCCAATAACTAGAATACCCAAATCCATGAACCAGTGGGTAGAAGACGGATTAATGCTTGTCAAGATAATTCCCAGTGACTCACATAATGTGTGCTTCCCATTCCCTAAGGCTTAGGCTCTGCTTGCACTAGGGGGGCTGGTCCTGGGTGGTGACACTTCCATCAGGAAACACAATAAGATTTCTGCCTTGAAGCCTCAACTCCTCCTTGCTCACTTTCATCTCCTCCAGTAGATGAGTAGGCAGATGCATGAGTTTATTTCTAATCATCATGAAAAGCTATGAGATGCTACACAATGTGATCAAGAAGGAGTATGTCAGAAACCCCAGAGGACTCACTGGGGTATTTCCTGGTGTTTCCATGCCCAGTGATATCAGTAAATAGACTGTTGAACAACCAGTGCCTGACCAAGCTAAGGCAACTAAGGATGAGACCCCTCAAGGGTGGTCTGGGTCACTCTACCAGCAAGAAAAGCAGACTGGTCAAACTACTGGCCAAGGGAGAGGGAAATCTGGAATAAGCGGTAGAGGAGAGAGATGATGGGGCTGTAGTTCATGTTGCTCTCTCACTAAAAATCTTTTCAGAAATTGCAGCTGGCGGCACTCTTGAAGATGACTCTGAATTATTGACCTTGTACCTCATTTCTCAGGGAAGACATAAAAACATCTTCACATCACAAAAATAAAGGCCACATAGTATGGTATGAAAGCCTGATATAATGGGGTGGGGAGCAGAGCTGATTTGAGTGATTCAAGGGGAGAATTGTATCAGCACCTCTTATGTGCCAGTTCAGATCTTGGCCCTGCCCCACCCCTGGGCCTTTGGCTACTTGTTTCAGACATAGCTGCAACTATAGTGGCCTTCCTGTGGCCTCTGATCCACTTCAGTCAAAGGAAACCTGGTAATATCTTGTCCCATGCCTCTGCTGCACACTCCTACCACTTGCCTCAGTGCATCCCTATTGACACCAAGACATGACACAAACAGACCCACTTAGTGTCCATCAGAGTCAGCTGCATAATTTTCAGGTCCCAGTATAAAATAAAAATGTAAAAAGCTTTTTCCTTTCTTCCATAGTGTCTCTCTTGACCTCTGGTGATCTATTTTATTTTCTACTTAGCGTTGTACTCCCTGGAGCACAGGTTGAGTGCAAACACTCCCAGGAGTCAAGGTTACTCCTCCCCATAACTGAGCATGCACAACACAGCCCTCCCCATGCTGGAGTCCACATCCCCACAGAGAAAGAGGGCAGAGGCAGTAGGAGTAGGGGAGCAGGCTGCTGAGAACGCACCCTTTTGAAAGGCAGGAAAAAGCGGGGAGACAGGACTACCTGTGAGCCCAGGCTCCAACCCACCAGCACATACTTTCTTGTCCCTCAGACTTCACTTACAAAACACAAATTCAGACATAAAATTATTGAGAATTTCAAACTGAAGAGGGACCAACCTCTTCAGTTGGGCATGCATGAGGACCAGGCCAGCACCCATGAAGTTGGCACTGGTCCTTGTGCACGCCCAACTGCAAGTGTAAGGGAATTAATGCCCCATAGACCAAACTTTTAACCAATGGGAGACAGATACCTGCAAGTAAATGCTTCTTTCCTATTACTATATGTACCATCATAAGAAGCACTCATTTATATAGCCTCTTGGAAACTGCATTAGTCCATTTTTACACTGCTGTGAAGAACTTCCCCAATAGTGGGTAATTTATAAAGGAAAGAGGTTTAATTGAGTCACATTTCCACACAGATGAAAAGGCCTCAGGAAACTTATAATCATAGTGGAAGGGGAAGCAGGCACCTTCTTCACAGAGCAGCAGGAAGGAGAGAAACAAAGGAGGCAATTCCAAACACTTACAAAGCCATCAGATCTTGTGAGACCTCACTCACTATCATGAGAACAGTATGGGGAAAACTGCCCCCATGATCCAATTACCTCCCACCAGTTCCCTCTCTCTACATCTGGGGATTACAATTTGGATTACAATTCAAGGTGAGATTTGGGTGGGGACACAGAGCCAAACCATATTATTCTGCCCCGGCCTCTCCCAAATCTCATCCTCATTTCATATTTCAAAAATCAATCACGCCTTCCCAACAGTCCTCCAAAGTTTTAACTCATTCCAGCATTAATCCAAAAATCCAAGTCCAAAGTCTTATCTGAGATAAGGCAAGTCATTTCTACCTATGAGCCTATAAAATCAAAAGCAAGCTAGTTACTTCCAAGACAAAATGGGGGTTCAGGCATTAGATAAATGCTCCCATTCTAAATGGGAGAAACTGGCCAAAACAAAGGCGCTATAGGCCCTATGCAAGTACAAAATTGGTGGGGCAATCATTAAATCTTAAAGCTCCAAAATAATCTCCTTGACTTCATATCTCACATGCAGGGCACGCTGATTCAAAGAGTGGATTCCCATGGCCTTGGCCAGCTCCACTGCTGTTGCTTCCTGTGGCTTTGCAGTGTTCAGCCCCTGCAGCTGCTCTCATGGGCTGTCATCGAGTGCCTACAGCTTTTCCAGGTGCATGGTGCAAGCTGCTTATGGATCTACCATTCTGGGATCTGAAGGATGGTGGTCTTCTTCTCACAGCTCCACTAGGCAGTGCTCCAGTGTGGACTCTGCGCGGGGGCTCCAAACCCACATTTTCCTTCAACACTGCCCTAGCAGAAGTTCTCCATAAGGGCTCTGCCCCTTCAGCAGACTTCTACTTAGACATTCAGACATTTCCATACATCCTCTGAAATCTAGGTAAAGATTTTCAATCCTTAATTCTTGACTTCTGTGCACCTGTAGGCCCAACACCACATGGAAGCCACCAAGGCTTGAGGCTTGCACCCTCTGATGCAATGGCCTGAGCTGTACCTTGGCCCCTTTAAGCCACAGCTGGAGTTGGAACATCTGGGACACAGGGCACCAAGTACTAAAGATGCATACAGAGGCAAGGTGCTGGGGCCCAGCCCACGAAACCATTTTTTCCTCCTAGGCCTCTGGGCCTGTGATGGGAGGGGCTGCCACCAAGATTTCTGACATGCCCTGGAGACATTTTCCCATTGCCTTGGTTATTAACGTTCAGCTCCTCCTTACTTATACAAATTTCTGTAGCTGGCTTGAATTTCTCCCCAGAAAATGGTTTTTTTCTTTTCCATTGTATCATCAGGCTGCAAATTTTCCAAACTTTTATGCTCTGCTTCCCTTTTAAATATAAGTTCCAACTTCAGATCATCTCTCTCAAGTTCAAAGTTCCACAGATCTCTAGGGCAGGGACAAAATGCCACCAGTCTCTTTGCTAAAGCATAGCAAGACTGACACTGACCTTTGCTCCAGTTCCTAAGAAGTTCCTCATCTCCATCTGAGACCATCTCAGCATGGACTTCATTGTCCACATCACTATCAGCATTTTGATCAAAACTATTCAACAAGGCTTTAGGAAGCTCCAAACTTTCCCACATTTTCCTGTCTTCTTCTGAGCCCTCCAAGCTATTCCAGCCTCTGCCTATTACCCAATTCCAAAGTCTCTTTCATATTTTCAAGTATCTTTATAGTAATACCCCACTCTTTGAGGCACCAATTTACTGTATTAGTCTGTTCTCACACTGCTATAAAGAACTTCCCTGAGACTGGGTAATTTATAAAGGGAAGAGGTTTAATTGACTCACAATTTCACATGGCTGGGGAAGCCTCAGGAAACTTACAATCATGTCAGAAGGGGAAGCAAACACCTTCTTCACAAGGGGGCAGGAGAGAGAGCAATGAAAGAGGAAATTCCAAACATGAAGAAAACCATCAGATCTCATGAAAACTCACACACTGTCATGAGAACAGCATGGGTAAAACCACCCCCATGATCCCATCACCTCTCACCAGGTCCCTCCCTCTATACCTGGGGATTATAATTTGGATTACAATTCAAGATGAGATTTCACTGGGGACACAGAGCCAAACCATATTAGAAACAATCGTACAAGATCAAGAAATCAGTCACAAGTGGATCTAAGTGCAGTCCAAAGCAATTCAGCATTCTCATATTAGTTCTCCCTCCCCTTTTCTTCATTCTGCTTAAATAGCATTTTCCACCAAAGTAATAGCACATAAGCCATTTTCATTTTTATTATAGTAACTCAGCCTAAGCAATCAGTTAACTGAAAAAGTAAGGAAGCAAAGAACACATCAGGCATATTTTAATTTAAACATTTTAACTTACAATGTTAATTTAAAATGTTTAAGCATGTACTCATTTGCCAACTTTCCAAAAGGTTTTTTTTTTTTTTTTCAAGATTGGATCCACTGACTAAAGTTTTATATTGTCTTTATTGACTAAATCATATCATTCTGCCCCTGGCCCCTCCCAAATCTCACCTTCATTTCACATTTCAAAAATCAATCATGCCTTCCCAACAGTCCTCCAAAGTTTTAACTCATTCCAGCATTGACACAAATTATAATTTATGTCATTTACAATTTATAGAATCAGAAAACCTCGAGGTGATTCTGATGCACATGTAAATTGAGATGCACCATCCTAGAGAATAGTTTAATACCTGGAAGTATGCAAGTGATGGTCATGATTAGCACCTTTTACTAAGGAAATGGAGAGTCTGCTAATTTAACAAGTTAGTTTATTGAGATCAGTTAAAATAACTACTGTGTTTTTGTTAGGATTAGGTTTGGTTTTACATAATTAAAAAATTAAAACTATAGTTGTTTATATGAATATAGTTAACACCACTGAACTATACACTAAAAAATGGTTAAGTTGATAAATTTTATATTATTTTTACTATAAAAAATAAAATTAATAAAATTAAAATTTTTAATTTAAAAATGGTGGCTGAAACAAATTAGAAATTTATTTATCTTACATCAAAGAAATCCACAAGTAGACAGTCCATGACTTGTATAGGACTTCACTAAATGACTAAGAACCCAGGAACCTTCTGGTTAACTCTCCACCATCCCTCACAGGGGACCCTTGTCCTCATGGGCCAAGACAGCTGCTAGACCTTCAGCCGCTGTATCTACATCCCAGGCAAGAGAAGAGAGCAAAAGAAAAAACAGAGGGACACCCTCCCTTAAAAAGAGACTTCATAGAAATCCCATAGAGCACTTCATTTCAGTATCCCATTGTCTAGTAGTCATCTGGTAATGCAAAGGAGTATGGCAAATGCCTTTTAGTTTGATGCAGCAGTATGCCCACTTACATCCTGAGATGCTATTGCTAAGGGAGAAGAGGCAAATAAATATTGGGAAACAATTAGCAGGCTCTATCACATATTGTAACTGTAAAATTATACTGGCCGTTACCCAATGCTAAAATGAAGAAATCTCTCGTGTAAACATTTCTAGACACTGCTGTAGTAAAAATACACACAGATTCAGCTTTTAAAAAAAAAAATCACTATTTTTTTTAAATAAAAGTGGGAAGAAAAATACCCTTTGCTGAGGCCTGTTACATGTTGATCACTGTGCTTTTGCATCTGTCATCTCACTGATTTTCCATCACCAGGTATGATAGGAAGTCTAACTTACTTTCTGTGATAAGTAGGATGGGCTAGATTTGATGCAGTAAAAAGAAAACTCACTGGTTATTTGTTAAGAGAGAGATAAGAAGGAAGAGGAATCTTCCCCAGGGTCCTGTCTTAGTTCAAGCTGCAATAACAGAATACCACACCCTGGGTGGCTTAAACAGCAAACATGTATTACTCACAATTCTGGAAGCTGGAAGTCCAAAATCAAGGTACCAGCAGATCTAATGCCTGGTGAGGGCTCTCTTCCTGATTTAGAGATGGCTGCCTTCTTGTATCGCCACATGGCAGGGAGAAAAGTAGGGGGTTGAGGAAGCCAGATGTCTGTGACTCATCTTATAAGGGCACTACTCCCATTTACCACTCTACTCTCAGGACCAAATTACCTCCTAAAGGCTCCACTTCCTAATACCATCATATTGAGTGCTAGGATTTCAGCATATGAATTTAATGTAGAGGAACACAATCATTCAGTCCATAACAGTTCCTATAAGTTAGAGCAAAAGACATAACAATGCCTAACTCCAAGCAGGTGACCAAGTGCCCAAGGAGATCTGGAAACATTGGTGACTAGTAGCCTAGGCTCATTGAGGCCAAAAACGATGTCATATTAACAATGTCTAGCATCTATCCCACATCCTCACAGGTCCAAGGATTCCAGCAAATGTTGAATTATTTGCTCAATGGAGGTTTAAAAATCCCCCCAAATTATCTTATCAAATCAATCATCTTTCTAGGACCACCCCCCAACCTCACCAAAATTAGCTTATGCAACATTTATTTCTAGAATTTGGTCAGGCAGTGAAAAAAATTAAAACTTGCTGAAAATTGGATTCTGCCCAACTCCATCGCCTGCTACCATCCAGGGCAAGGACTTTCCAAAACAGGCCAGGCACCAGCCCTCTAGTGGAAGAAACACTTATTTTGGCTTTTGTGCTGCAGTCCAATTTAATGTGTCAAACTTCTGTCTTTAATCTGCCCTTTTACAAAACAGTAATAACAAATGTTGTTATGGGAATTAAATTTTTCAGATGATTAGGTTATATAGCAGGATAATCACTTTTGCTTTAATGAAGAATAAAGTATACGACACTGCTGGCATTGTTATTAGAGCCTGTCAACTAAATAATTTAAGATGTACTGTTTACGTAAGTCCCTAATGACTTCTGGGATTTGTACAGTAAGGTAGAGTCAATGGTCTTTTCTGTCATTTCTCTTCTATAATGTGATGACTTTTGTGAGCTTCCTCCTTCTAATTGCATAAAATAAATAAACCGTTCTGTTGAGGAAAAATGGGTAACTAGATCATGATGAGTCAAAACCCACCTAATTAAGACATGAGTGCCAGAACTGAGCCCAAAGCTGCTCAGGGGCACACTTCAAATCACTACTGGATATCTCAGAAACAAACTGTACTTAATATACCAGGGGAAATGGCCAGTGTTATTCACCCAAGCATCTTCATCAGTACATTCCTGAGCCTCTAATTCAGAACCTCAACATATTTAGCAATGGAATTCTGGAATTAGATAACTTTACAACATATTTAGAAATAAATTTTATTATGTTGGTTTCCATCGAGTTATGGGAAAAAGGAGTCTTGATCCAGACCCTAAGAGAAGGTTCTTGGATCTCACACAGGAATAAATTCAAACTGAGTTGCAGAAGCAAATTTATTGGAAACTACTCCACTGCAGAGTAGGGCATCTCCAGAAAGAAGGCCAAGGAACATATCATCTCTGTTTTAAGTTTTTCTTATATGCGGGTCTTGTCTATGTAAAGGCTAAACTAAGCTGTGACTACATGCAGGTGAGCAGAGAGCATAACAAAATGTATTATTATACTGATTCAAAGAAAACTACCTTTGACATTTTACTGTGTGAGTACCTCAAAGCATAAATATAATCATCTTGAAAGCATATGTTGTTATGGGTATTAGGACATCTGGACTTTCTATTGTTGTAGGAATGTGTACTTGTAGGTTTTCCTCAACTATAAACATCTTAGGACCATTGGTGATGACTGGGAAGGAATGTGTCTTGCTAGTTTCAAGATGGCGCTGAACTTAAAATGGTGTTACTCTGGCTCTCCTAGGCTCTTCCTTCCCTAACAATCCTACAACTCAACTCTCCAGTTCAATTCTGGATCATAAACACTTTAAAGAAAAAGTAGCCTTGGAGCATTGTAGGCTTTTTATCTTTCTTATGATTTCATGGATGTGTTTGCTGGTCTGGACTCTGACCCAAGAGGGTGGAGATAGAAGTGTGTGATGGACTTGAGGCACAGGACTCAGGGTAATGAATTGGATCAGAGGTTCTAGGTTAATCCACCTGCTGATATGTACCAAAAGCAAGGCTAGGAGTATGTCATTACAAACAGAAAGGGCAGAACGTAGCTGCAGGGCTGAGGAGGGGACTGGAAAAGACTGCTTTTTCATCAGAAGACTTCAAAGGGCTCAGCCTGGCCTGAGGGTGAAACAAGGTGGCCAAGAAGAATGGCCCCTACGTCAGGTCTGAGATGAAAGGAGAGAGATGAAAGGATCTGGAAGGAGCTGTGAAACGTGTTATACTTTAACCTCAATCTCCTCAATTGTGCATATTTTGTGTCCTAAAATCCCCTTGTATCATATTGAAAGTTTGTACAGATAAGCTTTGACAGGGTATTGATTGCATAATTCCTGCACTGCCACCAACCATAATTCTTTGTGTGGTTTGGAAGGTTTTGTTCTTTTTTACTTTCTCCAAAACTGCCCAATACCTATCTTTTTTATCTTAATTTAAAACTGCATGAATTCATTCTGAAAGAGGGGAGTCTGTAATTCTAGCCAAGGGAAGAGTTAAGTTGGTAAAGGGCTTGGAACACACTGAGTTTGAAGTGCCTGTCACTCCTAGATGGAGACATTGCATTGGCTCCACAAAGCTGAAGCTTAAGGGAAAGCTTTGAACTGGAGCAGAGATTTGGGAGTCATGTGGCGGATGGCAATTAAAGCAAAGACACTGGGTGCTTACCCAAGAGAGGTTTAGAGTTTCAAAAGAGGACCAAAGACAGAACTCAAGCAAATACATTTCTTAGCAAGGTCAAGGAAGTAGAAGCAATTAAGTCATAATAAGAGGAGAAGTTACAGGAGAAAGAAGAAAGAGGTATTGCTGCCTAGAAGAAAAGTTTCCAGAAGGGCTGGTTAATAGTGTCAGGAGCCACAGGGATCCAGCGGGTAAAGAATCTGAAGGAGAGGTGCTTCTGTTTGGAGGTGTGGGAGAGTTAACTCTAGAGAAGAAAAAGTGAACACAAACCATGGAATCACGAGGCAGTCTTTCCTAGAGGAATCTACACATTTTAGTTCCTTCGAATAATGGTACAAGAGTTTCACAGAGAAATCCCCCTGGGAGAGGCTTCACTGTAGGAAGTGGAAGGAAGGAGTAACATATTTTATTACCTATACTAACTACTCATCGATCTTTGGACCACATCAGTGCCTACAAGTATGAGACACAAACTCTAAGCCTCATATCTTCCAGGGAACGGGAATGCCCATAACCCCGGGCTCTCAAAAGACATATGCAGCTCCCATACCCTTCCAGCACCGTCCTCATCAAATGTATTAGTTTCCCCAGGCTGCCATAACAAAGCACCATAAACTAGGTGTCTTAAAACAACAGAAATTCATCTCACACCGTTCTGGAGGTTAGAAATCCAAGATCAAGAAGTTGTCAGGGCCATGCTTCCTCTAAAGGCATAGGGAGGCAGCCTCTTGTTTCTTCCTAGCACTGGTAGCTCCCAGAAGGTGTTCCTTGACTCATAGCTGGATCACTCCAACCTCTGCCTCTGTCTTCACATGGCTTTCTTCCCTGTCAGCATCCATGTCCTCTCCTCTTATAAGGATAGCAGTCATTGGATTAAAGTCCATTCTGATCCACTATGAGCTCATCTTAACTAATTATATCTGCAAGACCTTAATTCCAAAAAAGGTCACATTCTGAAATCTTGGTAGACACAAATGTTGGGGGCCACGATTCGACCCGCTAGACTGAATGTGTAAGCACCTCCTGGGAAAACCAGTCACAGCTTGAAGAGCAGGACTGGCTGCCAAGTCATCTCCCTCCACCTCTTTAACCCCTCTTTTTTCTCATCAATGCCCCCTGGCAAGGTGGGCAATAGTTCCAAAGGCATCTTGTTCAGCATGGCTGTCTTCAACAGTGTGTCATGGGAAGTGTGCTACCCATTGTGCTTAGAATCGGAGTCCTGGGACTCAGAGCCCCAGAATTCACTCCTGATTGACTCAGTTGCTCCGGCTTGCATAGCCTTAGCTCCTACTCATTTTCAGACTAAACTCTCATATTTGACAGAAAGTGTGGGTACACCTTCCGCTCCTGACATTTGGCTGTGTGTTCTAGATGCAAAACTTGCCTTGACTCTCTGAGATGATGTCTTCATGGATCAATCATTCCCTGACAGCCATTTGGATGTGAGCCAGATTGACTGCAGGCTCACTCATTGTCACTCAATGTCCTTCAGGGCTTCACTCACCCTAGAACCAGAATGGACACTTCTGCCCCTTCACTTCCATCCTCCTAGCCACCCACCCAGGAGTTTAAAACTCTATTCTTTCTGGACAGGCAAATGTAATCTTTCCAGAAAGCACTGATGATAGAGGTGATGTCTGATTACCACCCATCAAAGGAGGCATACTGAATGACATTCATCTTTTAAACAGTCCAGCCAGGGCAGAGCTGAATGCTATGATGTGGGTGGGGGCATTCTTTATGTTGGGGACAAGGGAGTTAATGAAGTTCTTATTTTAGATTTTAGAATAATTTTTAGATTTACAGAAAAATTTCAAAGACAATGCATACAGAGCTGACGTACACCAAGCTGAGCTTTCCCCATGATGAAATTTTTACAATAGTATAGCACATTGTCACATTAACGTTGACAACATTATTATTCATTAGTGTTCATACTTTACTCATACAAATATCCAGCCCTGAAATATCCTTAGTTTTTACCTAATGTCCTTTTTCTGTCTCTGTATACTATGATACATTTAGTCATCATGTCTCCTTGGGCCTCTCTTAGCTGGAACAGTTGGGACACTATCTTTTACTACGGCTCTGACATTTCAAACTCAATCTCCATGCATCTCCACACCACCTAGACTCCAGGAACCCATGAGCACAGGGAGGAAGGTCATAGAGGAAGATAAGTCACTCAGGGTAATGCATGGAGCCTGACCCAAACTACAGCTTCTAAAGGCCTCCTAGAACAAGTGAAATAACTTTTACAATGCAGAGTCATATCTTGTCCTGTAAGAAATAGTACTTTGGTTTCTATAGCACAAGACAAGAATCAGGAAGCAGATCAAGAAACAAGCCACATGGCTGGGAAGGAGACATCAGAATGTGTGTTAATGAGGAACTGCTCTATCAAAGAGGACAGAGAGAAGGTAGACAGCCTAAGGGCCCTGAGTGCAGGCCAGCCAGAAAGCAAAGACAGACACTACTAGCTCTCCATTGTGGAGATTAGGAACACAGTTAGCTTTGAGCATTGCCACCCCAAGATTCTTCACTCTCCAAACAGCTAGGTAAACTGTGTGGCAGGCTCACAGGACCTGGCAACCCAAGGGCATTTGTTCCCCAAAGCCAGAGGTGCCTCCCATGTGGGAATGCACTCATGAGTAAGGGGCATGAATCCTATTCCATTCTCTATTTTCATCAGCACATCTCCGTTTTCTCTGCATAGGGAATGGAACTGCCATCTCTCTCCTTGTTTGGGATCAGAGTCAGCCTCACATAGTAAATATCCTGATGATTGTAGTAGGGGTGTAGGTAAGGGAAAGAAATACATGGGGAAAAAAGGGGCCACTCTGAGACCTGAAGAAGAAACCCAAGAAGCAAAAAACTAATCAGAGGTACTCTTCTAATCTCTCCTTCATGACCTCTAATTACTTATCACTCATTTTGTCTCCCTGACCCTTTTCATAATTTTTAGTAATTTCATTGAGATATAATTCACATGCAAAACAATTCACCCATTTAAAGTGTACGATTCCATGGTTTTTAGGGTTCCTATTACATCTACAAAGTTGTGCAGTCATCGCCACTGATATGCTTTGACTGTGTCCGCACCCAAATCTCATCTTGAATTGTAACTCCCATAATTCCCATGTGTAATGGGAGGGATTCCATGGGAGCTAACTAAATCATGGGGATGGGTCTTCCCATGCTGTTCTTGTGACAGTGAATAACTCTTACAAGATCTGATGGTTTTATAAAGAGGAGTTTCCTTGCACATGCTCTCTTGACTGCCACCATGTAAGATGTGCCTTTGCTCCTCCTTTGCCTTCTGCCATGATTGTGAGGCCTCCCCATCCATGTAGGACTGTGAGTCCATTAAGCCTCTTTTTCTTTATAAATTACCCAGTCTTGGGTATGTCTTTATTAGCAACATGAGAACAAACTAATACAACCACCATCTAATTTCAGAACTTTGTCATAACCCCCAAAATAAACCTTGTACCTACTAGCAGTCATTCCCAATTCTCCCTTCTCCAATTCCCAGGCCCTAGTATGCATGAATCTGCTTTCAGTCTCTATGGTTTTGCCTATTCTGAACATTTCATACAAATGGAATCGCATAATATGTGGCCTTTAATAACTGACTTATTTCACTTAGTATAGTGTTTTCAACTTTCATCCATGTTGTAGCATGTATCAATACTTAGTTTTTATGGTTGAATAATATTTTATTGTATGGATATACCACAGTTTGCTTATCCATTGATCAGCTGATGGGCCTTTGGGTTGTTTCTACTTTTTGGCTTTTATGAATAATGCTACTATGAACATTCATGTACAAGTTTTTGTGTGGACATACATTTTCAGTTCTCTTGGATATATACCTAGGAGTAGAATTGCTAGTTCACATAGTAACTCTATATTTAACTTTTTGAGGAACTGCCAAACTGTTTTCCAAAGTAGCTGCACCAGTTCTTTCACATGAGCAGGAAATAAGTTTTTCTGCTGTTTAATTCACTGTTCTTTGGGCTTTTGGTGTTGTACAGTTGCTCTATATAATTATAACTCCTACATTTGGCCCTTATGTCTTCAGTGCTTTGTAAATGAGCACATATGCTTTAATCACTAGAGTCTGCCCAGTAAGACTGGAAGCAATTTGAGGACAGGGATTACATTTTTATCTTTCCACATCTCCCAAAAAGCCCAGTATGGTGCCATGCCCCAAACAGAATTAATTTAAATACTTCTGGATGGATGCATGCACAGATGTGGGGACTCAAAATAAATCGAAAGAATATAGAGAAGAGAGAATTCCAGCTTTCTCTCTCTTTGAATAATGAGAATTTCCTTTCTCCATCATCAGTCACTGAGCTTAATTACAGGTCACTTTAAATAAGCTTACTGTTGAAATTTATTTGGAGAGACACTAGGTGTTGCTTGTTACCCATGAAAAGGATATTGTTAGGATTCATTCAGTAGTACCTGAAGAAAATTAGGAAGAATTTTGACTTTCCATTGTGCTTTTACCAAAGTTCTTTCCAGACAGAAAGTGCACAAAATATATATTGGGTTAGTTAGACTAATGGCACGCTACAGATGTCCATGTCCTTATCCCATGAACCTATGACTATGTTTGGTTACTGGGCAAAGGGGAATTAAAGTTGCTAATTGACTGATTTTAAAATAGGGAGATTATGCTGGATGATCTGGGTGAGCCTAATTGATATGGTTTGGCTACGTCCCCACCCAAATCTCATCTTGAATTGTAGCTCCTATAATTCCTATAAACTCCATATGTGTCATGGGAGAGACCCAATGGGAGGAATTTGAATCATAGGAGAAGGTCTTTCCAATACTGTTCCCATGATAGTGAATAAGTCTCACGAGATCATGGTTTTATGAATGGAAGTTCCCCTGTACAAGCCCTCTTGTCTGCTGCCATGTAAGACGTACCTTTGCCTCTCCTTTGCCTTCCTCCACGATTATGAGGCCTCACCAGCCATGTGGAACTGTGGATCCATTAAACCTCTTTCCTTTACAAATTACCCAGTCTCAGGTATGTCTTTATTAGCAGCATGTGAACAAACGAATATACTAATGTAATCACAAGGGTCCTTAAGAGTGAAAGAGAGAGGCAGAAGAGAGGGGAAGATGTGACCACAGAAGAAAGGCACAGAGCAATGTCACATGGCTGGCTTTGAAGATGGTGGAAAGGGACCATGAGGAAAGGAAGGCAGTTGGTTTCTGACTGCTGGAAAAGGCAAGGAGCCTCCAGACTGACATACAGCCCTGTCAACACCTTGATATTAGCCCCATCAGACCCCTTTCATGCTTCTTTCCTCCAGAACTGTAAGATAATAAATTTATATTGTTTTAAAGTCACTAACTTTGTGATAATTTGTTATGGCAGCCACACCTGTAATCCCAGCACTTTGGGAGGCCGAGGCAGGTGGATCACAAGGTCAAGAGATCGAGACCATCCTGGTCAACATGATGAAACCCCGTCTCTACTAAAAACACAAAAAATTAGCTGGGCATGGTGGCGTGTGCCTGTAGTCCCAGCTACTCAGGAGGCTGAGGCAGGAGAATTGCCTGAACCCAGGAGGCGGAGGTTGCAGTGAGCTGAGATCGCGCCATTGCACTCCAGCCTGGGTAACAAGAGCGAAACTCTGTCTAAAAAAAAAAAAAAAATAATAAATAAAAATAATTTAAAAAAATAAAAATAATTTGTTATGGCAGCAAAAGAAAATTAATACATATACTAATTATGTTTTTCACATTTAATTTTCAAAGTGTGAAACCTACTTCTTAGGGAGACAGAGAGATGGAGGAGTCAGAGGTGGAGGTGGGGGTTAGGTGACAGTTCACCAACATAGTTAATTGTATTATGTAAACTAATGTGTATAATGTTAGGCATTAATAATAATTACATTTTATGGTACTTTACACTTTCCCAAGGACTTTCAACATTTTGTTTGATTCAATCACACCAATAACTTTGAGAAGCTGTGTAGACACATTGCTCCCCATTTTGACAGGTAGAAAACAATGAGTCACAAAGAAGGTCCCTAAGACAGGCGATGACAGAACAAGCACATTGTTTTTATCTCTTTCAGGACTTGTCTTAGCCTTTTATATCTTACTCTTTCAAAGAACTTGGGTCCCAGAGCACCAGAAACAAAAAGCCCACTTTCCTGAGGACATTTGTAGATATTCTGCCGCCATCTCTGGCACTTATGGAAAGAGTTGCAAGACATCAAAGTAACATAAAATATTCACCACCTGGCTTCTAGACAATGGCCTGGAGTCAGGTAGGAAGGCAGGGCTTACATATTCCAAACATAGCTTTGCACCACAATTGCTTCCCAGGGCAGTGGGGGAAAGACGTCAGATCCAAAGACTCCTGCAAGGATTGACTCCTCACTCTCCTTCTCCTTCCACCCAGCCTCCACCTTCTTCTGAACTCTGGTCCCAGCTCTGTAGGCAGGAGCTTCACCATTTGACTGACATCAAGAGTCTCTGGCTTGGGGCCAGGCATGGTGGCTCACACCTGTAATTCCAGCACTTTGGGAGGCAGAGGCAGGTGGATCACCTGAGGTCAGGAATTCGAGACCGGCATGGCCAACATGGCAAAACCCTGTTTCTACTGAAAATACAAAATTTAGCCGGGCATGGCAATGGGTGCCAGTAATCCCAGCTATTTGGGAGGCTGAGGCAGGAGAATCGCTTGAACCCGGGAGGCAGGGGTTACAGTGAACCAAGGTCGTGCCACTACACTCCAGCCTGGGCGAAAAGAAAAAGCATGTCTGGCTTGAACTCATCCTTGTAGTCCATCATACTCTGCACCCCTGAAATAGAAGATACAACCCTGTTTTATGGCCCCCAAAGCCTAAATCCCATACAAGTCAAATAGACACATTCTATATTACAATTTATCTCACCTGCCTTCTCAGTCCTCAATCTATACCCTACCTTCCACCTTCCATTTTCCTTTTCTTCTTTCCTTTCTTCCTTCAATAAATATTGAGGATCATATTTACTTTACACTCTGCACAGTGCATGAGGGATGTTGTGGTGAGTAACAGACCCACTCCCTAGCCTCGGGGCCCTACAGCTATTGAATGCCCCTATATGTAAAATAATACATTCTAAAAAGGGAGAAGCACAGGGCACTGGCACTCACTTAGCAGGGAGGCTGGCTCCCACTTCCTTAACAACATTGGATTTGGTTATTTTGAGCTCAGTGATGCCATTCCAGGGGGGCTTGTAGTGGTTAAAGAACCCAGTCTCCAAAGCCAGACTTCCTGGGCCCAAATCCTGAATCTACCACTTGCTAGCTATTTGATCTTGGGCAATTTATTTAACTTCTGTTTGCCTCAGTTTCTTCAGATGTAAATGGGGATGATGATAATAATACTCAACACTTCAGATGACTTTGATGATTTAGTTAATACATGTAAATGCAGGGCACCTGACATATATTGGATTGAAAATCATATGAAATTGCTGTTGTCAGTGATTGACATCAACAGCAGCAACTCCATGGTTTAATCTTAGCGAATACTATATAAATGTTTGTCACTGGCTTTTCAGCAGGGTGGTAGGGGAGCAATCAGATGCAAGGGGCAAACTTATCCAGTGAAGCCATAAGAAGCAGGAAGGAGAAGGCCTCTTCCCTCTCTTTAATCAGTGAAGCCATTAAAATAGGCCAGAATGAAAGGGACACAGACACACGGAAAATGAACATGTGTTACAAGAAAATCTCAGGTAAAAAGCAAAACACCCAGTTACAATGCATAATGCTACAATTAGCATCAAGAAAAGTATTTTAGGGACAGACATTGGAAGGGACCATCAAAGGGAAAACAGTCGCTGAATTAGATGCCAGGAATGTGGGGGAAATGTTTAAAAGCTTTTTATAATACTGTTACAAAGTGGTTTAAATGCTTTTTTTTTTTTTTTTAAGCAAAGATGTGTGTTAATGAAAAGAAGGCAAGCATAGGCTAAGGGAGTCTGTTGATGCTCTCTGTGGGCAAGAACCAGGTGTTCTTTACTCTGAAGTTAGAAAGCTTGAGTGCAAATCCCAGCTCTGGGGTTGCATATCTGTGTGGCCTTAGGCAAGTAACTTACCTCTCTCTGTGCTTCAGTTTCCTCTTCTTGAAGACAAGAATAGTGTATTAGTCAGAGTCCTCCAGTGGGACAGAACTAATAAGCTATATGTATATAGTAAAGGGAGTTTATTAAGGAGAACTGGCTCAGACAATCACAAGGTGAAGTCTCATGATAGGTCATCTGCTAGCTGAGGAAAAAGAAGCCAGTACTGACAGTCTGAGTCAAAAAGCCTCAGGAAGCAGCAGAGCTGACAGTGCAACCTTCGGTCTATGGCCAAAAACCCAAGAGCCCCCGGTAAACTGCTAGTGTTAAGTCCTAAAGCCCAAAGGTCAGAGAACCTGGACTCCAATGTACAGGGGCAGGAGGAACAGATGGAGGCATCCAGCATGGGAGAAAAATGAAAACCAGAAGGCTCAGCAAGCTAGTTTAACCCACCTTCTTCCGCCTGCTTTGTTCTAGCCATGCTGGCAGCTGATTGGATGGTACCCATTGAGGGTGGACTTTCTCTCCCAGTCCACCCAAACGTTAACCTCCTCTGGCAACATCCTCACAGACACACCCAGAAACAACACTTTACCAGCTATCTAGGCATCCTTCAATCCAATCAAGTTGACACCTAATATTCATCATCACAAATAGAAACTGCCACTAGGCTCTCATAAATACTAACTGAAGTAATAAACATAAAACAATTACAGCAGTGCCTGCCATATACCATGAGGTTTTAATGTTATCATTCCCAGCAACTAGCAAAAGAGCAACATCTTGGAACACGTCACAGGGCTTATAGTCCAATGAGAGAGACAAACAGGTGTCAGTAATAGTAACATGTAACACTAAGTGCTTACTATGTGTTACACACTTATTAAGTTATTCACAGGAATTCACTCATTTAATTCCTCTCTTTTCTTTTTTAAGAGAGATAGGGTCTCACTCTGTTACCCCAGCTGGAGTGCAGTGGTATAATCATAGCTCACTATAGCCTCAAACTCCTGGGCTCAGGTGATCCTCCCACCTCAGCCTCCCAAGAAGCTGGGACTACAGGTGTGTACCACCATGCCCAGATAAGATTTAAATTTTTTGTAGCTACAGGGTCTTGCTGTGATGCCCAGGCTTGTCTCAAACTCCTGGCCTCAAGTCATCCTCCCACCTTGGCCACCCAAAGCACTGGGATTACAGGCATGAGCCACTGCACCTGGCCTTACTAATTTAATTCTTACAACAACTCTAAGAGCTAAGTACTATTATTACTGCCATAGTATTGATGATACCGTTAAAGCACAGAGAGGTGAACTAGCCTAAAGTCACATAGCTAGTAAGTGATGGATCTTTTGGTATTATAACATAGTGTGAAAAGGGACTTAGCGATGTAATTAACAGATGCACTAAGAATATCCTATCCTCATCCATGGATTCTGTATTTGCAAATTCTACTTGCTAACATGTACTTGTAACCCTCAAGTCCATACTCTCGGTGTTGTCAAGGTCATTTACAAACACGCACAAAGTGACAATAAAAATGTGAGTCACCCCATGTTCATATTCCTGATGAGCTTTAATGAGGTGACATTTTGCCTTTTTATTTCCACTCTTACACTGTAAACACATGTCCAGTTCAAGGTCCATTAGAGCAACATTTTTTTGTATCCTTGTGCTTTTTCTTGGTGATTTCATTATTTATAATCACCCCCAGCTTAGTGCTGAAGCACTGTCTAGTGTTCCCAAGCATTAGAAAACTGTGATGTGTCCTGTGGAGAAAATCAGGTGTTTGGATAAGCTTCACTCAGGTGTGACTCATGGTGCTGTTGGCTATGGGTTCAATGTTAATGAATCAACAACATATTAAATAAGAAATACACACAGAACAAGGTTATGCCTTTAAATAGAAACATACCCAGAACAGGTTGTGCTTTAATCAGTTAATGGCAATGCATTGACCAGAAGCTTGCAGGAATCTAACCCTGTAGTACCTCTAGGAGCCAGGGTTCAGTATTCGCTAATGCAGTGCTCACAGCAACTTTCTAGAATGTAACTACTGTGGATAATGAGAATCAACTGTACTAAGGAGGTCACTTTCCCCAGACTCAAGGGTCAGGAGGGTTCTAAGATACCTGAGGTAGGAGTGAGCCAGGGGAAGTGAGAGATGGGAGAAAGAGTGTCCCAGGTAGAAGACACAGCAAGAGCAATGCCCTGGAAGCCTCCACCAGAGCAGAGGCTTTGAGGGGCTGAGGAGCAGTGTGATTGGCAGGGAGTTGGAGGAGGAGAGGCCAGAGGACTAAGCTAAGGGCCAACCACGCAAGAACTCATAAATCCTATTAAGGTGTGGGACTCACATATTTAAGCAATTAAGCTCTGTGAAGTCTATATCATTCACATTAAAGTTCCCTGATGGCCAAATCTGTGGGACTCTGACAAATTTAAGCAGCTGAGCTTTGAAAGTACACCATTCACATTAAAGTTCACTGATGGCCAAATCTGACAGTGGGTTCTCTGTTTCCACCTTCCCTGACACCTCAGAAAGTAGCTTTTGACAGGGCAACCCCTGCTTCTTGATGTGCTTTTTTGTTTGGGATTTGGTGACTCCATGCTCACCTGGTTTAATCCCCACTTAATGGGCCTCACCACTCACATCTCCTATGCCAGCTCCTCCTTCCCTGCCCACCTCTAAAAGCTGACATGCCTCAAGCTCTGTCCTCTGATCTCCTTAGTGGCTTTCATTCAGGCCCACAGCTTTACTCTCTATCATGTATATGCCATTGGTTCCAGCATAAGTCAGAAGCGTATGGCACCCTCCATACCATAGCAAGAAGTGTATGGCACCCTCCCTGGGTCATGAGACAAGTTTAATAAAAGGCAGGATTTAGGGAAACCACAAGGGACAGTTCAGCACAACTGAGCTAATAATACTGACATACATTATCACCCCTAGGCTTGACAGAGAATGGAGGGAGTAGTTTCTGAAACCTGGAGACAGGAGCTGTGATCTTAGGTTGAAAGACACAGTAAATCCTAAATGACATTACATAAAGAGGAGGCTAGAGGAATAAATAGCCCAACCTCACTCTCCTCCCTCCCTTCCCCCAGATCTTCTTCCAGGGCTCTTTATTGGCCAAATACAGTGGGAAGCTGCAGGACAAGAAAGACTGTTGAGTCAATATGGGTCAGATTATTAGAGTTCAGTGCAGGGCAAAAAAGAGTGGACCATGGTTCTGAAGGGCAAATTGAAGACACTAGGCAAAAGTCCTAAATCTGTCTCTGGTCCTGACCTCTCCCCTGAGGTCAAACTCCTATATAGGACTAACCATTAACGCAACTTTTCCACTTGGACTATCTAAGAGCATCTCAAACTTAACTTTTGACAAATCAAAACTCTTGGTGTGCTATCCCCTACACTGATCTCCATCCCCAAACCTACTTTTCTTTCTTTGTTTTCTCCACTTCTGTAAATAGTACCACCATCACCTACTTACTCAGGCCAAAACCTTGGGGGTCATTATTGTTTTCTCTCTCTCCGTCACAGTTCACATCCAAACCATCAGCCAATCATATAGGCTTCCTCCAAAATAAATCCCAAGTCTCATGACTTCCATTGTTAAAACCTCATTTCAAACCATCATTAACTCCTCCCATGTCTGCTACAATAGCGTCTTAATTGACCACCCCTCTTCCACTGTTGGACTCCTTCCAATCCATCCTCCAAATAGTAGCCAGAAAGACCTTCTCAGAAAATAAACCAGAATACAGTCTCCTCTGTTTTAAAGGACTTCATATAGTAATTTGAATAAAATCCAAACTCCTTACCATGACCCCAAGGCCTCATTATCTGACACACTGACACAGTCGACTTATATGACTCATCTCTTACTCCCTTCCTCCTCTTTCCTTCCACTGTGGCCAGTCTGGTCCAATTTTGTATCTCTCAAAAAGCTCGGCCAGACATGGTGGCTCACACTGGTAATCCTGGCACTTTGGGAGGCCGAGGTAGATGCATCCCTTGAGCTCAGAAGCTCCAAACCAGCGTAGGCAACATAGGGAAACCCCATCTCTACTAAAAATACAAAAATTAGCCTGGTGTGGTGGCACGTACCTGTAATCCAAACTACTCAGGAAGCTGAGGTGAGAGGATCGCTTGAGCCCACGAGGTTGAGGCTGCAGTGAGCTACGTTCATACCACTTCACTCCAGCCTGGACGACAAAGCAAGATCTGTCTCAAAAAAAGGAGAAAAAAAAAGAAATCTGTTCCAATAGCAGGGGTTTTATACCTACTTTTTCTTCTGCCTGGAAATCTTTCCTTCCTGAAAATCTTCAAAGGGCTGCTTCCTTCTCATCAAATATTTATGTTTTAATTCAGTTGTCATTTTCTCAAAAACACATTTCATTTTACTTAAAAATAATCCATCCAGAATCAGGGAGGGGTAAGAGATACAGGTGTAAATGAAACATCGGCCCTGAGTTAATAATGGTCGATGCTGGATGATGGATATGTGGATGTTCATTATTCTGTTCTCTTTATTTTAAATACACTTGAAGTTTTCTGTATAAAAAGCCTTCTCTCTTTACTTCTCTTACTTTCTGCTGCTTCACCTGCTCATGCCTGTTGGGCATGTGGTGCTGTTTCCTCTGCTTGGATTCTCTGCTCACTTCCTGCTCCAGACCAGCTTAATTTCTACTCATCCCTCAGCTCACCTCCTCCTCCAGACCAGCCTAATTCCTACTCTCAGGTCTTGGATTATACATATCTTCCCTAGGGAAACCTTCCCTCACTAATTTATGTTCCAAATTATGTTATTCACAAGTGAGAGCTCAAACTGATTCAGGTAAGTGCAAAGTCAGAGTTAGCTTCTGGCTTGATCCAGGCCTCAAAAAGTGTTACCAGGACAACTTACCTCTCCATCTCCTGGCCCCATTTTCTCCATATTGGCTCCATCCTCAGAGAATCTCACCCTCCATAGTGATAAGTGGTAAGAATCTCACCCTCCATGTCTCCAGCTTTCTCCTTCACATTCAAATCAAACATGAAGAATGGAGTTAATTTCTCCAAAAGGGTTCCAAAAAAAAGCCCCATAGCTTATTCTTACTAGCTTGGGTGAGTTGACTCTGGACATATTCCTGTTTTAGAACCAACCATTGGTACTGTGGAAAAGCAATGATCTGATTGACCAAACAGGACTGCATCTTCCCTGACACTGATTGATAATATGTGGGGTCAGTTGCAAACCCCAACCAGAATTACAGGAAGTCTGAGGAAGGAATCTGGAGAAGCAAACAACAAATGTCCACCAGGAATTTCTTAGCTAAATGTTTGCACAGCAACTTGTCCTTCCCTTTAATAGCACTACAATAATTATACATTTATGTATATAATTTGTTTAATATATGTGTCTCCCATAACATGTACGGTCACCTTGAGAAAGACTCTGTCTCCTTTTTTTTACTGTTCTATGCCCAGGGCCGAGTACAGTTTTGGCACAGGGTAGATGCTCAGTATATTTTTTTTTCTTGTGTTTGTTTGTTTGTTTGTTTTTTGAGACAGAGTCTCACTATGTCACCAGGCTGGAATGCAGTGGCACAATCTCAGCTCACTGCAACCTCCGACTCCCTAGTTCAAGCAATTCTCCTGCCTCAGCCTCCTGAGTAGCTGGGATTATAGGCACATGCCACCACCCCAGCTAATTTTTGTATTTTTAGTAGAGGCAGGGTTTCCCCATGTTGGCCAGGATGGTCTTGATATCCTGACCTTGTGATCTGCCTGCCTCGGCCTCCCAAAGTGCTGGGATTACAGGCATGAGCCACCAAGCCTGGCCAATATTTTTTTCAGTAGCTATGGTAATAACACACACACACACACACACACACACACACACACACACACACACGGCAGGACACAAAGCAGCACAAAATAAAAAAATTTTTCAAAAACAATTTCTCCATAACCAAGCTAAGTAAACACTCAGTCTTCCCATTTATCCCTCACTAAAGGTTCTTTTTTATTTTCTTCACAGTAAGTGCCACTATCTGAAGTTATAGCTCACATATTTACTTATACGTTTACAGTCTGTTTCCCTGCCCGTCCCACCACCATCCCTTGCAATAGATTAACTCCATGACAGCCAGTGTCTTTGCCTTATTTACCACTTGACATGTCACCAAGGTCCAGCACAGCACCTTCAGAGTGAATGTTTAATAAATATTTGTCCAACGAAGGAACAAAGGCTGGCAACAGTGGCTCATGCCTATAATCCTAGCCCTTTGGAAGGCCAAGACAGGAGGATTACTTGAGGCCTGTTCCTGTTCCAGGCTGGAGTTTAAAACCAGGCTGGGCAACATAGTGAGACTCTGTCTTTACAAAAAACCTAAAAATTAGCCAGGTGTGGTGGCTTGTGTCTGAAGTCCCAGCTACTTGGGAGGCTGAGATGGGAGGATGTCTTGAACCCAGGAAATGGAGGCTTTAGTGAGCTGTGATCGTGCCACTACACTCCAGCCTGGGTGACAGGGAGCAAGACCCAAGAAAGAAAAGAAAAGAAAAGAGAAGGGGAAAGGGAAGGGGAAGGGGAGAGGAAGGAAGGAAGGAAGGAAGGAAGGAAGGAAGGGAGGGAGGGAGGGAGGGAGGGAGGGAGGAAGCATGGCCCTGCCAACTTCTTGATCTTGGATTTCTAACCTCCAGAACTGTGTGAGATGAATTTCTGTTGTTTTCCTTTCTTTTTTTTCTGCTGTTGGTAGATAAGTAGGTCTTGAATTTATTTTGCAAACAAGAGTTGTTCTATCTACCTTTTCATTTAGGAGGCTAACAGCAGAGTCAGCTTGACTTCAAGGATTCTATTTTCTTAGTCTCCAGCAAAAAGTTTTTCTTGAAGGGGCAGATGCCACTGTTGACCCTCTTGTCTCCAGATGCTACACATTCCTCACCCACACTAATGCCTACATCCACACTATGATAATCTTTATCTCTACTCCAGCCTGTGCACTTGAATTCCCCAACTCTATTTTCAACTCACTTCTAGACATCTCCACCCAAATGTGCCCTGGGTGTAACATATCCCCATCCTAAAGGCATCTTCTTTCTTCTCTGAAATGGGCACTATTCTTCTCCCAGCTGCTTGGGTTCCTTAAAGACAGTCACACTCCCTTTGCCACAATCTGGGAAACAGGAAGACACTGGAGCCACACTAGAAAAATGGAAGCCTCACTTGCAACCTGCTGTCTCCCACTTAAATCGGTTCCTCATTCTAATCTCCAATGTAGCTTCAATTACCTCAGGAATCCTAGTTGCAAGAGTAACTGACATTGTTTTTGATGTGCTAGTCTCTGCAATTCAGAAAAATGGAATCCCAAGGAGATTGGAACAAATGGAAACGCTAATCTACTCCACCTGCTATATTCCCCCCTGCCCATAGTCACCACCTATGCCGGTCCATGTAACTAATGCCAATTGGCCCTCATCTTACAAAGCTTGCAAAGTGGAGTGTCACCTTCACTTGAGTTTCCTGATTCCTTGCTGACTGAATTTCAGGTCCTGTCCCTTCTTTGTATTCCTCCATTATAGCACTTGCCAAGTTGAATTATAATCATTGCTCTTTGAGCCTATATTCTGGGCTAAGCATTGATGGGATGCATTTCTAGTACCTAGAATAGTGCCTGGGGTAGAATAGGATGGATAAGCAGTAACACGGTCATGTGCCACACAAGGACGTTTCAGTCAACCACAGGCCACTTATACAACAGCAGTCCCATAAGATTACAACAGAGCTGAAAATTTCCTGTTGCCCAATGATGTTGCAGCCATTGCAGTGCCAAAGCACCATGTATGTTTGTGGTGATGCTGGTATAAACAAACTCACTGTGCTGCCAGTCATATGAAAGTACAGCACACACAATTATGTACTGTACAAAGCACTGAATAACAATAAATGACTATGTCGCTGGTTTAAGTACTCACTATGCTACACTTTTTATCATTATTTTAGGGCATACCCCTTCTACTTATATACATTTTAAAGTTAACTATAAAACACCCTCCAGCAATTCTTTAAGGGGCATTCCAGAAGAAGGCATTGTTATCATAGGTGACAGCTCCATGGGTGTTATTGCTCCAAAGACTTTCTAGTGGGAAAAAATGCAGAGGTGGGACACAGTTGATCTTGATGATCCTGACCCTGTATAGACCTAAGCTAATGTGTGTGTTTGAGCCTTTGTTTTGTTTTGTTTTAAGATGGAGTCTTGTTCTGTTGCAGGGGCTGGAGTGCACGATCTCAGCTCACTGCAGGCTCTGCCTCTCAGAGTCCAGCGATTCTCCTGCCTCAGCCTCCTGGGTAGCTGGGATTAAAGGCATACACTACCACATCTGGCTAATTTTAGTGTTTTTAGTGGAGATGGGGTTTGCCATGTTGACCAGGCTGGTCTCGAACTCCTGACCTCAAGTGATCTGCCCACCTCAGCCTCCCAAAGTGCTGGGATTACAGATGTGAGCCACTGCACCCAGTCTGAGTCTTAGTTTTAAACAAGAACGTTTAAAAAGTAAAAAAATAAATAATTTTTAAAATAGAAATAAGCTCTCAAAATAAGAATATAAAGAAAAAAAGACCAGGTGTAGTGATACACACCTGTAGTCCTAGCTACTTGGAAGGATTGCTTGAGCCCAGGAATTTGAGTACACCCTGTGCAACATGGCAAGAGTCTGTCTCTAAAGATAAATAAAATACTTTTGTACAGCTCTACAATGGGTTTGTGTTTTAAGCTAACTATTATTATATAAGAGTCAAAAGGTTTTTAAAATGTAAAAGTTCATAAAATAAAAAAGTTATAGTAAACTAAGGTTAATTTATACTTAAGAAAGAATAGGCTAGGCGTGGTGACTCATGCCTGTGATCCCAGCACTTTGGGAGGCTGAGGCAGGCGATCACTTGAAGTCAGGAGTTCAAGACTAGCCTGGCCAACATGGTGAAATCCTGTCTCTACTAAAAATACAAAAACTAGGCTGGCCACGGTGGCTCACGCCTGTAATCCCAGCACTTTGGGAGACTGAGGCACACGGATCACAAGGTCAAGAGACCAAGACCATCCTGGCCAACATGGTGAAACCCCATCTCTACTAAAAATACAAAAATTAGCTTGGTATGATGGCACACACCTGTAATCCCAGCTACTCGGGAGGCTGAGGCAGGACAATCTCTTGAACCCAGGAGGCAGAGGTTGCAGTGAGCAGAGATCATGTCACTGCACTCCAGCCTGGGCAACAAATGCAGACTCCATCTCAAAAAATATATATAATAATAATCATTTTTATAAATTGAGTAGCCGAAGTATACAGTGTTTATAAAGTCTACAGTAGTGTACAGTAATTCCTAGGCCTTCATATTGACTCACTCATTCACTCACCCAGAGCAACTTCCAGTCCTACTAGCTCCAGTCATGGTAACTGTCCAGTACACATGTACCATTTTTATCTTATAAAAATTTGTTTCCTTTAGTGCTGTATTTTTTACTGTACCTTTTTATGTTTAGATACACAAATACTTAGAATTGTGTTACATTTTCCTACAGTATCCAGTATAGAAACATGCCCTGCAGGCTTGCAGCCTAGGAGCAACAGGTTCCCATATGGTCTAGGTGTGCAGCAGGCTATACCACCTAGGCTTGTGTAAGTACACTGTACGCTGTTCACACAATGACAACATCGCCTAACAACACATTTTTCAGAAAACATCTGTCATTCAGCGACACATGACTGTATAACCTAAATGTTCCAGGCTCTACCTATAGGGTTAACATTTTGGCCCACAAACACTAGCCCTCGCAGGTGGGAGTTCCTGGGTAGGTTACCCTTAGCTGCCCAAATCAATAGCATCATCCTTCTGGTCACTCCCATTTCTCTTTTTTTTTTTTGAGACGGAGTTTCACTCCTGTTGCCCAGGCTGGAGTGCAATGGCATGATCTTGGCTCACCACAACCTCTGCCCCCTGGGTTCAAGCAGCTATTCTCCTGCCTCAACCTCCCAAGTAGCTGGGATTACAGGCATGTGCCACCATGCCTGGCTAATTTTTGTATTTTTAGTAGAGATGAGGATTCCCCATATTGGTCAGGCTGTTCTTGAACTCCCAGCCTCAGGTGATCTGCCCACCTTAGGTTCCCAAAGTGCTGGGATTACAGGCATGAGCCACTGTGCCCGGACTTTTTTCTTTTTTTTTTAAGGGGTCTTGTTCTGTCACCCAGGCAGGCTGGAGTGCAGTGGCACAATCTTGGCTCACTCTGCTTCCCTGGTTCAAGTGATTCTCCTGCCTCAGCCACCCAAGCCACCTTAGCCCAGCTAATTTTCGTGTTTTTAGTAGAGATGGGGTTTTACCATGTTGGCCAGGTTGGTTTCGAATGCCTGACCTCAAGTGATCCGCCCACCTCCACCTCCCAAAGTGCTGGGTTTACAGGCGTACCACTGCACCTGGCCTCTCTTCTTGTAACTCTTTCAGAGTCCCAGGAGCAGTGGTACAGGAGGAAAACGAAGGCTGGCCCATCAATGGAGCTGCTGCCTTGCTGTCCCCCTCCCTTTGTGCCTACTGCTGCTCTGTTTGCCCAGGCTGACAGTGCACAAACCCCCCATGAACCTGGCATCCTTCTCTGCTAGCCATCCAGTCATGACCCATCACTCTGGACAAGAGCTTCTACTCCACTCCTAAGCCAGATTGGTGATAGAGCTGATTTGTCCTGTGTGGGTCTTGGTTTCCTCTTTTCTTAAGAGAGGGGCGTGATCAAATATGAGCTAATATCCCTTTCAGCTCTAGCATCCTGCGATTCCATGTTATTCTCCCTCAACATCCAATCTATTAATACAATGGGCTTGCCCAGTCTGGGCCTTTGGTCCATGCCTTTCCGCTGTGGTGGATACGTTTCCCCATCTCAGGCACTTTATGCAGGTCAGATCATCACTCGCAGCCTAGTTCATATCCCAAAGCCTTTCTTCATTGCCCTGGATCACTGGCTTCCTCCTTGCCCTCATATGATCCACTGATCAACCACTCTCAGCATACAGAGTCCTCCTGGGATTGCAGTCTAGATGTACATGTTGTGTGAACCTCGACAGACTATAAACAACTTCAGGGCAGGAATTGTGATTTATATTGGAGAAGCAACAGGGTTGAAATGGAGAGAGGAGGAGAGACAGGTGCAGCAGCATCACTCATGCTGGGTTAGCGAATTCCCTCTGGTTCAAAATCAGGCTCTGATTCCCTGGTCCTGTTGGCCACCAAAACTTGAAAGATACATCCAGACACAACCAAAGTCATCCTCAGGGCTGAATGACCAGGGGCTGCTGACTTGAGTGATTTGGGCCCCAGGTGTTCCAAAAATATGGTTCACTAACCACTGAAAATGCTGTTTCCTTCTGTACCCAGGGGACTCACTGACCACCGACCATTCACAAATACTGAACAAGGCACTAGAAGGGCTCCCAGCAAGTGCCCTTGGAAAGACTTCGAAGAGAAAGAACATGCCATGATCAACTCTTACCTCATGCCAGGCAAGCATATCTCACTTAGTGCCTCTCCAGAAGTCGGGTGCTGGTCTGAAGGGGCAAGTGTCAGCTCAGAGAAAAACATCAACTCTTTTTGTTTATGATTGAGCCTAGGCATCAGAGAAAGAACAAAATTCCGTTTGTCAAGAAGTTTGCCACAGCCATAGGAAGACAGGGAAGGACAATCCCTAATCCCCTTGAGAGATCAGGTAATGGAGGTGCCTATTCTATGCAGCCCTCAAGTCCAGGTGCCTCTGATATACAGGTTCGCCATCAGAGAAGCTTACTGTTGGAGTCTTCATCAAGGGTAACACCCGAGAGGCCAGGCACAATGGCTCACACCTGTAATGCCAGCACTTTGGGAGGCCAAGGCAGGAAGATTGTTTGAGCCTAGAAGTTCTAGACTAGCCTGGGCAAAATAGCAAGACGCCATTTCTAAAAATATAATTAGCCAGGCAAAGGCCAGGCATAGTGGCTCACATCTGTAATTCCAGCACTGTGGGAGGCTGAGTAGAGTGGATCACTTGAGGTCAGGAGTTCGAGACCAGTCTGTTTAACATGGTGAAACCTTGTCTCAAAAAAATTCAAAAATTGGTAATCCCAGTTCCTCAGGAGGCTAAGGCAGGAGAATCGCTTGAACCCAAGAGGCAGAAGTTACAGTGAGCTGAGATAGCACCACTGCACGCTAGCCTAGGGGACAGAGGAGACTGTCTCAAAAAAACAAAAAAAATAGCCACACAAGGTGGTGCACACCTGAAGTCCCAGTTACCTAGGAGGCTGAGGCAGGAGGATCACATGATCCCACGAGTTCAAGGCTGCAGTGAGCTATGGTCATGCCACCACACTCCAGTCTGGGCAACAGAGCAAGACTCTGCCTCAAAAAAAAAAAAAAAAAAAAAAAAAAAAAACTGTCCTCTAGATATGGAGGTAAAAAATAAAAATTAAAAAGAGTAAGACCTGAGACCCAAAATTTCGCTATGTGCCTGAGCCTGGAGTCCTTGCCACAACTTATTTTCTCCCTTTCTCAGCGATCTTCCAATTAGCTCTGAAGAAAATTCCCTGATGGGACCAGGACTAGCTCCCCAAGTCTTCTAATAACTAAAGGAAGTTTTTTACTTAATTTCAATTCTAGTCATAGTCCCAGAGACCTACATTAACAAAGCACATTCACTAATATGGCTAAAGACAAAACTAGCAGGAAAGCAGCCCAGTGCGAGAAAGCAGTATACTAGCAAAAATTAAATCTCTCATTCTGAAGTCACAAATTAGTATTTCCAGTCTCTTGTTGATTTGTTCAGCTATTTATTGAGCACTTACTATGTGCCAGGATATGAAAAGTCCTGAGAGCATAAAGATGAATGGGGCATGGGAGTGACCTTGAGGAATTTATAGGGCAGTCAAGGAAACAGAGAAGTAACTTGAAACATGAAAGTATAAGACATCACTTCTGTGTCCAGGCTCAACGTGAGCAAAGTACTGGAGAATCTCAGAGGATGAAGTCCCTGGGTATTAGAAAAGTCAGGATGGAGAAAGTGACATTTCTGGTGAGTCTTAAAGGATAAGATCATACTATAGAGGTTTGGGATGCGGGTGGGGAAGGACTTTGGAGGCAGAGAGAGCGGTGTGCCCGAGTATTCTAGATGAGAAAAATTTAAACTTGCCAGGTAATACAATGCAGGCACTCAAAGACACCAAACCAAAGAAGCTTGGCCTCCAGACTTATCTCAAATCTCATCTCAGCTGGCTCCAGGCTCCATTTTGGACAGCTTATTCCAGTGGAATGAAGTAAACAGGACACCAGGGCAGAATGCCCCCAAAGGGCCTGTGAAATTGCCTAGACTGAGGCTTCCCTCATGCTCAAAAGCCTGGTAGCTGTTGAATTAAGGGAAAGACAATGGACTCTAAATACTAGCCCTTCATAGATTTTGACTGTGGACAGCACAGCCTCCTCAGTTAATATAAAATGTATGGAACAGGTGTGATGGTTCATGCCTGTAATCCCTACATTTTGGGAGGCCAAGACCGGTGGATCATTTGAAGTCAGGAGTTCGAGAACAGCCTGGCCATCATGGTGAAACCCCGTCTCTACTTAAAATACAAAAATTACCTGGGCGTGGTGGTATACGCCTATAATCCCAGCTACTCAGGAGATTGAGGCAGGACACAGGAGATTCACTTGAACACAGGCGGCAGAGATTGCAGTGAGCTGAGAGCTGAGATCGCACCACTGTACACCAGTTTGAGCGACAGAGCAAGACTCTGTCTTAAAAAAAAAAAAAAAAAAGTATTAAATGTATGTGTAAGCCTACATTTAAAAACTCATTCATGTAAAGTGTTATCAGGACTGAGATTCCTTCTGTGAGATATGGAAGTAGACCATAGCAATGGATGAATTTATACTGAACCAGAGATGCTCTCCTTGCTAAGTCAAGGGATGGACAGGGCTTTTCTTCCTTAGGAGGATCATTTCCTCCAGGCATCCTTTGCTTTTATGAGCTCCCTGCAGTGTGAGTTTGTCAGCACCTTCAATATTTAGGTTATCCAGGAGATCTGGGTCCCAGGAAAAACAGTCTGTCACTACTCAAACTCTCATAAAACTGACTTGTAATGAGTCCATTTCATAAATTTCACTGTGAAATAGCTCTGCTACTAGGAAAGTAGGTTTCTGAGAAATTAGGAGGCAGTCATTTGGCACTGAAGATTGGACCACCTGGACAAGAACCCCTTCTTCCTTAGCCCATGCCAGCAACTCGGCACCCTAAATTTCTCAGTGAGCAACACTTCTTCAGGATTCCACGTTACCCTCTCCTGGGAGACAGCACAGACATCAGAAAGGGCCTGGGCCTCTGGTCCATATGAACATGTCTGATTCCTGATCCTGCCATGACTGGCTCTGCGCCTTGGCCAATTCATCCCATCTTGCCAAGTCTCCACTTACTCATCTGCAAAACAGATATGCTTCAGATTGTTGTGTGATTTAAATAAGGTAGGGGAAATGTTAGTAGTCTCCCTCATAGCAGGCACTTGATAAAGGACAGTCATTTTTCCTTTTGTTTACAGCAACACTTGTGACTAAGAAACACCAGATTTAAATCCAGAAGGCCTCCGTCTGATTTCTAATTCTGCTACTTAACATTCTTGGTAGAGATAAGTGTTTTGGTACCTACCTTGTTTCAGATACTATGCTGGCTTTTTATGTACTTAGGGGGTTTTTTGCTCCAAAAACCATCCATCCGAGGTCACCAGACTGCCTGGGGGAGAAGAGGGTTGAGCGGAGAGGGGAGGGAGTAAAGTGATTCATTCATCAGGATTCTATTTCCAATCCCCAAAACTGTTTCCCCAGTTTTTCCAGAGGTGATAGTTGGAACACACTGTAACAACAGCTAGTACCCAGTCCTCTTTTATTGTGTTAGAATTATACAAGTTCTAAAGTTAGCAACGATCTAGAAACTGGGGACAGAGCAGCTTTAGGGCTCTTACAAAGAACCACTGTTGCCTGTTCAACCCTATAGCATAGCAACTTTGCTTGGCTGCAATTTATAGCTGGAGATGTTCTCTCCATTTGAGCCAGCCCAGTTCAGCCTAGAGAGCAGTCTCCTCATCCCTAGAAATCTAGGGAGAGAGGCTCTGACCCTCCCAAGGGCTGAGGAGGCAGGAGCATACCCAGATTAAGGGGGCTTTGGGACTCATCAGACCTGACTCACTTACTAGTTACATGATCTTTCCACAAATTTAACATTTGTAAGGGTGGCGGGGGAATAGCCCCTGTGAGGAATAAATGATAAAAATGGGTGTAAATGGTGTAAATGGCTCAACATGACACCAGTACACTCTACAAAAAATGAGCAAAAATAATCCTTAGTAGCAGCTTCACAAAACGAGGTTGGGAGCCTGAGTTCTAGGTAACAGACAGGGATTTAACAACATCAAGGGCAGGATATAGGGACATGTTTATTTCCCAGATGCAAGGTATCCAAGAGGGGGTCAGACTGCCTTCCCTCCACTTTCTCCCTCCATCTCTTCTTCACAGCAATCCTCCTCTGACTTGTGTGATAATGGCTAATCACATAAGGCTCAGTCTCATTACCTGACATATCTCATATACTGTCTGATATTCTGGGACAAGGGCCAGAGAAAAATGTATTTATCTCTAATTCTAATCTCAATTCTTTTACCCTCAATCTCCCTTTCTTTCCTTAGAGTATCTGTCACAGGCAAACCAGCCAAATAACTGGAAAACTTGTTTCAGGGAAGGGTGTGAGAAGACAAGAAATTTTGAATTTAGCATATCTGCATTAATTTTGTCTCTTTCTAGGCTCTGTGTCAAAGGTAGTAAGGGAATAAGTCTTTTAGTTTCGGCTGGAAGCCCTCACAGTTTTATTTATCTCCAGATTCTTAAAATTATTAATCAGAAATTGACTTGCTTCTTTTCCTGTTTGCTATCTTCTCAAAAGTAAAAAGCACAGGAATTATTAGTTCTAGGAAAGCAACTGTGACTATGCATCTTTCTACTCTGTCCACAGCTACCTAGAAATAACAATTACAAGACATCCTACATTTAGAGAGAACAAGAAAATTAAGCATGTCTATTATTTTTTAGTTTAGTTTGATGTCCAGAGACACTTTTTCAGGGTACCATGAATCCTGATTTTAAGGATAATAAAGCATAAACAGATTACTTACACAATTTGAAGTAGTAATTACTGAACTTTTAAGCCTGTCCACTAAACCTGTAAGAAAGCATTTTCCAGTGTATGTGGCCACACACAAACACATATACACGCAATTCCAGGCTAAGAAATGTGTGTTAAAACTAAGGTGGTTAAAGCACTGAGATATTCCTCCCTGGATTCAAGTTCATGGATGAACATATAAAAACATTATTTCTATCCTTTTCATTCACCATTTACATTCACATTCTATTTTTATTAAGGAACCAGACAGGTCAAGTCACTCAGGTTTAATGATTCCATGGTTTATATCGTCATCACTTGGACACATAACTTCTGTTCCATTTAAGTCTACTTACTGTAGATAATCCAGGTCACCCAGCCTCCCATTTAGAAGATTTAATCAAAGTTTCCTGTACCCCAAAACCCTCACAAAACAGACCTCTAAATGAAATCACAGAAAGATACATATTAGTTCAGTTAGTGGCCAAACACTAGTCTTTAGAGTCCAAAGACCTCTATAACCACTAAGAGTGGGTAAGAGTAGATGGGAGAAAAGAAGGAACAGAGGAACTGAGTTTTCTGAGAAACTCTTTTCCAGACTGCCTGAATAAGTTGCCTTTCCTTAAAAGAGCAAGATTAATCTACTTATGCCAAGATCCACTGGGCAGAAAGCACCCCAATCCAGCTTTAGCTATCTTTACCACTTCTTTGTGACAGCTACAGCAATCTTTCAGAATTTTCTGCAGCAAATTTTCCTCTTTTGCTGTCCCTACAAAGGCAGAAAAGCTAGGGGCCAATCTCTGAGCTAATTCCTTGTATCTAGGCAGGATGAGCGTTCACCGTTTGGACCCCCCTCTGTAAGATGCTAGGACTTTATTTCTTAATGAAAGTTCAACACTGAGGAGAACACAGCAAAGTTATTTACTCACAATCTCAGGCCAACCTCAGGCAGACAGGTTAAAGCAGGGATAAGCAACAGAGGTCTATTTTAACCCTATCCAGGCCAAAAGCAGGTTACACAGGAAATCCCTAAGATCAAGCTAGTGCTCAGGACCCTCTCTAGGATGGTCACAACTGCTGTTTCATCTAGATTGCGTAAGTCATCCCCAAACACTAACTAAGCTTCCCAGTTCCTTCCAGAATAAACTCACTATTCCTTGGTCCTTGGGTCTAGTGGATGATGTGCCACTATTTCAAACTTCCTGGTCCCTTTCCAGCCTGGCTTTATGTCCCCAGAGAATTGGAGCAGCAATGGACCAGACTTGGACTGTGACAAGATGGAGAAAATAGCTGGTTTTTGTAAACTTCAGAGATTAACTGCACTCCCTTTGGAGTCACATTTACTCCTAGCTCTGTGCCAGGAGGATATTATTAAAACAAAACATCTTATTTTAAAAGAGCCTTACCACTGTCCCAATTTTTGCACCTGTCAGTCCTCACCTCACCTTCTCCTCACATACACGCCATCAGAAGATAACTGCCTCAGCACTTTCAGTATCTCTAGGGCCCAAGGATAAAGCAGCATTAATGGCATTTGGCAGAAAATCCCATCCCACATTGAAGACTCCTCCCAGCTCAATACAGTGAAGAAATAAATGACAATGTAAAAGAAGAAGCAGAAACCAGAGCCTGCCCTTTCCCACATCAAAGAGGCACAGAGATTCCAGGAGCAAGTGAAAATGGCATCATCTCTTGCCAGAAGGCCACCAGCTAGCACTAGTTGGGAGTCGCATTATCACTTTCTTTTCCTCCGGACTGAAGTGCAAGATAGTCAATATAGCTGTGAGAGTCTGCTGGCGGCCCAGGGAGTCAGGTAAGGTCAAGAAGCGGTAGATGATGTTTTTGAGGTACTCCAGGTTGGCTCCCTCCCTGCTCTGGTCCCTGATGTTCTTTTCGATGTGGCTTTGCAGGGCTGCAACCTCTTCACGATGCCGTTCGCCCTCCTCCAGCAGCCGATCCTGCAGCTGATGCACCTCGACCTCCAGCCTGTGCTTCTGCTTCCTCAGCGATGTGATCTCCACCTCCTTGCGGGCCAGCTGCTCAGCGTACAGAAAGAAAGTGGGCTCATTGGCCGCTGCAAGTTGTAATGCTTGGGTCAGGCTATCTGAGGATGATGTGTCAACCACGTCCCCAGGACCCCCACCGCCCACAGGACTTCTGCGTCCTGGCAGCCCAGAGGCCAAGGCCACAGAACGCAGTTGTTCCAGTTCCAAGTCCTTCTCAGCGAGCACAGCCAGGGCACGATCCCGCTGCTTGTGCAGCTCCTCCTCCAGTTTCAGTGTGCGGTCCCTGAAGTCCAGCTGGCACCGCTCCAGCTCCTGCCGGTGCAGCTGCTGCAGCCGGGCCAGCTCCTGCTTCCAGTCCTCAGCCTCCTGCTGGTGTTGGTGCTCAAGCTCCTCGCAGGACAACCGCAGGGAGACATACTTCTCCTTCAGCTCTGCGAGCTGTTCCTGGGCTGCCTCCAGCTCCTTCCCCAGATTACCATCTTTGGTATTCTTGCTTTTGAGGACCACCTGGGCCCTCATCTTGTACCTCTCAAACTCTTCCTTCAGCTGTTTCAGCTCCTGTTGGTAATAGAGTGCAGTAGCTTTCTCCCCATCAGCAGTCTCCGAGCTGGTCATTATCTCCAGGTCACAGAGCTTCTCCACATCCAGGGTCACCTGGCTTTTCCTGGCTGCAACCTGCAGCAGTTTCTTCAGCTTCTCCATTTTATCCTTCAGGACATTGACATCCAGACTAGACTCCTCTCCATGGCTGTCCAGAGGGGACCTGCTGGAGGCTGCTAGAGCCAGGGTCTTGTTCTCCAGGTCCAGCTGCAGAATACGCTCCTTCAGCTTCTGGATGGCCAGCTGGTCTTTCTGCTTGGCTTTCTCGTAGGTGCCCAGCAGCTCCGACACCTCAGATATTTGATTCTCCAGGGCTGCCACCCTCTGTTCTTCCACCTGAGATTGCTGACGGAGTCGATCCTCTGCAACAGCTGTCTGCAAAACAAGGGAAGAGAAATAATGCATCGGTTGATTCAGGAGCTAACAAAAGTTCCTATTACCTGCCTGGGTTCTGCAAGACACATATACTAAACAGTATTAAGCACCTTGTTATATCTGCAATTCCATTCTGCTTTCCACCTAACTCACATATAATGTGTGTTACTGTTGTTTTTCTGGTGCTTCCTCAAATCTTATTAAGAAATCATACAACATTTTTCCTTATCTAATATTCCTAGTAGTTCAAAACTGAGCTGGATCTCCCACTCCACATTGAAAGGAAGCAACCTTTCTCCACCAGAAAGGAGGCCTATTCTGGAAAACAGCATTTCTCCAGAACAGGCAAATCTTAAGTAAAGGCAATGACAAGAGGTTACTTCTGAGAAAATCCCCCTTAGCCTTCAGCCACCCTCCCTAGCGGGACATACCAATATAAGATACACTACCTTTTACTGTACAGCTGCCACTATACTGCTTCATAGAACACAGCTGGTAAGATGCCAATGCCCAGAAGGGCAGGGCTGACTGGCTCCAACCCAGCCCACACTGAGAAGCTCCACATTCTCCTGGAAGCACCTACATCAACACCACATAGAACAGCACTTCCCGGGACTCACTAGTGGAACTTTTCAGGTACCATCAAAAATGACAGTGTAGACACTTAGCTCTCGCTAGCAAAGGAGGTAAAAAACCCTAGTATTTCCCACTTAAGATCAATGACTAATGTTTGAAAGAGATGTGGATAATTACCTTTCTCATTTCCTGCTGTAACTGGGCCTGGAAATGGCTCTTAAGGCGGGCGGCCTCTTCCTGAAGTTCTTGCAGCCGGGGGTCTGGCTGAGTCTTCTCATCTCGAATGGCCTGCAGTTCACTTTTCAGCTCCTCCACCTCACGGGTCAGCTGCTTGGTCTGCAGTTCAAATCCTTCCATCTGTTCAGCTGCATATGCTCGTCCTGCCAGGGCTTCTCGAGTCTCTTCTAACCTAAGCTCCAAGTCCTGGCGCTGGGTCCTCTCCTCCTGCAGCAGCTTCTGGAGCTCACGCAGCATCAAGGCATGGTCACTCTGCTCTTGGGCCCGATCATGCTGCTGCGTTATAAGTCGGGCTTTGGTTTCTGCTATTTGCTCCTGCAGCCCCTTCAATTCTCCCTCCAGGCGGAACCTCTCCTCTTCTGCCTTGTTATTGGCATCCTCTAAGTCCTGTTTCATCTTCTTCTTGTCAGCCAAGTAAGAAGCCTCCATGCGGGACTTCTCCTGAGTGACTGTGGCCAAAGAACTGGTCAAAGTAGCCAACTGAGTCTTCAGCTGGTGCAGTCTTTTGTCCACCTCCCCACCCGCAAACGGCCCATCCCCACTGCTACTGCTAACACCACTCTCTGACCCACTGGCCTCTTCGGACTTCGGAGGTGGTGGTCCACGGGCTGGTCTGTCATCTTCTATCCCAAACTCACCCTTGGTGCTGGTGAGACTGGCGGCCGTATCCACACTAGTGGCGGTCCCAGTGCTATCCTCGCTGTGAGTGGAGCACCGGTCATCCACAGAGTCAGGAAAGGCGAGGCCTGGAAGCTGGACACCTGCGAGGCCCACATCTGCCTCGTGGGATACCGACAGCACCTTGATGCTGGCCTCCAGCGCCTCTTTCTCCTTCAGCAGGCTTTTATAAGCACGGACCACATCCTTGAGCCGTACCTGGTACTGGAGAAGCTGCTTCTTCTGCGTCTCTATAGTCTCCAGCAAGTCTTTCTTGCTCGGGCCGCCACCGAAATTCATTGCAAACTTCTCCATGGAGGTTCTGAACGGATTGCTCCACTTCAGCTTTCCAGCAGCTCGAGAGAAGGCCGCGAAGAGGCAGACAGGGGCTTAAAGAAACAGCCAGTGGGCTGTCCGGCGGCGGGCCGCACACCTGCTGCACCCAGTTATCCCGGACCTAAGGCGGATAGGCGGAACCAACAGGCAAAAGTGCCCTCCTGGTCCCAGGCCCGAGGGTGGGGGCGGGTACTACCCGGGAGGCGGGGCGACGCTGGCACCAGAGGCGTGCTCGGCCAGGGCTCGTCCGCGCTGGCCTAGAAGCCGCTCCACACTCTCCGCTCTGTCCAGGCCACAGGAGCCCTGGCCGGCCCCCTCGGCCCACGTAGGTCAGGTGCTCACGCTGAGCGGAGTCCCATCACGATTTCCTAACTACAACTGCCTGCCCACTACAGCGCTTCCGTGTCCGCTGGAAGTGACGTCAGCTAGGCGCCGCGGGCCCCGCCCCCAGTGGGCGGGAGTTAGGCGGAGCCCAATCCGCGGGTGGGTGGGCGCGGCCTGTTGAAAACGCAGTACGGCAGCGAGCGGCAAACAGGCTTGGGAAGAGAGAAGCAAGCAAAGTCGAAGATACCAGAGTGGTATTGGTTTTGTGAGAGCGCCTAAGCTTGACCTCGGGCTACTATCCGCGAGCGACAGAGGGCGACGTCGCACTGCGTTCTTAACAAGCACTTAGGTGAACGACGCATTCAAGGATTTGGGGGCTTAGGTCCCATGTTCCTAAAAGGCAACAATTAAAGACTCGCATTTAGACCGCGAAAACTGGAGTCCTCTCTAGCACAGTGCTTGGCACCTAGTAGGTATACAGCGTAATCGTTAGTATGCTTCCTTAGTTCTGCTGAGTTGATTCAACAAATATTTATGGAGGGCACTCTAAAGCCATGTCTATCCTGAGTGCCAGCTATGTACCAGGAGCTCACAAGAGTTTTGCTACTTAGTCTTTACAATAATTATTATAAGCACTATACTCATTAGCACTATTTTACAGTTAGGGGAACATGAGGCAAAAGGGTTATACGTAACATGACCAAGGTCACACAGCTAGGAAGTTTAGTTCTATCTGAATCAGTCTGATTCTCAACATATTACGTGTTGTACCAGACGATAACACCATTAACAGATATGACCTTGCTTTCAGGGAACTCACAACCTAGTGAGGAACTAGACACACAAACATGTCCTGCTATAATACCAGTATGTATGGGTATATTCAAAGTGGTAGGAAAGTTAAGAGGAAAGAGGCCTGGCTAGGTGAGGCATGGAAGGCTCTTGGGAATAATACTTTGGGATTTGAAGTATGAGCCCTGATTGTCCACCTAACCAGAGATCAGGGAAACCAGCATTCCAAGCAGGTGGAAAAGATGCAAAGACCTGTAGGGTATCAGAGTTTGACTCACCCAGAATGCATTCAGTAGCTTAGGGTATGTGAAGGAGGGGACAACAGAGGGGCTGGCATAAGAGACAGGGACCCAACTTATGGCATTTAAATTTTATCTTGGGTGATAGTGAGGCCCTAATGGATTTTAATCTGAAAAGTGGAATGTCATCAAGCCTTGTATGACATGGTGGAGGGAACAAGGGGCAGGAGACCTGTGAAGAGACTCTTTCAGTCATGGGGAAGAGAATATAGTGACAACAGAGATGGAGACAAAGAGGCTGATAAAAGAGCTAAACGTAGACATGACTTAACTTGGTGACCACTAGTTCTGTTATTATGTTGGGACTCTCTAACATGTACTCTTCAGCCTTGTAAAAGCCTTCTTAGGGATGCAAGTCTATGACTGAAGAGAAGAGGAAAGGCATGTGCTCACTCATTCCTGTTTCCCAAAGTCTGTCCTTGTAACAGACTTTGCAGGTAGGGATGGGGCAGGCCCTGGCGGTCTGTTCAGACCCCGTTTCTCAGTGGCCTAAATAACATCTAGCTGTATTATACATAACATTCGGTCACATTATCTCATCATTTTAATATTTACCATAACCCCTTAAGTTAGAACAAGTCTCCTTTTATAGATGATGAAATAACAGAAGAGTTATGAAGAGTGTTGAAGCCAAATCCTCAAGAAATGGGAGCATTAAGATTTGAACTAAAGCCTGAAACAGTACTGGCACATGGTGGGTGCTCAGTAAATATTTGCTAAAAAAGTAAATGAATGAGTGAAGGTTTTTTTTTTATTCCCAGCTCAGTTTACCTCGAGTCCATAAACAACTGATCCTAGAAGCCCACGGGGAATCCAGAGTAGGCCCCTGCGCTTGCTCCACTGGAATCTATCAGTCCGGTTCAACTGAACAAGCATTTGTTAGGCCTATATTAAATGTCTGGCATTAAGCCAGTCTCCCACAGAAGAATTTCGTTCCTATTTTGCTATTCTCCCCTCAGATGCTAAAATGAGGCAGGGAAATGACATGTGAAGCTCTTTGGGTCTAGGGAATCAAGATCCTCACAAAATCCTGAATGGATGTACAAGAATAAGCCAGGTCCACAAGTCTGTGGCATAGTGAGGAACTTCAGCGAAGCGGCCTGCGCCTGGGCTGAAAGGCGGGGCCCGCAGGGCCATCCAGGCGAAGGTGGACTTCTCCAACAGCCCAGAAGTGGGTCTGCGACCACGACACCACGATTTCCAATTCTGTTGATTGGGAATCTATGAAGTAGGCGTTTTAAGGACTCACGGAAGCTAGCTAGCACTGGGGCACCTTCCTCTACCTCCGGCGCAACTCTCACAAGACCACCTACTACGCGCAAGAGCCTCAGTGGAAGATGAGGGGGTAAAGGGAGGTCTAAGACCCCTAGGCGCAGCTTCCGCTCCCTACGTTCAGTGCTACTGGTTCCCAAGAGCTAAAACTGGAGCCGCTAGGGGCCTGGACCCAAGAAACCAAAGTCCAGCGCCGGCCACTGAAGATAGGGGCAGGGGCCGCTGCGGAGCGATGAAGCTTTTTCCTCAGCCGCGCTCCGGCTGCCGCTTCGGCGGCCACAGGCTTGGCAGGCGCGCTAGAGACCCAGTCCCTTTCCCAAGTAAGGGCCACGCGGGACCGAGGCCAGCCGCGGCAACTCACGGAGTTTCGGATTCCCGCGGAGCCAGAGCCGGGGGGCGGGGCCGGGGGGCGGGGGCGGGGCCCGGGCGGGGGCGGGCCCACGGTGACGTCGGGCGGGCAGCGACGCGCGGAGGCGGCGGCGGAGCCTCCTCCTGCTGCTGGTGCTGCGCCCCATCCCCCCGCGGCCGGCCAGTTCCAGCCCGCACCCCGCGTTGGTGCCTTCACCCCCTCCCCGGGCCCCGCCATGGGCCTCACCGTGTCCGCGCTCTTTTCGCGGATCTTCGGAAAGAAGCAGATGCGGATTCTCATGGGTGAGGCAGATCAAGCGCGCGGCCCGGAGCGGGGCGCCGGCCCCGGCGCAGCCCTTCCGCCCCCGCGTCCCTCCAGCCCCGCTCACCTGGGCCTCTGGCCCCGGGTCACCCACCTTCTAACGCCCCGGGGCCTCTGCTCTCGAGCGGGTCCCGGTGTGCAGCCCCGACCCCAGGGCCTGACACCCGGAGCTGCGGGCCTGGGTGGGGTGAAGCTCCCTCCGCCCCAGCCCCGCTGGTAAGGGAGGATTCCGCCCTAGGAGACGACTTTTAAAAGGAGCTCGGCCTTCCTCCCGTACCCCTTGCCTCCCAGCCTTCTCCCGCTCCGCTCCCTCTTTGGAGTTGGCTCACACCACCCGACTGCCCTCCAGGCCCCAAAGGTAGATAACGACGCGCACCTGGAGGTGCTCCCGCTCTCCGCCACCGTCACCATCAGCTGTTGTGGCCTCTCCCTTTTCCTGGTCTCTAGGGGGCTCCCTCGCTCCCATCTCCATCCCTGTGCCCCTCTCCGTTGCAGTTGGCTTGGATGCGGCTGGCAAGACCACAATCCTGTACAAACTGAAGTTGGGGGAGATTGTCACCACCATCCCAACCATAGGTGAGCCCGGGGACGAAGCAGAGAGTGGGAGCGCCTCGCCGGGCCCTCTTCGGGGTCTGCTCCCAGTTCTGCCACTTGTCTGGAGCTGACCCTGACATCAGATACAGCTACTTGAGAAGTGGGTCAGGGTATCTCTACGTGGATACCGGAGGCGGGGTGGATGTGACCTAGGCCCGCCTTGTTGACCGCCAGTTCTGGGGTTCCCTTCCCCTGGGCCTTGATCATTGCCTTCCATTGCCTTCTGGTTTGGTGTCCCTGCTGAGATCCAAGTAGTTTTAGTCCCTTTCCTTCAGGAGTTTTTCTCATAAATATATTTTTTCCAATTATCTGCAGGCTTCAATGTAGAAACAGTGGAATATAAGAACATCTGTTTCACAGTCTGGGACGTGGGAGGCCAGGACAAGATTCGGCCTCTGTGGCGGCACTACTTCCAGAACACTCAGGTGGAGTGTTGGGAGGGGACTCCCTAACCCCAGTAGAAATGGTGTTAGGGCTGGGAGAACAGAGTTGTTGGCCTAGGCTGGGCCCCCAGACCAAGGAAAAAACCCTTCCTCCCTTCTACCCCTCTCTGGTTAACCTCTGCTCATCTGCTCACCCTTCAGACCTCGCCTTAGTCTTCCTCACCTTGGACTTCTCATTAGAAGCAGGAGTCTGGGATCCAGCTGCCTGATTTAGCCCTCATCACATATCTTTATTTTCTTGCACATCTTTAGATAAACTACTTCCTCCTCAGGGACAAAGGCTGTATTCTTTGCAGTGGGGTCTCTAGTTTGTGCCAGGACTCCTGTAGAGCTTCTGTGGAGTTCTGTAAACTTCTGTAGAGTTTACTAGTTGAGAAGGATTGACAAAATTACAGATGGGAAGAAAAGAGAAAGGGCCACTCCACCGTGTGTCCCAGGCAGGAGTGATTGCTTCTCCCTCCTTCCTTCCTTCCTGCCCAGGGCCTCATCTTTGTGGTGGACAGTAATGACCGGGAGCGGGTCCAAGAATCTGCTGATGAACTGCAGAAGATGGTGAGTACCCAGAGCCCTGGGAACGGAGCCCTCAGCTTGGGGATAGAGTGATCTCTGTAGTTGTATAGAAGTCAGGGAGCCCCCCACAGGCATTGAAGACCAGGAATATGAGTACCTCACCATGTTTTGGATGGGACTGACTTTTTCTGTGTGCATTCTTATGTCTTTTTTTTTTTTTTTTTTTTTTGTGACGGAGTTTTGCTCTTGTTGCCCAGGTCCGAGTGCAGTGACACAGTCTCAGCTCACTGCAACCTCCGCCTCCCAGGTTCAGGCGATTCTCCTGCCTCAGCCTCCCAAGTAGCTGGGATAACAGGCCCCTGCCAACATGCTCAGATAATTTTTGTATTTTTAGCAGAGACGGAGTTTCACCATGTTGGCCAGGCTGGTCTTGAACTCCCGACCACCGGTGATCCTGGCCTCCCAAATCGTTGGGATTATAGGCATGAGCCACCACTCCCAGCCACATTCTCAGTGTCTTTACATCTGAGTTTGAGAAGTTGTGGGGGAGCTGGGACTTATATGTGGTAAAGAGAAACATCTTATATTCTTGCCTTTTCTATTTGGAAATGTTGTCATTTTGCCTAGGCAAGTACTCAAATTAGGAAAAGGTCTTTCTTTTCAGGACTTACGTCCCAGGTGACGTCAAGCTCATTTACAACTATGTCTTGTTTTCAGCAGCAGATTACACAATACTTTTTTTCCAGTAAAGATGCTAGGAGGTAGAACGGGAATTCCCCAACACAGTAGGGAAGCGGGAGTCTGGGTCCCACCTTCTCTTCTCCCCTCTCAGCTGCAGGAGGATGAGCTGCGGGATGCGGTGCTGCTGGTGTTTGCCAATAAGCAGGACATGCCCAATGCCATGCCCGTGAGCGAACTGACTGACAAGTTGGGGCTACAGCACTTGCGCAGCCGCACAGTAAGGGTCCTGCCCACCTGGTCTGAATCCTGCCTCTTTAGGGAAGCCACAGGCTGGGGCAGGAATGTAAAGGCATCTCTTTTGTTCCTTGTTGCTGACCTCTTTCTTTTTTTCTCCCCACAGTGGTATGTCCAGGCCACCTGTGCCACCCAAGGCACAGGTCTGTACGATGGTCTGGATTGGCTGTCCCACGAGCTGTCAAAGCGCTAACCAGCCAGGGGCAGGCCCCTGATGCCCAGAAGCTCCTGCGTGCATCCCCAGGATGACCAGACTCCCAGACTCCTCAGGCAGTGCCCTTTCCTCCCACTCTTCCTCCCCCACAGCCACAGGCCTCTGCTCCTGCTCCTGCCTGCATGTTCTCTCTGTTGTTGGAGCCTGGAGCCTTGCTCTCTGGGCACAGAGGGGTCCACTCTCCTGCCTGCTGGGACCTATGGAAGGGGCTTCCTGGCCAAGGCCCCCTCTTCCAGAGGAGGAGCAGGGATCTGGGTTTCCTTTTTTTTCTGTTTTGGGTGTACCCTTGGGGCCAGGTTGGGGGGGAAGGTGAGGGCTCTGGGTGGTGCTATAATGTGGCACTGGATATTGAGTAATAAATTTGCTGTGGTTTGTACCCGGTGTTGTCTGTAGCCTGTAAATGGGAGGTTGGGTTACTGGGTACAAAAAGACAACGTGGGAGAGGATCAAAGCAGCTAAGGCTGCAGGGCGACCCCACCCACACACACCCTCGTGCAGCTCAGCTTCTCCTTCCTTATTCTTGGGCTGGAAATACTGTAGGATTTTCAGTGGTGAAAATCTCATTCCTTCCCTAGCTCCAAGGAGCCTTTGCTAAAGATTACAGGATCTACCCTCATAGTTCCATGTACCTCATAACTCCACTTCCCATCATTCTCATAGCTACTTAGAGCAATTCTTAATGTTTGCCTTCCACATTAAAATTTGAGGGGGAGAGAATGTACAGTAATACGAATCCCGAGGTACATTTCAGAAAATGTGATTCATCAGGATTAGTCTTATGCCCAACAATATGCACCTTTAAAATTACCCAGAGGATTCTGCTACTAATAGTCTATTACCGTTATTTTGCAAAACATGGGTGGGGTCTGGGGCTTATAGTTCCTTGCTGCATACCACTGAGACTCTTGCTACTTGGGAAGACCCCACCTATGGTGAGTAGGAAAGCAGGTGTAAGGAACCAGGGGTGGCTGGGCACCGTGGCTCATGCCTGTAATTCTAGCACTTTGGGAGGCTGAGGCAGGAGGAGTTCAAGATCAGCCTGGGCAACATGGCAAGACCCCGTCTGTACAAAAAATAAATTAGCCAGGCACGGTGGTGCACACCTGCCGTCCCAGCAGCTCAGGAGGCTGAGGCGAGAGGTTCACTTGAGTTTAGGAGATCGAGGCTGCAGTCAACTGAGATGCACTCCAACCTGGCTAGCAAAGCAAGACCCTGTCTCAAAAAGATGGCTTATTCTCCAAGTGTGATTGACTGCCCATTTTCCCTTGGATCCTAGCCATGCTTAGGCAGAACTCATTATCACTTCTCTTTGCCTTTCTGTTTCTTTCATGTCATATTTTCCAGGTTCTGAGCTGGGTTTTCTCCTCAAGATTTGCAGGAAGCGAGTCCCAGAGATTATCACTCAGAGACTCTTTGGAGGGGAAGGATATCCTTGCAGGAGCTCTGACTGCTCAGCCAGCTGTGCTACCCACCAGCAGTGCAGCTGGGGTTGAGGAGGGGTGCTTGGTGCTCTCTCCACCTAGGCCCTTCTTACCCAGGTCCTGAGCCAGCCTTCCTGATGAATATAAATAATTTGATGTCTGCTGATTTAGGGTTTCCTCATACTCCCTGCAAAGCAACATCTGGAACATTTTGGCCTCATCCTCCTAAGGGCCATGAAAGCTGATAAATTTTTCTTAGATATCTTGAACTTAATAAAATACTTGAGCTGCAAGGGAACCAGCCAGAGTCCACTTCCTTGGGAAGAAAGAGGTTGATTTCTATCCTGTTACCAGAATAAGAAACAGGTAAAGAAAGGGAGGGACTTGCCTAAATTCACAGGTTGAAGTTCCAGATCCTGGTCTCAGCTCAGCCTAGCTTGGTGCCCAGAGGGGAATAGGCAAACACCATAGGCTCTGGACCCGTCTTGTCTAGGCCATGGATTAATGCTGCTGAGCCAGGGTCCTTTCCCCACTGCAGTGGGATAAGAGGCTGCCCTCACAGTCACAATGCTCCCGGGTCACAGAGGTGTTGGGCCCCAGGCCAGCCTCTGCCTGGGAAGTTCCCTCTGGGAACATCTGGTGGGTACTACAGGCCCTATGGCCTGTGGAACCTCACTTCAGGGGGGAAGGCTGGGCCGGACGGAGTCATCACCTGTGGTGTCGGCCCCATGGATGAAGTGGAGTGGATACACAGACATCCCAAGGCTGAGGACCTAAGGGTTGGGCTCATCAGCTGGGCAGGAACCTACCTCACCTTTGAGGCATGCAAGAATACAGTCACTGCAACTGCGAAGAGTTTGGGCAGAAGACAGGTGACAAAGCAAATGTACTGGAACCAGTTTTCTGAGTGGTGTGTGTGTGTGTGTGTGTGTGTGTGTGCACTTGCTTGTATATGAAAGCAAGTTGTACTCTCAACCTAATCACTTTCCTAGGCTCTGCCATTGCCAGGCCTGAGACTTTTCTGCTCCAGGCTTTTGTTCACAGACCCCATTGCCCCATCTCCCACCTCTCAACTTATTCCACGAGTTGAAGCATCAGCCCTGGCCTTGCTGCCTTGTCCTGCTCTTACTGTCCCCTGTTCCCCACCTCAGCACAGGGTAGTTGTGTCATAAAGAGGAGAAGTGGAGAGCCCAGGTTGGAAAGCAAAATTGTGGGCATCCAGGGGAAGTTGGACCAGTGGAGCTACTGCAAAGCCTGTGTTTCTGTTCTGGTTGTGGTTTGAGAATGAGGAACTCCAGAAGCCCTAGCAGTGTCGGTCTTCATTTTAGAGAGGAATGTAGGCACCTCTGGGATGGGTGCCAGAGTGAGGCAGGGGCAAAGTTCTTCCTGTTATAACAAAGTTGATCACAGTTGAACCAGACAATAGCATCTGAACTGTTCGTGCTCCCATCTTCATCCCTGGAGCCATGGCCTGCCTATAAGAGCTTTTGCTCCTGTCTTGCCATGCTAGGGAGGCAATCTTTGGGGATGGAGATATTGGCTAAGTGTGCTCTCTGCGGACAACAGTGAGGAAGAAAAAAGAAGCCTTAAACCAAAGCATTTCTTTAAAAATCAGGTATTGAACAGTGGGATTAAGAAGGGAGGGAGCTGTACCTTCCATTGGCTGAAGAAGTGGACATTTAGAACTTCTCTTTGGATCTTGCCCTCTGGCTGCAGGGGTGGAAGGGCTCAGAGATCTTTTGGTTAGGAGAGAGTGGGAAAATGGAAGAGCTGACAGCAAGGAGACACCAGGGCTGATGTGGAAGGGGAGGTGGGTGGTGCTGATGAAGGTGCTGGGGTGATGCCAGCCGTGACTGTTGCAGAGCTCCTGGGTCTGGTATTTTGGTGATACTGATTTCCCTCTTCTCCCTCCTGATGCGTCCAGACCTGGGAGATCCTGGTGAGCAATGAGCATGAGACACAGGCCGTGGTACGACTGAAGAGTGTGCAGGGCCTCTACCTGCTGTGTGAGTGTGATGGCACTGTGTGTTATGGCCGCCCAAGGACCAGCCACCATGGGTGCTTCCTACTGCGTTTCCACCGGAACAGCAAGTGGACTCTCCAGTGCCTCATCTCTGGTCGTTATCTGGAGTCCAATGGCAAGGATGTGTTTTGCACTTCCCGGGTCCTCTCAGCTTACCACATGTGGACCCCCCGACCAGCCCTCCATGTCCACGTGATCCTCTACAGCCCCATCCACCGCTGCTATGCCCGGGCCGACCCCACTATGGGCCGCATCTGGGTGGACGCAGCAGTTCCCTGCCTGGAGGAATGTGGCTTCCTGTTGCATTTCCGAGATGGATGCTACCACCTGGAGACCTCTACACACCACTTCTTGTCCCATGTAGACCGGCTGTTCTCCCAACCCTCATCACAGACAGCTTTTCACATGCAAGTGCGGCCTGGAGGATTTGTGGCACTGTGCGATGGAGAAGGAGGCATGTTATATCCACAGGGCACACATCTGCTCTTGGGCCTGGGCTGCAACCCTGTGAGGGGTGAGGAGTGGTTCATCCTACAGCACTGCCCAGTCTGGGTCAGCCTCAGGTCAAAGACTCGGCGGTTTGTCTCAGTCGTCTACGGCAAGTGCTGGGCCCAACACAGCGATGGAGGGAGGAAGGGGTGGCTGTTGAGAAGAGAAAAATGTGTTTGGGATCAGCAAGGATTTTTGAATCTAATAATAAGGAAGATCCTGGGGTCCCAAGTGGATCTTTTGTGCCATCGAGTAGGACAGAAAAGGGTGGGTATGGGATTTAGGAGAAAGTTCCCTGTGTCTTCTTTAGACCTGCCATGGTCCAACAGAAAGTGATGAAGGTTGAGGAGGGAAAGAACCCCGGCCATAAAGCATGGATGAGGGGCTGAGACTGAGGGTGAGGCTTTTACTGACATGCGCTTCCTCTGCAGATGATGAGGTGTGTGCTGCTTCTGAGCGCTTAACTTCAATGTCCTTGTTCCAGTTTGAATGTGACAGTGAGAGCCCCACTGTGCAGCTTCGTTCAGCCAATGGCTACTACCTAGCCCAGGTAAGACCTTGGCTTTCTGAGAAAAAGAAACCTTAAGCTCTGAGCTTTCCCTCCCGATACTTCCTCCTCCTTTTTCTTCTTACTTATTTTATTTATTTATTTATTTATTTATTTATTTATTTATTTATTTATTTTGAGACGAAGTCTCACTCTGTTGCCAGCGTGGAGTGCAGTGCTACGATCTTGGCCCACTGCAACCTCCACCTCCCAGGTTCAAGTGATTCTCCTGCCTCTGCCTCCTCAGTAGCTGGGACTACAGGGGGGCACTACCATGCCCAGCTAATTTTTGTATTTTTAGTAGAGATGTGGTTTCACCATATTGGCCAGGCTGGTCCCAAACTCCTGACCTGGTGATCCGCCCGACTTGGTCTCCCAAAGTACTGGGATTATAGGCATGAACCACTGCACCCAGCCCTTCTCCTTTTTCAAGGCAAATGACCAGAGGATGACGTGGCTGTGGAGGCACTTATCGATAAACATTCATTTTTGCCCAATGGGGCCTCTTTTTTGCTTGTTTTTTTTTTTTTTTTTTTTTGAGTTGGAGTCTCACTCTGTCACCCAGGCTGGTGCGATCTCAGCTCGCTGCAACCTCTGCCTCCCAGGTTCGAGCGATTCTCCTGCCTCGGCCTCCTGAGTAGCTGGGACTGCCAGCGCCCACCACCCAGCTAATTTTTGTATTTTTAGTAGAGACGAGGTTTCACCATATTGGCCAGGCTGGTCTCGAACTCCTGACCCTGTGATCCGCCCGCATCAGCTTCCCAAAGTTCTGGGATTACAGGTGTGAGCCACTGCGCCCAGCTGTGGGGTCTCTTTTTTAAAAAAAATAAAAAGCAGCCGGGCGTGGTGGCTCAAGCCTGTAATCCCAGCAGTTTGGGAGGCCGAGGCAGGTGGATCACGAGGTCGAGAGATCGAGACCATCCTGGTCAACACGGTGAAACCCCGTCTCTACTAAAAAATACAAAAAATTAGCTGGGCATGGTGGTGCGTGCCTGTTATCCCAGGTACTCAGGAGGCTGAGGCAGGAGAATTGCCTGAACCCGGGAGGCGGAGGTTGCGGTGAGCCGAAATCGCGCCATTGCACTCCAGCCTGGGTAACAAGAGCGAAACTCTGTCTCAAAAAAAATAAATAAATAAAATAAAATAAAAAGCAACTTTATTAAGATATAATTTGAATGTATGTAAATTAATACACATATGTGTAAATTATGTATATTATATTCTAATATGTATATTATGTATATTTTATAAACAAAATGCACCCATTAAGTATAAAATTCAGTAAGTTTTGACAAATGTATCATCCATGCAACCATGCCATAAGCGTATCACAAGTGAGAGAATATTTCCAACACTGAAAAATTCCCTCTTGCTTCTTTGCTGTCAGTTCCCCTCCACCCTTGCGCTCCCTCTCCTGGCTACCACTGATCTGTCTTCTGTCTCTGTGAATTAGATTTGCCTACCTACCTTAGCATGTCTGATAAATGGAAACATATAATATGTATGGTATATATGTTTCTTTTGCTTGGCACAATGTTTTTAAGATTCATCCATAATGTTCATGTTTCAGGAGTTCATTCCTTTTTATTGCCGAGTAGTATTCTATAATGCTGCTCATAAACATGATTTGTTTATTCACTTGTTGATGAACACTTGGGTTGTTTCCAGTCTGGGCTGTTAGAAATAAAGTTGCTATAAGCATTCACGTATAAGTCTTTTTGTGAACTTACATTTTCATTTATCTTAGGTAAATACGTAGGAGTGGAATTACTAGGTTGTATGATAGATATGTGCTTAACTTTATAAGAAAATGTCAGTTTTCTAAAGTGACTGTACTATTTTACATTCATGTCAATAATGTATGAGGGTTCTAAGAATTCCATATTCTCACCAACGGTAAAGCTGGCTTTTGGATTATCTAACTTTTGTATTTTAGCCACTCTATTGGCTGTGTAATTTATGGATTTAATTCACATTTACCTTATACTTAGTAATGTTTAGAATCTTGCTTTTTTTTTTTTTTGAGATGGAGTCTCACTCTGTTGCCCAGGCTGGAGTACAGTGGCGTAATCTTGACTCACCACAACCTCCGCCTCCCAGGTTCAAGCAATTCTCCTGCCTCAGCCTCCCGAGTAGCTGGGACTATAAGCATGGGCCACCATGCCTGGCTAATTTTTTGTATTTTTAGTAGAGACAGGGTTTCACTATGTTGGCCAGGCTGGTCTTGAACTCCTGACCTTGTGATCTACCCACCTAAGCCTCCCAAAGTCCTGGGATTACAGGTGTGAGCCATTGTGACCATTTTCATGTGCTCATTCGCTGTTTGTACATCTCTGTTCAGATCGTTTGCCATTTGCTACTGGGTTGTTTGTCTTATTAATGCATTGTAAAAGTTCTTTATGTGTTCTAAATTCAAATCCTTTGCCAAACATATGTATTGCAAAAATTTTCTCCCAACCTGGGGCTTACCTTTTTATTTGTTGAATGGGTCTTTTGAGAAGAAAGTGTTTAATTTCAGTGAAGTTCAGTTTGTCCATTTTTAAAATGGTTACTGCTTTTCTTGTCCCAATAAATCATTGCCTACTCCAAAGTTGCAAAGAACTTCTCTTATATTTTCTTCTACATCTTTCATAGTTTAGCTTTCACTTTTATGTCTGTGATCTACTTCAAAATGATTTTGAAGTCAAGGCTGAGGTTTATTTCTCTCCCTGTGATATTCTAGCCTAGTTTTTATGCTGTGCCCTGGGATATAGCACAGACTGGGGGAAGGAGGAGAGCTGAGGCCACAGAACATTTCCAAAAAGGTTCTGAAGGCATCAACTCTGGGAGCATGAAAAAGGCTGGTAGGTGGGATGTGGCAAGAGCCTGTAGGAATAAAACTGGTGGGAAGAAAACTGAGATTGTTGGTCCTTACTCTTCATCTCTCTTCCTGACATGCTTTCCAGAGGCGCCACAGGGCAGTGATGGCTGATGGGCACCCCCTGGAGTCTAACACCTTCTTCCAAATGCACTGGAACTGTGGCAGGATCATCCTGCAGTCCTGCAGTGGGCGCTTCCTGGGCATTGCAGCCAACGGTCTGCTGATGGCCAATGCCACCCTTCCAGGTGGGTGGAGCAGCCTTCCTGCCAGATGATTCCAAGTCAGGGAGACTTTTAGAGGGAGGTGGAATATGATTGTTAAAAAGAGCACTGGAAGCCGGGCGCAGTGGCTCACTCCTGTAATACCAGCACTTTGGGAGGGCAAGGCAGGTGGATCATGAGGTCAGGAGTTCTAGACCAGCCTAATCAACATGGTGAAACCACGTCTCTACTAAAAATACAAAATTTAGCCAGGGATGGAGGTGTGCGCCTGTAATCCCAGCTACTCAGGAGGGTGAGGCAGGAGAATCACTTGAACCCGGGAGGCGGAGGTTGCAGTGAGCAGTGATCGCACCACTGCACTCCAGCCTGGGTAAGACAGAGCGAGACTCCATCTCAACAACAACAACAACAAAGAGCACTGGGGTCGGGGTCAGAAGATTTGGGTCTGTACTCGCTCAGTCACTGAATTTTTGTCATCTCTTAAGCAAAGCATCTCCATGGACATTTCATTGTCTATAACTCTGCGATCTCACAGAGTTGCCATGAGGATGAAACACATCAACACACCTCAAAGGAGGGAAGAATATTAAAGGTTCTTGAGTTTCGCATGTGCTAGGTACTCTCACAAACATTTCACAAGCATCTAGCGTAAGACCTGACATGTAGGTGTTCATCCAATGTTAAAATATTGACCACATCTTTCTGCAGTTAGTGTCCCCTGCTCCTACTTCACCTGGGAAAACAGAGGCAGCCCATCCAGATAACTCCTTTCCATTTCTTTCAGGCCCAAATGAGGAATTTGGGATTTTATTTGCCAACCGCCCCTTTCTTGTATTGCGAGGTCGTTATGGTTACGTGGGCTCCACATCGGGCCGTGACCTCATACAGTGCAACCAGGATCAGCCCGACCGCATTCACCTACTACCCTGCCGACAGGGTATCTACCACTTCCAGGGTGAGTGGCTCCTCTTCCCCGCCTGGGGGTTCACAGTCTAGCCCTTGCCTTAGTACCAGCTCAGACTTCAGGGCCTGCCACTCGGGGCCTGCTCATTATAAAAGGAGAAACAGTAACTGTCTGTTTTCACACGTCAAAGCCCCAGAGTGGGTTGGAAGAACAGAAACCAGTGGAATCCTACTGGCCCTCCTGCATTTCCATAGAAGGACCTGCCAATGCAGGCAGGATGGGGCAGCCAGGGGAGGGCGGCATGCCTCCAGGAAGCCCCTCTGAGGGCAGGTTGCTGGAGGACTCCCCTGTGAATGGCCTACCAACCTGAGCTCTTCCCTCTCCAGCACATGGGGGATCCTTCTGGTCAATAACACCCTTTGGCACCTTTCGTCCTTGGGGCAAGTTTGCCCTCAACTTCTGTATAGAGCTTCAGGGGAGCAACTTACTCACTGTACTGGCCCCCAATGGTTTCTACATGCGAGCTGACCAAAGCGGCACCCTGTTGGCAGACAGCGAAGACATTACCAAAGAGTGTATCTGGGAATTTTAGGTAAGGGAGAGAAAGAGGTAAGGGGCTAGGGGAGCAGAAGCCAAGGGGCAGGAGGAGAAGGGAGGTGGGTGGGGGGGCATATGATGGGAAGACCAGAATGCACTCCCAGGCTGACCTCTGTCCCATGATTTGATCAACTCCAGACATTTATTCCAAATCTGTGCCATTCCTTGACAGCTTATAAACCTGGGCTTGCTAGAGAGGGGCGATGGTTTTCCACTGCTATGCCACACTGACACGTGGGCTTGCAAGCAAGCCTGGAGGGGACAGGGTGAGGTGTTATTGTACATCTCTCTCTCTCCATTAAGATGCAGAATTTCACCCTTTTTTCTTTTTCTATTTTTGAGACAGAGTCTCACTCTATCACCCAGGCTGGAGTGCTGTGGCACGATCTTGGCTCACTGCAACCTCTGCCTCCCAGGTTCAAGCAATTGTCCTGCCTCAGTCTCCAGAGTAGCTTGGGTTACAGGCATGTGCCATGATGCCTGGCTAATTTTTTGTATTTTTAGTAGAAATGGGGTTTCACCATTTTGGCCAGGGTGGTCTTGAACTCCTGACCTCAAGTGATCCGCCTGCCTTGGCCTCCCAAAGTGCTCAGATTACAGGCGTGAGCCACCATGCCTGGCCATTTCACCCTATTTTTAAGGAAAACGAATGACTTTGATGATGTGCATAGGTGAAGAAAAAGATGTGCTTTCTATCCTATCCACTTTCTATCCCTACCTCTTGGACCCCTGGGGCTCCTGAATATTTGTTTCCAGCCCTGATACCTCTCCTGACCTCCAATGTCACATCTCTCCAACCTCCTGATAGACAGTCGACTTGCCAGTTCCTCAAAATTAGCATAGCTGATATCAGCCTGCTCACCTTCCCTTCCTGAGGCCATCCTGTTTTCCTGCCTTCCCCAAGGCCGTCTTGGGCATTCCTTCCTCCCAAATGCCCAGGCTCAAGACCTCAGCACCATCTCTCCACCCTTTCTTTCACTTTCTTCATCAAACCCTGCAAATTCTTGGGCTCTTCTTTAACAGTGCCTCTTGCCTGTTTGCTCCTTCTTAATTATCATTGCCCCCCACTTGGCTCCAGGCTTTTATCCAGAAGCACTGCTTCTAGGGCTCCCCTAAAGCATTTCCTGCTGCCAGATCCATCCATCCAATCTCATCTCAACGTCCAATCTAATCTCCACACTGCTTTTGTAACATGTACCCATCATTCCCTGTTCACACTCTTCAGGGCACCTCATTGCTCTTAGTCCTGTCCCTTCCTAGTGGACCTGGTTTTCCTGGCTTATTGTGCAGAGCACTTTCATCACACAGAACTGGAATCAAGAGCTATTAAGATTCTTCCTGTAAGTTAACTTCACCACATCCAGCTAATTTTTGTATTTTTAGTGGAGATGGGGTTTCACCAAGTTGGCCAGGATGATCTTGATATCTCGACCTCGTGATCCGCCAGCCTCAGCCTCCCAAAGTGGAGGCTGAGGCAGGAGAATCGCTTGAGCCTGGGGGGCGGAGGTTGTAGTGAGCCAAGATCGCACCACTGCACTCCAGCCTAGTGACAGTAAGTGAGATTCTGTTTTAAAAAAAAAAAAAAAGAAAGAAAGAGCTTCACATATGTATAGGGTGGATCCCTCATCAAGAATTAGATAAATCACTTTATTCTCTTTCCTCCCACAGGATCTTACCAAGTATTCTAAAAACCAGAGATCAGCAAATGACTGACATGATTGCCGACCATTTATATTTCCTCTTTCCTCTCCAGGTCAATGGGATGTCACCTACCAAAATCCAAATCCTCCAGAAAAAATGACTACACTAAACGGAACAGGAACCCCAGAGTCAAGATCGAAGAGAATAATATCTGTTACAACTTTTCCTACCCAGTTTAGCAAAACACCTGTTTTATGCAACAATACATCACAACAGGCCACCCCCAACATCCTTGTGTGCGTCTGACTCAGTATAGAGTAGGGGTCTGGATGAGGGTGAAAATAGAGGCTCCAGGCTGCTCTAAGTTCTATCCAGGAGAGACCAAATGGCAAGCAGTTCTTCCACTGATCCTCCCCTATCCCCGCCCAGAACCGCTAGACTTTTTCCAGTGACCCTATTAGGAGCCAACATTGCCCTGAAGGGTTTAGAATCCAGTTATAACATTAACTATCTTTTTGATTTAGAAAGAAGGGAAAGATTGTTAATCCTGTGAGCACAGGATAATGTTAATAATACCTTATGCCTATATAGGCCACTTTACCTCCTCCTACCACGACTTATCCAACTTTCCCACCCATCATTACCTTTGATCCAGTGAAGTGGGCACTTCTTCCACCATTTCTT